>NC_041391.1:193246261-193272457 GCF_002162155.2 Triticum dicoccoides | reverse complement strand
TGAATGCCACGCGTCATCCATCAGGACGGGTCTCACCTGCTTTATATGAGACCTGGTCTCATATAATTTTTTTCCCTGCTTGATGGAGGCGATGCGGAAAAGCAGGGCGCTGTTGAACGGAGGCGAGTCGTCGGAGTTTCTATCTTCATCGTCGTCACACCAGGTCTTGGCAGTCATCGCCGTTCTCCCGTCACCTCGTCCTGGTCGCGATCGTTGTGCCGTGCATCAGCTACCACGCATGCGCCGCGTCGAGGTCGCTGCTGCTCGGCCACCAAGTCTGGGCCGCAGTTGCATATCCATTGGCTGGCGATAGAAGATGCGGTGGAGCGAGGGTAAGGAGGTGGCATTACCTGGGCCGTCGTTCGTCGCTGCTATTATTAATAACTAGTGGGGTTACCCGCGCAATTGCGCGGCTAGACTTTTATCTATAATTATTATATTTGGTAACTATATCTTGGTATTTAAAATATATTTAAATATATTTTATATTTTGAGAACTTATATTACTTTCACTTGATTGTGTATGAGGAATTCATTTGCAAGGTGTGCCAAAAAATAGTTAGTTATACAAAAAAGAGTAATTGAATATATCTGTTATATAAAAGAGTTGTGAATATCCTCGTCAAAGGGCTATAAATGTTGACTCAGATATAATAACTATTTTTAAGTCACTTAAAAAGTAACCACTCCCTACAAACTGTTGATGAATTATGAGTACTTGGTGGTACCACAACTGGACCGTTGAGGAAATATGAAACTCAAATCACCTAACCTTCTAGATATCGTGTATTTTGGTATATTGTATTTTTTATTTGCGCAAATCTCATGTGACTATAAGCTAAGACATAATAACGGAATAACATTCTCGACATTTATATTGCTTAATTTCAGCATGTACCATCATAGCTGCAACATCATTTTAATTCTTTTGTATGCTATACACCACTCACGACTGTACCATATTGGAATTGCTATTTCTTTTCCTCTTAGGTAACAGATGTAGTGCATATATTGGACATTTTATTTCGTCCATAGATCATTCCATTGTTGGTTACTGGCACGCGGTAATAGTGAAATATTGTCAATGATCGATAATTTAACTATATCTCCGCTCATCTTTGACCTAGTCGAAATAATAAATTTAATATGACTACTCGAAAATTCATCTATTTATGAAATTTATGAAGTACATATATGAAAATCTATTTTCGAGGAAGCAAATATAGGATTTTTTATTTTAATCTTGATATGTATGCATACTCTTTTTATGTAATATATAGTTTTCTCCTAAAAACACAAAATGATTTTATCAAGTACTTACCTAATTTCTAGGTAGAAAAATGTACTGTACTTACTAATAATCTTTAAGAAGCGAACGGATTAAATCAATTAATGATTGATGACACGGGCGATGATGTAACCGTTTGTAATTTTGGATGCCTACGCGGCTATACAAAACGGATTGCACAACTTGCTTTGTATGAACGTGTGTGAGCGGGATTGCTCTGGACTGGTACATCGCATCCACTCAGACGGGAATATATCCCATTCTATTTGTACGTCACGTGTTGCACTCTTTGTTCATTACAATGTTTGCATGTAACCTTACATCCTTAAATTTTGACCATCAATATTTAACATTAATGGTCAGGAAAAATATATAATCATCTTGAACACCAAATTAGTCTCATGATATCTATTATGAAATGTATTTTTTTATTATGGGTATTTGGGATTGTATTAGATCTTATCACATTTTCCTATATAGTTGGTCAAACATAACCAAGTTTGACTTAGAAGCGGCCTGTAGCTCCACAAAAACGCCAGTGTCCTAAGTGGAAAAAAAGTAACCATATTTTAGTATCAGTTGCAAAATTTCCTACATCACCTCAGAGAAAGGTTGTATATTTATATAAAATCTAAGTAATTCAATATAAAGATAGGATGCGCTCATACCATGGACCATACATTAATATAAGTGCAACTGTATGATGGTTCTTAGTAATCAGAATCCTAACATATAAAGACACCCTCATGGAGCCTAGCTAACGTTGGCAAAGAGAGGATGCATACAGCTCATTATGCAAGAGCAACATATAAAAACAGCCTACATGAGTATACTATACTTTGAGAGAGCAAACTCCTTGGTCAGCATCAAACATGAACTCTCAGGATAACTTGAAATATACACCTAAAAAGAAATAACTTCAGATATAATATGTGACTGCATCCATCAGTTAATTAAATCCCGCTCTCAGTAATAAAACATTGGCGGCTCTGCTGTTGTACTGAATGAACTGTTCATACCTTGGATTATTTCTTATGGCAGGTCTCAGATTTTAAGCTATATCTATTTCAGAACATAGGTCATTGCAACATTAAATGCACATAAACAGCTCCTTATCATCCATCATTGCAAAGCTTTTGAGAAAATCTAGTACACCCTAGAAGAAATTCAGCATTACTTTCTGATATGGATGCTGCTTATGAGCTGATCTTCAACCTTTGGTATGCAAGTAGCAACATGGAAGGGAATTTAGTGTAAATATACTGGCTACCTGAATGGTGTCTTGTTCAAGAGAATGACTTCTATCTTCCTGAGATAAAAATCATTTTCTGTAAGTAGCACATGAGTTAGGTCACATACATAGCTGCTTGTATGCAAATAGTAGAAGCAGAACACCAAGATTGATACACATGTCTGCCATGCATAACATTTTTTTCTTGCAAGTTGATAGAGCCAAGAACATGATAATTCTTATGATATAAAATCAATGTACGCATCCACTGCGGTTGAAAATTCAGCAAAAGAAAAAAATTCTTCAAATACCCAGACTTCATCGCCGCCCAACAGAACACAGGAAGGAATCAGACTGGTTGACGATGATTGGAATAGGATAGAGAAGGTGCATAGGGCTTGGATTATCACATACCTGTGTTGAGCACATCGATGATCAAGTTGATGGGGTTGGGGCCGAACTTCTGCTGCTTTCGGGGCACACACATGGTGGATGTCTACGTTGGTGAATCATCCACTTACCTTCCTCTCATGGACCATGGCTCAGATTTGTAATCTAGCTCTCCCATGTCCTCTGTCCAGGCCACAACAACTACTTGTTCACACATAGAAACGAAGCTAGGATTGCTGATTGTATAGTTAGTTTCAGTTCCGCAACATACTTTCTAGTTCATCAGTCTTGCTTTAAGTATCGTGCATTTGGTCATATGCCGACAGTATGTTTACCTTTTGTTAATCTTCTACTTACCTTCCCCTCATGGACCATGGCTGAGATTTGCAAGCTAGCTCTCCCACTGCCCACAGTCCAGACGACAATAGTTACTTCGCTCACACATACAAACCGAGCAAGTAAAATGTATGAAACAAAAATATCAAGTAGAGTAATATGTACTAAGACTTGGATGTTTACAAACTGTTATTGTTTGTACAACAATGTTCGAATGTACATGTCCAAAACCCTGCAGAACAAAAAAAAAATCAAAATCTGAACCCTACAACTATCAATGGAGGATGAGAACATTAAATCAGTGAACATGGTATCTGCATAGTCAGGGCCACTGTCTGTAACTCATATAAATAAAAAATAAAAAATCAATCCTCTGATGAATTATTTATATATGTGAAGACATAGCTAACTACTAAAATCAAATCCTTTGAATTAAAATCGAATATTGGCTATAGATATTGAGCAATTTTTTAAAAATCATCAAAGAGCGCATCAAATTTTCACGACACGGAGACCTTCCAGCTTCAGAAAGAGAACTAATAACTCAAAGAGAGAAGATGCATTAGAATTTACAGCAGAACAGAAAAATAGTGCAATACCTGCCAAGCCTCCTATGCTCAACACTTTGTTGCGACATCCCCAGATTGGTCTGGCCTGTTAGTGCAGAAAATCAAAGTCAGACTTGGGGATTAATTAAAGGCTAACCTGCACTGAATTATACCCATTGATGGCCATAGGAGAGAAGCTCAGCTCCAGGTATATCTCATCATGCAGGGCATGTGCATCGCGTATTTATTGCCAGGTTGAACATGCTAAATATTCTCTCGTGATTTTGAACTGAAGTTTCTCTAGTGATTTTGAACTGAAGCTTCGCTCGCGTTTCATATTCATCCTTCAATGTCGCCCGTCCCCCTGTACTCTAATCTGTCACAGAAGTCGCGGTCTGACCTGAGAATGTGTGGACGGCAAGGAAGCGTACTTGAGCGGCTGGACACCAAGAGAAAGAAGAGGCGGCAGTGATGCGGTTCACCGGAAGATGCGGCGGTGGATGATATCGCCATGGTCGTGGATGGGATAGTGACGCGACGGAGAACTGCAGGCATGCCGCTGACGGGAAGAGGCAGCCATGGATGAGATCATGGGAGGATCTCCTTTTCGATCGTGGGATGATCTTGTTTCCATGACCCTTAGGAGTTGCCTGGAATTTTGGCTTAGCTTCCGATCTAGTAATAACTAAAATATTGATCTGTTTTTTTCTTTGAGACAATTCAATTTATCTGGTGAGAGCTACCCGTCAATGTTGGATGGATGTCTGTGTTTCGGCCTTTTAGTATTACTAGCAAATATGCCCGTGCTTTGCAACGGGAGAAAAACATATCGCACTCCTCTAGCCAATAGACACCCACATCAATTATTCGAAACATGATACCGGGTTTGGATAGTTAATCTAAAGCTTATATGTGGTTCTCAACTTTTTCCTAGTTCCTTTCTCCTTCGCCTGGCTCTGCTGAGTTCTTAGCAGCTTATTGTCTTTGTTCCATCCAATTCCATCTTTTTAGGATTTTTGGTAGCAAGAAAAATTTAGTGTACCATCGAGAATGGTCTATCCATAAGAAAATGTACAAGTGAAAATTCAATCGCTCTTTAAATTTAAATTTATCTGGTCGATACAAAAAATTATGATATGTGCAAAAGATCAATACATATTACAATCTTCATAAAAAAACAGTGAGGTGCAAAGTGAGTAGAAGAATTGTCTTCTAACAATTTTTATAATATGTGTTGTAGTGTACATCTCTATACAGAAGAAGGCTCATAGTTACAAGCCCATACATTCAATTCTGCCCTTTTTTATATGTGGGAACATTTCAGCTCCAAACTCGGTTCCACAATTACAGAAAATGGTTTTGACATGTACTCGCTTCATCCCATAATATAAGAGCGTTTTTGACACTACATTAGTATAAAAAATGCTCTTATATTATGAGACGGAGGGAGTACCTGGTGCATGTTCAAGAAAAGACAGAGTGCATCGTTTTAGAGCTTTGTTGCATATATGGTCTGCTCGGTACGCTCTCAAGAACAATTCTGCAAAGCACAATGGGAACATGTCGGATATATTATCCCATGGAGGGCCGCGGATTTTTTTGATTTCTCCGAGCAAGGCCCATCCTTAGTCCAGCATTACAACACCTAGTTGACTCTAGCTGTGCCTACAACTGCCATGACTAATAATCATAATTTGTTTCACCTTGAAACATATTTTCATATTGTACAAACCTTTCTCAGTACATGTACAACACAACCCTATGTTCAGTGAATGTTTCTGTTCCTTTCCTATAAACTTTTATTTCTGAGATCACAGCCACATGAATATCAGCATATGGCTTACTAAGTTAAAACTGTTGCCGTTAGAGTGTAAGGCGGTACAGTCAAATAATCACAGTGAGCCAATGTGAGGAGTGGACACCTAGCAGAAAACCATTTGTTGCAACGCCATGAAAAATCGCACATAAATCCAACGGATGAGCACCGAAAAAAATTGTAATCGTTGCATCCAGCAGCTTCCTGTCGTTGTACATCTAGCAACAACGATTTTGATTAAAAAAAATAGCAACAGGCACTACTCCCCAGTCCCCACCGAGCCGCACACTGCATGCTCCCTTATCCAAAACATCGCCATTCCTCGGCCGGCCAGTCCACTGCCGCTCCGCCGCCTCGTCGGCTAGGCCGCCGGTGAGCAGAGCACGCACAGCTGCGCCTCGGCCTCTCCTCGTCCCCGTGCTCTCCATCTCCTGCCTGACCTCAGCTCCCTCCGTTTTTTTTACTATGTGCAGCGCCACCATCGGAGCTTCATGGCCGCCGGCACCTTCAACCGTTGCTACACACCGCCCGGGCTTGCCCACCTCCAGATCGAGCCGGCAAACGGACGGATCCGTCTTCCCCGTGTCCGTCCCAGTCCTCTCTGCCTCGCCGGAGTCGTCAAGGTGCCGGCCCTCATCCACCAAGTCAACTGCATCGCACCCCTGCTTCGTCTCGGGAGGAGCAGCGAGCCAGCGCCCGCTTCTGCATCGAGCACTGCTCGATCCGACCGCGTCGCCCAAGGCCCAGTCCGCCGCCGCCTTCCTCCGCCCTCGCCGTCCTCCCGCCGGTGAGCAGCACCTACATCACGTCGCCCTTCGCCCCGTCTCTCTTCTTTCTTCTCCTTCCTCTCACCTTTACTCAAAGCTCTCTCCCACTGCACACCACAGGAGGTCGCCGCCAGCATGAACGTCGCCTCCTCAAACTCTCCGCCCGCCTCCGGCCACGTCCTCGACTGGATCCGCCGGATCTTCATCGCCACGCCAAGTCCCGCAGCCTGACACCGCCGCATTTTCTTCCCCTGCGCTGCTCGAGAACGAGCAGAGCCGCCGTTCCTCACTTAAAGAGAGACCGCGGTGCAATTTCTGGAAAACTGAAGGGCTTTTTTGCAAAACAGCCACGACGACGGACGACCAGAAACGCTAGCCGCTTTATTATTAGGTAGAGACTATGTCGCTAATTTCTTTATTTTTTTTGCTTGCCCGTTTTCTCTTCCATGAATCTGGCCGATAGGGGCCAGGTCGGCCAACACATAGCGTGGCTGTCTTGTTGTTTTTTCTTCGGTTAGAGTTCAAATCGGACCAGATTATGTGTATATTCTGTTGTGAAGCTGATTACCTGCCTATTAACGTGTCCCTTATTACCACGTACAGCGTGCTATGGTGGCATAGTAAAACTTCTATTTGCCTTCTGATGTACGTGACTATGCTTGCACTTTCCATCATATATGTACGTGATTTAATTTGTTTGTTACGTTACATCTTTAGATCTCGGCCGTTTATATTAAAAAGATAATGGTTGAGATAATTCAACCTTTGTGGGTAAACGTGATGGCTTGTTTGCCTCTTGTCTTATAATTATATAATAGATGGTGAGTTGGCTTGGTGACATTATTAATAGGGTCGCGATAACTGCCACATGTGTGGCATGTATGCGAACCCGCCCACACGCCTCGTGTGGCGTGAACAAGAACCCGCCTGCACGACCGCGTCCGGGCGCGCAATTGCACAGCCCGCACGTCCGGTGTGTGGCAACCCCGCCCGCACTGCCCCGTCCGGGCCAGACAACCCGCTGCCCGCACGACCCAGCCGTTCCCGGCCTCCGATCCATCCCCTCTCTCGTCTGCAGCCATCGTCCCCCACCTCTCGAACCCCGACCTCCGTCGTCGGCCATCTATGGTTGTCATGGCAACCAGGGCAGATCCATAGGGCACTCCCACCGCAAACCACACCCCAACCCTCCCCACCCCCACCACCCCACTCCAACCGAGCCCTCCAGAGACGATCAGCTAAAACCAGGTGAAATCTCCCGATCTCATCCTTCTCATCCTTAAGGCTGAAAATCTCACGATCTGGTACTGGATCCATGCTATAGGGGTAGAACACTGCATGGTTCAGTGTATATTCGCAATTGCCAGGCGGAATACACTAGATCTGCCATGTAATACGTTTGTGATTAACTTAAGTTCCTAGTTTGATTGACGCAAGTAGTTGGGCATGAAAATGGATGAGTGGGAATCCCTAAAAAAAGGAGAGGAAGGACAATTTTGGAATGAAGGGGGTGGTAAAAATTAATTGCCACTTGTGTATAACGACAGTTGCCACCTTTCGTTGTCAGTAACTGCCATCTAGTTGACCTGTTGCTTGCCATCCCTATCTTCTATGTGCAAGCAGCGAAAGAATACAATTCTTGTGGATTGTTGATGCGTTCTTGTTCATGCAGCGATTGAGAACACATTGGAAAGAAGCGAGACACAGAAAGAATGAATCACGAAGATGGCACTGATACTTGGGGTTCTCAAAGGCCAGAAACGCCCCCTTGGAATGCATCAGAGTACAGTCAACTCATCTCTGCAGGGCCGTTGCTGCCACTACTAGAACAATATGCAGGCGTTGGTATGATGCGTGATAACAAAAGAACAGAACGGTTGCCATCTTGGCAACGATGAAGATGACATTCTACTTATGTCGTACACTGTCATTTTTTTGCAGGTTCTTATGACCAAAACACTCTTAGGGGGGCCCCGTGGCAAGTTCAGTCGCAAGGCGCTAACACTGACAAATGTATGGGCAGCCAACTTCAACTAGCTAATATGGCTAATCAAGGTAACGCAAGCGAAAAAAGAGCACATACTGGTGTGGACATGAAAAATGAACATGCAAAAAAAATGGCAAAAGGACTCACGAGTTATCACGGGTAAAAATGCAGAGCCCTCATGCAGCACGTGGCATAAGGCAGCACCCATGTACCTGCCATCGACGTCATACACAGGTGAGTACATAAAAAAGTGAAGTTGCGGATGCGCACTTAGCAGAAGGAGCATAGTTGACAACTGCAATTGCCATGACTGGACATCTACAATTGCCATGTGTAAAAAATTGCAGTTGTCATCCCTGGACAACTGTTGTTGCCATCCCTGGACAGCTGCAGTTGCCATGGATGGAAAACTGCAGTTGCCATGCAAGTGCAACTACAGTTGCAATGCCATGACAACTGTAGTTGCCATGCCATGACAACTGTAGTTGCCATGAAGGAACAACTGCAGTTGCCATGAAGGAACAACTACAGTTGCCATACCGGTACAACTACAGTTGCCATGCCAGGAAAACTGCAGTTGCCACGTCAGGCGGCAACTGCAGTTGCCGTGCTAGCACAAAACTGCATTTGCCATGAATTGACCAACCACTACTATGCTTACAGGTTATTACGGTGGTGGTAACCCGGCAAACGTCTCGTGGCAAGCTTCACAAATTGCAGGTGGAGCATGTCATTTTGGTGTCACAGACCACACAAGATGGTCACGTGCAGCACAACAAGGTAAGGAAAAAAACTGAACCACAAAACAGCACTACATTTGTTTTTCTGGCAAAAAAAACCGCACGTGCCGAGAAAAAAGAATTGAAGCAGTGATGGTGGACAAAAACCAAGCATAAAACGCTGACAAGTGGTTGCGTGTAAATGAGTCATGTATTGTCTTTGAAAAATTGCCAACTGCTAAAAGCATGTCTGCATCACTAATGGTTGAACGCATTTAACCTAGTGAGATCAATCTTATAATGCAGTAGTTTTGTTGCTAGAACACAATGGTTGCCATTTGTTGGTTGCAGTGTTTGCCATGTATGCAAGACTGCAGCTGCCATGCATATAGAACCCAAGTTTTCGTACTAAAATAAAGGAGCTTGTTGTCGTGCATTGGCAAACAATAGTTGCCATGTTTGTTGAACCGTAGCTGCCATGACTGGACAGCTATAGTTACCATACATGTCCACGCACAGACTTACGGTTTGCTGTTTGAAATGATGTCATGCCAAATCACTCGAATTTGATGTGATCTGTTGTGATAAACATGTTATTCAAACAAAAATCTTACTCTCGTACCTGTTTTTTCTATTATAGGGCCTACAACTACAATGAACAGCGGCGCGGGAACATCTACTGCGGGGAGCTCTGAGCGCATGGAAGAAGCGTTCCACCAGCCAGCAGACAATCATGCCGCAAACAATTTCGAGTCGGAGTCAAAAATGGCAATCATTCCAACAATGCCGACAAGCACCCCTTTGAACACAAGCACTGGCAACACTCAAGTAGATGGAAATGCCGCCGATACTGAAGTGAATGATGAAACTGACGACGACGCACAAGGGGATGAAGATGGTGGGCAATCAGAGATCGTGGTACCTCAGCCACCGTACGTTGGGCAGAGATTTGAATCATTCGAAGAAGCAAAGGAATTCTACCAGACATATGCAAAGTTCCATGGATTTGCGGTCAACACCGAATACCATAGGAAAATTAAGAAAACTAACGAGTACAACAGAGGTGAGATGAGGTGCCACAAGGCACGAAGGAACAAGAAGGTGAAAGGTGTTGCGCCTGTCGTTCCGGAATGAAAGAGAGGTATCATTCTCAAGACTGAGTGCCCTGTCCGGTGTAAGCTAAACATAGATGGTACACAGTGGGTGGTCACTGAATATTTTGACGAGAACAGCCACAAACTCATAAAGAAGTTCGACCTGGTAAAATTTCTGACCGCCCACAGAGGGTTCACCCCCGTAGAAAGGCAATTCGTAAAGCTGCTACACGATTGTAACGTCGGTCCATCAAGAATGTTCCAGATACTATCGCTCATCCACAGCAAAAAGGGGACTCTGAGTAGCATGCCATACATACCAGCTGACGTCACAAACCTACAGGCCAAATACCATAGAGAGAGCAAGTTGGCTGACATAGAGGCCACAATGGCCTACTTCAATGAGAAAGCGAAGGAAGATCCAGATTTCTTCTACAGGATAAGGTTGGACGATGAGGACCGTGTCAGGAACATGTATTGGGTGGATGGTGCTGCAAGGAGAGCCTATAAACATTTCTGAGATTGCATTTCATTTGACGCGACGTACCTCACCAATATGTACAAGATGCCATGTGCTCCGTTCATAGGAATAAATAACCACAATCAGTCATTGCAGTTCGGCTGCGGGTTCGTTTGGAATGAAGACACGGATGTGTACGTTTGGCTGTTCAAGACCTTCTTGGAGTGCATGGATGGACTTGCTCCGATGAACATAATAACAGACCAGGATTTCAGCATGCGTGCAGGCATAGAGGGAGTCTTTTCGTTGGCAGTGCACAGGCACTGCAGGTGGCACATTATAAAGAAGGCTGAGGAGACGCTAGGACCGTTCTTTGCTGACCGTCTAGAGCTCCACAAGGCATTCGAGCTGTGCGTGGACCACAACTTGACGGTGGAGGAGTTTGAAAGGAGCTGGATGGCCATGATAGAAACATATCAAGTCCAAGACAACGAGACGCTTGCTAGCCTGTGGGAGAAGCGAATGTACTGGGTGCCGGCCTACTTCATGCAGTGCTTCTTCCCCTTTCTGCAGACTACGCAGCGCAGCGAGGGGTTCAATGCTGTTTTGAAGCGGTACGTGAGCCCTGGCAACTCATTACTACAGTTTGCCAAACAGTACACAGCTTTGCAACAAAAAATTCTAGGATCTGAGCTACAGCAAGAAGCTACCACCGCACTAAAGCAGCCGAGATTGCTAACGTGTTTACCGATGGAGAGGCAAATGAGCAAGATATACACAAACAAGATCTTTAACAAGTAAGTCAGTTGCGTTATAGTCTTATTTGCACAAGAATGAATGCAGTAGGGGCCATGTAGAATGCAATGCAGTTGCCATGATCTGAGGATGCCATGTTTAATGAACTAATGTTTAACATGATTACTCAACTGCAGTTGCCATGTTTAGTGAACCACTGTTTTTGCCATGCTTGCTCAGCTGCAGTTTGCCATCTTCAAATGGAATGCACTTGCCATGTTCAATGAAATGCAATTGCCATGTTTAATGCACTGTAATTCCACTAGGCATGTTGTATGCAAAATGCCAATGCCAAAATGAAAATGTTGTGTAGTTGCCATGTTTACTGAACTGCATTTTGCTATGTTTTCTGAAATGCAAGTTGACATGTTTCCTGAAATGCAAAAATGCCATATTTGCTCAACTGAGGTTGCCATGTTTAATGAATGCAGTAGCCATGTTGTAAGCATTGTGCTTCTATTTGGGATGTTTGTATGGAAATGACAATGGCCAGTTGGAAGTGCAATGCAGTTGCCATGTCTAATATACTACATTTGCCATGTCTAATGTACTACAGTTGCCATGTGTAATGTACTACATTTGCCATGTCTAAATGTACTACAGTTGCCATGTCTAATGTAATACAGTTGCCATGTGTTATGTACTACAGTTGCCATGTGTTATGTACTACAGTTGTCATGTGTTATGTACTATAGTTGCCACGTGTAACAGAAAAACAAACAGAACTTGCAGATTCCAGGAAGAAATAAAGCGTGCCAGCATGTTCACGGCTTTCCAGGTGGACGAACATACTTTCAAGGTGTGTTCCATTCTGGGCATGTCGGATTCAGAACCTGAAGACCCGGACAAAGGAAGGAACTACTTCGTGAAAGCCTCGATAGAACAAGGCGAATACCACTGCCAATGCTGCAAGTTCGAACGGGACGACATTGTGTGCTGTCACATACTAAAAGTAATGGACATGAACGCTGTGACATGGATGCCCCTCCATTTCATAAGGCGGCGATGGACTTGGGATGCTCACGACGCGTTTGCGCCTCAGACAACAAACGCAGTTCTGGCTGTGCATGACGAGAGACCTGAGGCAACCATGGAAGCCGTGAGGCACGTTGTGCTGACAAAGAACTATGCTGAGCTAATTGATGAAGCGTGCAAGAGTGATGAGATAGCGAGAGTCGCAGAAAAACATAGGAAGGCACTGAAAAGAGAGCTTTATGAGATCAAAAAGAGGAAAGTTGAGGAAGCCTTACACCGTTTCCCCCGCACATCAAGTGTGCCTTCATCCACGAGGCCATCATCTAAAAACCTGGAGATAGGATCTGGAACAGCAAGCACACAGACCCAGGTCAGGAACCCACCCCGTTCCATCACAAAGGGTCGTCCAAGAGAAATAAGGTACAAGTCGGGATTGGAGATTCAAGCAAAACACAAGAAAACGAAGAAAGGGGCAGGCAATCCATAAGCAAAAATTGGGGCGATGTGATATGGTCCTTGTGGATATTTTGTTTTGTACCCCTAGATGATGAGAATTTTTGTTTTAAAAATAATTGGGATAATGACTCTAGAGGGGCATCAGAAGTGGAAGGAAAATTCATTGAATGGATAAATGCAGTTGCCATGTTGTGGGTACTTAATATGCCATGTTATGTGTAGTTAATCTGCCATGTTATGTGTAGTTAGTGTGCCATGTTATTTTATACTAAATATGCCATGCTATTATATACTAAATATGCCATGATAGTTGTACTGGATCTGCCATGTTAGTTGTACTGGATCTGCCATGTTAGTTGCACTGTATCTGCCATGTTAATTATGCTGGATCTGCCATGTTGTTTGTACTGTATCTGCCATGTTAGCTGTACTGAAAATATGCCATGGTATTTGTAATGACTCTGCATGGCATATATTTCCATGACAAATCAACGCGGTTTAGTGACACATAGTGTGTTGTGTGCAATGTATGGGAAACAAGTTGGAAAAAGCGTAACGTGCATAAACCGCAGCAAAGGTTGTGGCTACATGATCAACCTACCCATGCTAGCCGGTGCAGTTAGCGATGAAAAAGAAGAAGCAAAACAGCCAAAATGAAAAACGACGATGACTTTCACTACCCATGTCTGATGAACTACATTTGCCACCTTTTTTAAAACATCGTAGACGCATTCGAAATAGCAAACCGGTGCTAGAAACGGTGAAACCATAGTAATAATGATAGACATAAAAACATATCTGCTGTAACGCCTAAAAAGGTTCACATCCACACATATATTACAGAGACTATTCAAATATCGCTCACACACCACCACTACATAGTAGGCTACGCGGGGTTGCAGTCTTAACATAGCACACAAACATAGTTTTCGACAAGAATAAAGAGATAGTACCTTACATTCCTCGGCAACAGAATATAAGGTATGCGACCGGTGTGTAACGCCACGTGATCACTTGTACTTCTTGATGACTTTCTTGACAGCTTCCTCCACGAACTCGCGTGCTCCGGACCGCTTGTTGAAATCTTCATTCGTCAACCAGTTCCATGTGTAGATTTTCCGGAGCTCAACGACCATTGTAGCTGTGACAGCAGGGACAAGTCTACCTTCCCACTTTGCAAAGTATTCCAACGTGTGAAAGCCACAGTTCGTCCTGCACAAGAAAAAGAGTCAGGTGAACATGCAAAAAGGACAGACATAGCAAAGATAGACTTCAATTCAGATGTGACAACAAATGAGGGGTTGGTTTGATGTAAATGGCACATGAAGGAGGGGGGTAAGAAATTACGTGTTCCCTTGCTTCACAGTCGCCACGTACTCAGTCGGGAAATGCCTGATCTGGACCTTTGAGTGTTCGTAGTGACGGTTCCATGTCTCTTTGAGGTTGTTGATGAAGAATTCAGCATGCGTAGTAAGGTCTGAATCAGCTTCCGAACGGATTGAATCAAGCACCTCAAAACGTTGGTTCTTCAGGTCAAGACAGATCGCATAGTGGTGACCACACTTGTCATGTGGGTCATGTGGTGCAAGCTCCTGGAACATGGGGAACATGACCTACATTTAAAAGTGAATGAAATGAGAAGCAGAGTTCACATGAAGAATAGCAAAGGGACAAAAAAATTAGAATCACTTAGAATGCTTGGTTATGAGTGGGGGTGGTTGAAAGAAAAGTTGCCATCCATGTATGAACAAAATTTGCCGTGTATTTTACTATGAAGTTGCCACATAGTTTGCACGGGAAGCAAAAATCAAAAAGTCAGTGTGCATGACAGCTGTTGCCACATGAAAACATCTGCCACAAAAACAGAGTGCAGATGATGGCAAAAAACATACCATGTGAAAAAGCAGCGCAAACAGGGAAGGAGTACTCACATATTTCTTCAGTGTGAGCTTGAATTCACCGTGTTGAGCAAAATTCTTCCTCAGGATTTTGTGGTGGAAGTCACCATCCCATATTTTGCAGGTCACACTATAATGCATGATTATCTTGTCGGCACACAACATTGGTGTGATTGTTGATGTAGTCGATCCCGCATGCAACTACATTCGTCGACATTTTACCGTTTGGCCTCACAGACTCGGCAAGATCGCCCAGGTCGATGTACGTCGCTTCGCATTGAATGACCTTGGTTCTGTCCAAACATGAGCTGTATGAAAACGATATAACATGAAAGAATCATGCCTACTAAGTAAAAAAATGAAAGAACCAAAACGTAAGCGGATCGTGTATAGAATGTACGAAGAAAATGAATGGTAAGAAAAGAGCAAAGCAAAATGAGAGATTATGGGATGTGGTCATTTACGCTTTCAGCTCCTTCATGTGCTTGCTGCTGGCCCTCGCATTTCCAAACCGCTTGACAATATCGTACAGTTGGGTCTGTTCCTTAGTGGCTCTTAATTAGGGCTCGTAGTCTTCCGCGGGAGGTGGGTGAACTACCCTCTGCTGCCTCACAGAACCAGGGGTGGCACCCCTAATGGTATCCTCAGATACCGTATCTGTAGGCACGTTGGAACTTGATTGCCCTTGCCCTCGTGAGGACCTCCTCTACAATGCTGCCTCCTCGATCCTGCGGTAAGCTTCATCAAGTGATGGTGAAATCTCCTCGGGGGTGGCTGCAAGGTTAAAAAAAATGGATTAGGATACCTAGAAATCAAAAACAGATGGATTGTGAGAAGATAGGGTGCATGATGTGAGATGTAGGCACAAAAAGTGGGCAGTTGCCATGTGTGGTACAACTACAGTGGCCATGTCATAGCAACTACAGTTGCCATCTAGTTGGACTATAGTTGCCATGTCACAGCAACTACAGTTGCCATGTTGTGACAACTCCACTTGCCATGTGCTTGCCGTATGGAAAAATGCAGCATGGAAACAAAAAATGCAGGTGACATGGTGCGGCAGATCGAGTTGCCATGTGTGATGCACTATATTTGCCATGTGACAGCAACTACAGTTGACATGTTGAATCAACTTCAGTTGTCACATCGTTGCCCAAAAATGTGAAATACAGCATGGTAGCAAAAAAATGTAGGTGACATTTTGCATCAAATCCAGTTTGCCATGTCATCACATGTCAGTTGCCATCACAAGTGAGAACCCCCCAAAAAATATGATTGCGACAAAAGTCAAAGTACAAAGATGTATACAAGAAAATCATAAGGACATGATAAATGTACCTTGCACTATCGGCTCTGCGAACTTGACAGCCTTCCTGCCCTCGACCATTGGCTACGCCATCATTGCGGGCATGCCTCCCGGGAAAGCAAAGGCAACTGACATAGGATCTTGCACCACCAGTTGATCTTGACTGATGCCAAGGCTGAAGCTCGGTGGGGTGAAGGCCATTGGGTGCCTCTCATGCCTACTGGCCGGACCACGAACGACTTGCGGGGCAGAATCCAAGGGTGAAAGATTGACAAACATATCTGAATCAGATGCTACAGAATGATCGGGCTTATTTGCAGGGCAGGGCGTGTTGTGAGAGGTATCAGTCGCAGCTTTCATGACAATCTTCTTGTTTGGGCTGTAGGGGACACCCACATTGACTGGGAGCCTGGAAGTGCGCAAATTTAAGCTGGGGATTTCCACTCCGGGTAAAGGCGCAGTCTGCTCCGTGCGTTCACCTGCGTCACTCGTGCCCGGCTTGATACCTGCATCAGCTATGCTCCGGACTTCCGGTTTCTCCATCACATTGCTTCTGGCAGGTGGCGGGAACAGTGTGGACGCAGGAACATAACAAGACTCGTCTCTCCTGCTCCTAGCTACAGCCGGTGCGTTGGGTATGTCTGTTGGTTGCTTGCGGGGGCTACGACGCCTAGGTGGAAGACCAGCACGCGAAACAGTCGCCTTAGCAGTATCTGCACCGACAGGAGCTGGAGCTGTTGTGCCAGGACTCTCACCTGTAGATGGCATATCATTGTGAACTGCCGCCTCAGCCACTTCTGTCGTGGACACAGGAGTGCCAACACGCACGCGCTTGGAATCAGTGTCAGATGAGCGGGAATCTTCCTTGCTTAGGTCGTCTCGGGGGCGTCCACTTGAACGCTTGCTGATGGGGTGGCATGGCTCACAGCAGCATCCTTCATTGCCAGAAGAGTTGGCAATATTTCAGCCGTCCTGGCGGATACCGACTCGTCACTCCCCGATATACGGATGCCTGTTGTTCTAGCCTGCACATCTGCAGCCGGCGGAGATGGTCAGCCACTAGCATCAGAGTTGGTGGGAGCGGTTGACGGTGCAGCAGCAGTATTGTTGCCTTGCGCCTCAGGTACATCTGAGTTGCCCCCCGTTGACAACTTTGAATGCAGGTGTTCGAACGGGTCCTTACTGATATGCTTGGCCCCACGCATAGTAGTCTTCTTCATCCTGCAAAAAAAATAGAGCACATGAAAAAGGTATTAAAAATGAACAAAAAATATGTTTGCCATGATAGAAATCTTAAAAAAAATGAAAAACAAGTGGAAAAGCTGGTAGTTGCCATGTAAGGGGAACGTGAGTTGCCATGTGTCATAGTTAGCAGTTGCCATACAAAATCTAGGAGCAGTTGCCATGTTGGCCCACTTGAAGAATGATAAAAATGTCTGATCTTCCATGAATGCAATTTCAATCCTACGTGTGGGATGAGCTCACAAGCCAACGGTGAAGGTGGCAGTTGCCATTAGGTACAGTAAAGTTACCATTTGGCCTAGATGCCAGTTGCCATGTAAAAACCAATAGAAGTTGCCATACACTTAAAAAAGAAAGGAAAAAATCATTTGGAAATCAGCAGTTGCCACGTGGGGGACGATGACAGAAGACAATGTGACAAGCTAAACGGATGCATTGGAAAATCAAGAAAATATAGCGCTATGACAATGAAAGCGCATGGAAAAAACCTACTTCTTGACTGCCTTCCTCAGGTCTGGCAACACGACAGGATCCCCGATGTTGGTCGTCGTCGTGCTAGGAGGTGACCTGGTGGAAGGGGTGTCACCAGCAATGGGGGCGCCTTTGTTCAACAGAGCAGAAGCACGGGTTGGCGTTGGCGCCTGTTTTTTCGTAACTGCTCGTCCACCAGCTGTCGGCTCGCTGCACGTATGAGATGGAGGAAAAAGAAAAAGGTGGCAATTGTCAGACAGCAAACTCGTTGCCGCACTTGACAAAAACAAGTGCAAACAAGGACGAGTCTGTTCAAAGAAAATAGACAAAAGCAAAAAACTAAAAATAAAAGTCGAACCTCTTCCTGACAGCTACGGGATCAGTCCTAGACCTCTTGCCAGGAGAAACCTGCCCAACACCCTCGGGAGCCCTCCCCCTCTTTGATGGCAAAACCCCCTCGCCTCTCGCAGACGTATGTTCTTTGACTTTCTCCAGTTGGGGGACATCTGTTGCATCCTTGCCCTTGTTACCACTTGCGCGAACTTCAGCATGTTCATCATCATCGGTGTCCTATTCCACATTCTCCATGTCATCGTCGTCATCCTTGCTGAGACTAGCATCTCCACCTAGTTCATCTTGTGTGTCAGCAGGCTCTTGGGAAGTGTTGTAGTCATACTGGCCACGACAACTGGTTAGCCGATGTGTATGTTCTGGGACAAATGAAGTGAACTGCCTCGCAACCGCATCGCTGTCAGAGCCACTGAGGGACGTCCACTCCTCAACCAACTTCCCGAGCAAGCCGGTCATTCCGGATGCAAACTGCCCTATTAGATGCTCAACAGGTGCCCTAGCCTGTGCACGAAACAAAGAAGCATCAACAACCACCCGTATTGCAATCACTTGCACGACATCAAAAAATACTCCACAGCAAACCATAGATGTAGATCTTTTGATTACCTCAGCAGGGCAAGACGGAGCTGAGTGCACTTCTATCCACTTTCCAAAGTCTTGAGCCCCCCCAAACACGCTGTAGTCTATAGCATGCTTGGCCATCAGCTGGAAAGAACAAAAAAAAGCTAGGACGTAAGAGAGAGAATGTAAGTCTCAGCACGAATGAAAAAGAGTTGCCATGTGGAGTGAAACATGGATACAGTACTCAGACAGCCATGGATAACAAAGGTAGTCATCTCTTATGAACCACAGACGGTTGCCACATGCCAAATTGTAAGCATGCCGTGTGGACAAAGAAACCAGAACTAACCTGCAGTTTTCCATATGTGGTTTTAGTAGCCTTGTCTGCGGCAAGCACAGCCTTGACAGCGTTGATAGTCCACGTAGAAACAGCAAACTTGTGCGCAGGCGGCGGGCCTCCAGTCCCAGTGAAATCCACGGTGGACAGATCAAGACAGTCGACGTACATGAGCTGATGCAAAACAATTTTAAAAAGAAAGAAATGTCAGTTGCCATCATGGGTACTGTGTGCAAAAAACAGGATAATATATGTTAACATGATAATCAAATTGATGTGCATGAAGAAGAGAAGGAAAGAAAAAGTTGCCATCTACATGTGCTAATTGCCATCATAGTGTGATAGCAGTTGCCATGTTGCTATGATGGCAGTTGCCATCATAGTATGATGACAGTTGCCATAATAATAAGATGGCAGTTGCCATAATAATAAGATGGCAGTTGCCATATTGTCATTATGCCAGTTGACATAGTGCCATTATGGCAGTTGCCATCTTGTTATGATCAGATTGCCATTTTGTTATGATCAGGTTGCCATGTATGAACAAAAGTGTGTTAAAAAAACAGTGTTCACAGAAAAGAACTGGTAAAAAATACCATTAAATGCAGTCGACAAACCTTTTAGAACATCTTGCTAGAGAATGCATCATGCAGGAAGTCGGCAATAAACTTACACCAATTCATGTTCTTCACATTTTTCAGATCCGCCTGCACCACACAAAAGTTCAGGGCAAAAAGGTTGCTGCATGAGAAATCAAATGTAAAAAACATCGAAAAACACTGGCAGTCACTAGCTTTACACATGACATCGGAGCCAAAAGATTGAAGGAAAATAAAGTAGTAAAGATGGATTATTCACCAGGATGGGGAAGCATTTGTTGCTTGGACGAAGAGAAGTGGTCGGCGCGAAAACAGCTGAGATGAGGTACATGAGTAGCTTCATCTTGAAAACATCTCCATGCGTCGTCATGGCCTGCAGCGAATCTGCCACTGCAGACATGTTCGGCATGGATTCCAACCCGGGAAACAAACGGGGGAACAGCTCTTGCTCGATCTCATTATTGACCTCGTACGGGACTTTGATATGTCCACGAGGCACACCCAAAGTGCAGAACACAGAATCCTCGTTCAACGGTAGTCTTCCACGTCCCGGAATCACGAATTCCCTGGAGGCGGGGTCATAGATCTCACCAAGCCAGTCGCATACAGGGTTGACAATGTTCGTGCACCGGACATCCATCATAGCCTGCATACCTATCTCAGCAGCAGCTCCCTTCTGATCGTCGGTGAATTTGTCAGTCAACGCAGTCAGTCATTCTTGGGAGGCTCTGTTGCGAATACGTTTCTTCTTCTGCAAAAAAACAGACAAAAAGTGATCAGTTGTTGCCATGTTTTGCAAAAAAGTGAGCAGTTGTTGCCATGTTTTGCAATGTCATGAAATTTTAGTTCGTGTCAGACGACTGCAAGCTCGAGGTGTCACCTAGTAACATAAAACAGGAGGAGGGGTGTGTGTGGAAATTTACCTCATCACCCTCTTTTCTCCGTGCAGTTGCACGATTACGCTGTGGTGGATCCATGAAATCATCATCATCATTTTGATGATCGCCACGAGCCATTCTACTGACATAGGAACAGACCAAATTGTCATGGTGGAAATGTAAATGCAATAGGTAAGCATCTAATCAAGAACCTGGAATTTTTTGCACAATGATAACTGCCACAGCGGCAGAAATGTGCTAGGGTGAAATTGCCGTGCTGAAATGCAACACATACTACAACAAAAGCGATGAAACCACATCTAATTAAGAACCTGAAAAATTGCCACAGTGTGTTCAGATAGCACAAAGTCTTTGTGGCAAAAAAAAATTTGCACCTGCAGTACAATGAATTTGCCACATTGTACTGACAGTAGAATGGCAATAAACATGATGTGGTCAGCCAAAAACTTGCCACATGCAAAGCATATGTATGGCATCTGACACAATTGATATGCAAATTTGGTTGCCACATTATGCAGCCAATTTGCCACACTGTCCTATCTGCAGAATGGCAACAAACAGTGTGTTCACATTCTATTTGCCACATGAATATACTATCGAAGTGGCAATAGGCACACTTGATGTGCACATTAGTTGTCGTCCAGTGTAGTTGGCTGCTGAAACTGCATTGACTACCGATTGTGGCCACTATCACAAATCATTCAGAAAAATTAGTTGCCACAATGAAAAAGCATGTTTGTGGCTACTATCATAGTAATTCAGCAAATTTAGTTGCCACATGGAAGAGCATGTGTGTGGCAACTATCATAGTCATTCAAAAAAAAATAGTTGCCGCATGGGAAAGCTTATTTGTGGCAACTATCACAGTCATTTCAGTAATTTGTTGCCGCATGGGAAAACACGTTTGTGGAAACTATCACATTTGTTCAGGAAGTTAGTTGCCATACAATCATGATAGTTAATCAACCTACCAAGTTCCCCTCATACTACAGTTTCAAAACCAAACTAACTAGATCCAGGGTTCAATGGTAACTACAGCGACTTCAAATTCAACCTCAAAATTTTCCCCCGAACTGATTGCAAACACAAATTTGAACCAATGCGCATCAAACAAACCGGGAGATACCTGCCCAATCCAAAGGCAAGGCTAGTGCATGCCTCCGGACAGGCGTAACCACACCGACGATGCTGCCGCCGAGACGGTGACGAAACTGCCCAGTGCCACCAAAAACGGCTAGCAGGCGACTTTGCCGCCGGCGGGAACGCCGACGCATCACCGAATCGCCTGAATCTCTATGAATCTCGATCGAGGAATCGAACAAGGGGGGAAGGGGGGGGGGAATGCAGGAAGGGATTGCGAGAGTTGCAGCGAGCATTACCTTCAATCCGCAGGAGCTTCGACGAAGCCTCTACGTTCCAGCGAGCACCACCGACGGCCGCGAACACCGTCGATTCTTTCGCCTCCGTCGTAGCCTTCTCCCCTCGCCTTCTCCTCCAATGGTCTGAACTGCGAGTGGGTTCTGCCAGTAAATGCGGTGCGGGGTGAGTAAATGGAACCGTGAGGGGAGAGGGGACAGAGGTGTGCGACGTGTTTGACGTCAACCGCGATCGGAGCGTGGCGTGCGGGCGCATTGCAGTTCCACCGCACGCCCGAGTGGCAACCGCTGACCGCGGGAGGGCAACCAACGTGCGGGCGAACCGTCTCGCACACCGCACACGCGCCTCATCCTACGTGGCGCAGAAAACCGACCGAATTGTGCCAAGATTCATGCACGAAGTTGGCAACAGTGATGCCTGCGTGTGGTCGAGATGGTGAACGCCCACACGTGTGGGCGTTAGCATTTCCCTATTAATATCTAAGTAAAGTGTGGCGGTGACCCTTAAAAATATCTTACCGTGACATGAAAGATAGCGTCACCTCATGAAGTTTCATTACTGGGTCGGCCCAATCGTAAAAGAAAGAAACACGTACAAATTTAGAAGCAGAGAAGAAGCTACTAGGCCTAGCCCAATAAGTGGCGACGGAAGGGCGCCTTGAGGCGGCAATCCCTATTTGGCGCTGCAGGCGCCGGTTATTATTGTTTTTTGCAAACCGGCGCCTGCAGCCGCGCTAGCTGGGCTCGGCCCATCTTATCTTCCCCTTTCTATTGTAATAAACAGAAAAAAAGAAGATCGCGTCCAGCAGGGTTCGATCCAGCAACCTCCCGATTATTCACGCTATGCAATAACCAGTGGAGCCGTCTAACTACTATTGTTCAGCTAGTGCTTCTTCGTCTTTTTCTACTTATCCGTCTTTTTCTTTTTTTCCTTTTTCTATTTCTATTTCTTTTTCTTTTCCCTTTTTCGTCTTTCTTTTTTTATTCAGAAGTGTTTTGATCTGTTTTTTCACTTTTTATTTTTTATTTTTTATTTGGAACGGTTTTTTTTTGTTTTTTATTCTTTTTCTTTTTCTCCTTTGCTAATTTGGATGAGTCCCTTTTCATAATCGATGAACTTTTTTGTATATCGATGAACTTTTTTCCAAAACCGATGAACTCTTTTCATAATCAATGAACTTTTTTGTAAAATTGATGAACTTTTTTGTAAACCGATGAACTCTTTTCATAATCAATGAACTTTTTTCTAAACCGATGAACTTTTTTTCAAAACCGATGAACTCTTTTCATAATCGATGAACTTTTTTCAAAATTGATGAACTCTTTTCGTAAAATCGATGAACTCTTTTCAAAATCGGTGAACTTCTATGTAAAATAGATAATTTTTTTTGTAAATCGATGAACTGTCTTTCAGAACTGATGAACTCTTTTCATAATCGATGAACTCTTTTCATAATCGATGAACTCTTTTCATAATCGATGAACCCTTTTGTAAAATAGATGAACTTTTTTCTAAAACAGATGAACTTTTTTAAAACCGATGAACTTTTTTCATAATCGATGAACTCTTCTCATTGTCGATAAACTTTTTGTAAATCAGTGAACTTTTTTAATAACATTTTTTTTCCGAAATCAATGAAATATTTTTTAAATTCGGTGAACTTTTAAAATTTTACGATTTTTTCTTCTAAAAATCGATGATCTCGATTTATAATTTGCATTTTTCCAAATAATTAATGTTTTACTAAAGTAAACATTGAGTAGTACGGTTATATTTTCATATGCAGATGAGGGAGAATGGTCTGGTGGTTATAGCGTTAAACCGTGAACGTTAGGTGCAGGGTTTGACTCCTAGCATCGCTATACTATTATTAGTGTCCGTTTTTTTCTTCGCATTTTCCCTATTGATTCAGTTGGTGGGCCGGCCCACTAGGCGTGGCTAGCGAGCGCCGGTAGCGCCAAGGGGCGCCTGCAGCGCCATACAGGAGCTCCCCCTTGAGGCGAGACATGGTTTGGCGGGTGAGAGAAGGTAGCAGCCTCCACCCACTTGGGAGTTATGTTTCGAAATTATATAGTATTTCTTGAAACTGTTATGTGAATAGTTTTGAAATGTTTGAACATTTTTCAAATATCACATATATTTTTCAAACTAATAAAACCTTTTTACAAATTTTGATTTTTTTTGAAAAATATCACATTCATTTTTTAGACACGTAACATTTGTTTTGTGGCCATCAACATTTTTAAATTACTTTAACAAGCAATCTACACTCTAGGGTCTGGTGCCTCCCTAAATAGGCTGGCCCAGGCGTAGGGGAGGACACGGCATTGTTTTTTGATGTTTTTTTTCGCGTTTTCCCTATTGATTTAGTTGGTGGGCCGGCCCACTAAGCGTCGCTAGCGAGCGCCGGTAGCGCCAAGGGGCGCCTGCAGCGCCATACAGGAGCTCCCCCTTGAGGCGAGACATGGTTTGGCGGGTGAGAGAAGGTAGCAGCCTCCACCCGCTTGGGAGTTATGTTTCGAAATTATATAGTATTTCTTGAAACTGTTATGTACATAGTTTTGAAATGTTTGAACATTTTTCAAATGTCACATATATTTTTCAAACTAATAAAACCTTTTTATAAATTTTGATTTTTTTTGAAAAATATCACATTCATTTTTTAGACACGTAACATTTGTTTTGTGGCCATCAACATTTTTAAATTGCTTTAACAAGCAATCTACACTCTAGGGTCTGGTGCCTCCCTAAATAGGCTGGCCCAGGCGTAGGGGAGGCCACGGCCTTTTTTTTGATGTTTTTTTATTTTTTTTCTTACTTTCGTTTATTCATCCAAATATTCTAAATTACTATAGTGCAGAAAACATTAAAATATTTCTCATGTATACAGACATATACTATATGCGTGGATAAAAGTTAATCATGTATTTTAAAAATGTTCACCAAAAATTTGAAAAAAAATGTTAAACAAGTTTTAGAAAAATGTTAAGCAAACATTTGAAAAATATTAAATTTGCATAGAAAAAATGTTCACCGTGTATTCAAAATATGTTAAACATGTATTTGAAAACTAAATGTGTATAGGAGAAATGTTGATTATGTATTAAAAATGTTAATCTTGTATTTGAAAAATGTTGATAAAGTATTTTTAAATGTAAAAATATGTATAAAAAGAATGTCGACCACCTATTAAAAAATTGTTAATCTAGAATTTGAAAAACGTTAATTAAGTATTACAAATGTGTGTATATATAAAATGTTGGCAATGTACTGAAAAAAGGTTACACTTGTTTTTGAAAATGTTGATCTAGCATTTTTAAAATGTTAAATGTATAAAGAAAAAATGTTGACCATGTACTCAGAAAATGTGAAAATTTTATTTAATAAAAAATAATCAAACATTTGCAAATTGTTAAATGTGCATAGAAAAAATGTTAACCATGTTTAACAAAAAATATTTATCTTATATTTGAAACATGTTAGTCAAGCATTTTTAAAATGCTAGAGTGCGTTTGGATGTAAAGTATTTTTGCAGGTTTTTTGTGGAATACCGCGGTTTCTAAAAAAAACTTTGGGATGTTTGGATGAAAGAACTATTGAAATTTAAGATACCATGGTATCTCTCGTATGTCCTTTTTTTTGTATCTACAAAAGTGGTCCCACCTCTTATTTCTAAATTGAATGGATAGAAATTGCAACAGCCTCCTCCGACTCGTCCCATGCCTATTATATGTATTATAAAAGAGATGCAATCTATCTCCTGATTATTAGGAGTTTCGAGCAAGGTGATTAGCTTGCACTTCGCATTGCATGGCTGCTGTACAAGAGGTAATTGTAGGCATGCATTGAGCCATCCTTTTTTACATGTAGATCGGTTCCTTGAGTAAGGTGCCTTAGGTGCAGCCAGTCAAACTACGGTAAAACATCATTTGCCAAACGAATTGCTGGTTTCGGCAAAATAGAGAAAAACTACAGTTTTGAGAAACCAAAGTATTCACTGGGCACACTTTAGAAAACTGAAGTTTTGGATTACCACAGTTTTAAAAAATTGTAGTGCCAAACTAGGCCTTAAATGTGTATAGAAAAAAATCTTGGCCATGTCTTCAAAAAAACTTGATCTTTTCTTGATTTTTTAAAAACTTGTATTATAAAAGTGTATCCGTTATATACCAAATTTGTGTATAGAAAAATAGTGAAACCAAGAGAAAAAAAATCCCAATGAAAAAAGACAAAGAACAAGCAAAACCAAAGAAAAAATGTTGAAAATCAAAGAAAAATAATAAAGGAACACCT
>NC_041391.1:193183098-193245804 GCF_002162155.2 Triticum dicoccoides | reverse complement strand
AAAAAGAAAAACCAAGAAAAATAGAAATGAAAACAAGAAAGCCGGAGAAAACCAGTAAAAAAAAGAAAAGGAAAAAAAGAAACAAGAAAACCCGAAGAAAATCGATAAAAATAGCAAAACTTAAGTAAAAAGGAAGAAAAGGAAAAAAATACTGAAAACAAGAAATAAATGAAGAAAATTGACGAAAGAACAAGGAAAACAAAAAAACCAAAGTAAATCATAAGAAGCAAAGAAAACAGGTAAGAATCCTGTAAAAATAAAAATAACTGATGAAAAAAGAAAGAAAAAAAATAAAAGCGAATAAAACCTTTAATAAAAACAAAAGAAAACAAAAAAGAAACAAAGAAAAAAAATCGGACCGAACAAGCGAGTGAGGAGAAGAAACTGGTCCGGCCGATTCGCAAAACAAGAACAATTCCTTAGGAGAGAGCAGCTATTGTCTCGCTATAAAGGCATTGCTCTCGTGGGCATAATATATCTATCCTGCAGCAGTGCTTCCGAGACGGCCCAGTACTATATTTGCGCGAGAGTTTTATTTTTGTTGTTTTTATCTGTTATTTTCATTGTTTTACAACGTTTTTTTTCGTTTTTGTGTGGCTTTCTTTGATTTTTCTTTCTTATTTTTTTCCGTTTCCTTTTTTCTTTCTTTGGTTTTCTTTAATTTGTAACTTCTTGTAGTACATGTTTGATATTTTCATACATGATGTACACTATTAGTATACATCAGGAACATTTGTCTATACGTGTTTAACATTGTTCAAATACATGATTAATATTGTTTTAAGTATATGTTTTGATGTCTACATTTTTCCTAATTTTTTTTATTTTTTGTATACATCTAAAACAATTTTTATATACATTTACTATTTTCTAAATAAATTATTAACATTTTCTCTAATCCATGTTAACCCTTGTTTTGAACAAATTTTCGAATATGTGTTAAACATGTTGATTTTTTGGAAAAATGTGGATTAGTTTTTTGAACTATGGGAACATTTAAATAAATAACGCAAACATAATTTTGAAATTCGTGGACATTTTTCAAATGTAACGTGTAATTTTTGAATGGTACTAAACACTTTTTTGAATTATAAATGTATTTTTTTTACATTATATCATATTTTTTGAAAGTGTCATGTACATTTTGTGAAACACGTGAATATTTTTGAATGTCACATACATTCTTTTTGAATGGTACAAAAAATATAAAACTTGGATTTTCTTTACATTGCATGAACATTTTTTAAACATGTGATGAGCACTTTATTTTAAAAAATTTATTTTTTGTAATATATGTATTTATTGTTTTTCAAAATATAAACAAATGTAAGAAAAATATGTGTGTAACATCATATGAAAACCACATGGCTACTAGGCCTGCTCACTGTTGGCTCTTGTAGACGAGCCCGGCTTCCATGTTGCTAAAGTCGAAACATAGCTGCGCCCCTCCACGCGTGCTCACGCTCTGGAGCTACATGTGATGATGGGTTAAGAATCACACGAGGGGCTGTGCTCAGGCTTTATCTGAGTGTGGAGATTAAGAAAATAAAAGAGAACTTTTCAATAGACCGAGCAGAGCAAGTACAATAGCAGGCTTAGGCCAACTCCACAACGCGACCCCATTTTATCCGGGAGCGTCCGTTTGAGGTAGAACGAACGAATAGCGCGACCCAACACGCGTTTCTAAACGGACAAATGTCCGGATTCTGTCCGTTTTTGACCCATCCCCGGCCCAAACTTGCACCGAGTTTGGGGTAAAACGGACATCGCGCGATGGGCTCGCTGCACGCCCTTGTCCCCCCGTGGCCCGCTTGTCAGGGACACTAGTAGTCCCATTCGATTCCAATGCCTCCACCCCCTCTCCCGCCCCGCCCCGCCGCTAGCGCCGCTGCTATTCTCCGGCCGCCTCCTCACCACGCAGCCCCCGACCGTCCATAGCAAACCACGTCTCGACATGGCCGCCACCACGCCCGCGCTTTCGCCGTAGTTTTGGTCGTCGATCGGAGGAGGTTTGGCCGTCGCCGTCGTAGCCGGCGGTAGAGGGGATACAACCGCCAGTGACGTACCACAGCGGCCACGGCAGCTTCCGACGAGTGCTCCAGAGCGGCCAGTAGCCGGCCACCAACCACCCCTGCATCGAGGTGATCATCACGGCCTCTTTGCCACCACGACCGCAAGGTGTTCGACACTTTGCCCACAAAGGTATGGACAGTGGAGATGAGTTTTTCTTCCACCATTTCATTTGTTCATTGGACGATTCATCGTCGGATGATGAAGATCTTGTGGTGGTTGCACTGGTGGTTCACGACCACATTCAACGACAGCTTCCTCGGTACAGGGGGTCACTCCCTGGCCGTGCTCCCAACCTGAACCGCAACAGGGAGAGAGGCCACGCCCTGCTCTATGCTGATTACTTTGCGAACACCCCGCTCTTCAAACCAGATAAATTCCGTCGCCGTTTTCGTATGGTAAGGCATGTGTTCAATCGTATCCGAGAGGGAGTGGTTGCTCATGACCCATACTTCGAGTGCAAGACAGATGCCCTTGGCAAGCTTGGATTCTTCTCTTACCAAAAATGCACCACGGCCATCCGCATGCTTGCATATGGAATTCCAGGCGATCTGATGGATGAGTATGTGCATATGAGTGAGACAACATGTCTGATGTCAATGTACAAGTTCTGCCAGGCTGTGATCGAGGTGTTTGGCCCTGAGTACTTGAGGCAGCCAACTGCCTCTGATACAGAGAGATTATTGGCGACCAACGCAGCTAGAGGCTTTCCAGGCATGCTTGGCAGCATAGATTGATGCACTGGGAGTGGAAGAACTGTCCATTTGTTTGGCAGGGCCAGTACAAGGGGCATGTCAAAGCATGCACTGTCATATTAGAAGTGGTGGCTTCGCAGGATCTTTGGATATGTCATTCTTTCTTCGGCATGGCAGGTTCTCACAATGATATCAACATGCTGCAGCGTTCTCTAGTCTTCGCAAGGCTTGCAGAAGGCCACTCCCCACCTGTCAACTTTGAGATCAATGGCCACTAGTACAACAAGGGATACTATCTAGCTGATGGCATATTTCCTCAGTGGTCAACTTTTGTGAAGACAATCTCGAACCCCCAAGGTGAGAAGAGAAAGAGATTTGCCCAAATGCAAGAAAGTGTTAGAAAGGATGTGGAACGTGCTTTTGGTGTGCTTCAATCCCGATGGGGTATCATTCGAAACCCTGCACTGTCATGGGATGAAAGGAAGCTTTGGGAGGTGATGACTGCTTGTGTGATCATGCACAACATGATCGTCGAGGACGAGCATGATGACAATATCTTCGACCAAGGATTTGATTATCAAGGTGAAAATGTTGAGTCCCTGCACCAAGAACCGGCCATGTTTGAACAGTTTGTCCAATTCCATCGTGAGATGCTGTAAGTGCATCTAGTGCCCCTTAGTGATTTTGGTGTATTGAAGACTTATAGGTTAAGGGACTGATGCGTTTGTGAGTGTACACAGGTCTATAAGTCTATGAGGAGTTCGATATTTACAGAGAAAGTCGACCCCTAAAAATGAGGTTCTTCTACTGAAGACTTTGGATTTCTGAAGACTTTCTGAAGACTTTGAAAGTGAAGAAATAGGTGTGACCTTGAAGACTTGGAATTCATTCGAGGAACATGAAGCATGAAGACTTTTGTTTTCATAATTTCATTTTCTCTTTCTTGACTCATAGGAAATACCGTACTATTAAAGGGGGTCGAGGAAATACTAAGGAAAAATTTCCATGTGATGCTCAACTCAAAATCCTACACCTACCAATCCCTTCGAGTGAAGCCATTGGAAATCTCATACAGTTCAGTCAATTTCTTCAGTGACAGAGACGAAGTTCTTCTGGTCGCTGAGGAATTTGTTCTGACTGAGGAGTTAGGAGTTCGCCAGTGCGGATTGCCTACACAGTGAGGAACATGATAGCCCTGAGGAATTTGAGAGTCAAAATTCCGACCGTTGCTGTGCCATGCGCCAGCTGTCCCAAAATATCTACCCACCTAACGGTCATATCATTGAAGGGCATTTATGTCTTATCATGTCGGGCTGCTCCCTAGGCTATAAATAGCCGCCCCCTACAACGACTAGCTGGTTGTCTGCTCTAAGAGAAACTGACACTTGTCATTTGAGAGCATCCCATCCTCCGAGGACTCTGAGCGAAAATCATCGAGTGAGGAAAACCCAAACCCAAACACCTTCAAACCCAAAGTGATTGAGCATCACTGAAGAGATTGATCCTGCGTGGATCCGACGCTTGTTACCTTTGAAGACTGTGCTTCTTCCAGACGGTTAGGCGTCATGGTCTAGAGCATCCAAGAGGAATTGTGGATCGCCGAGTGACCGAGTCTATGAAGGTTTGGAAGTCACCTGAAGACTTACCACAAGTGATTGGGCGAGGTCTGTGTGACCTTAGCTCAAGGAGAATACGGTGAGGACTGTGTGTCCTCAGGTTTAAATACCTAGCCACTCCAACCAGACGTACAACTAAGACAACAGTTAGAACTGGTCTATCAGATCATTGTCTTCACCAAGCTTACTGGTTCTATTTCCTCAACTCTTTCATTTCCTCATTTCAGTTGTCGTGTGCTTGTTCATATCTGTTTGAAGACTTTGACTGAAGACTTTCTCAATTTCCTCATTTCAATTTCTTCAGTCTGTCCGTCTTCATCCTGTGCTATCCTGTGTTTACACTTTCTGTACTCTGTGCTTGTCTTCATTTCATCATGATGACTATGCTTGTGTTCTGTTATGTTTACTTTTGAATACTTATTCCGCTGCAAGTAGTTCTTCGCTAAGGAATTTCCTCACCAGCAAATTCCTAAGTGAAGAATTCATAAAAATCGCCTATTCACCCCCTCTAGTCGATATAATGCACTTTCAATTGGTATCAGAGCAATGTACTCCCTTGTTCTGTGTGATTTTGGTTTAATCGCCTGGAGTTTTAGTTATGTCGACCGCAGGTATGATCAAGGTATCTGCTGGGTGTCCTACCTTCGATGGAACGGACTACCCCTACTGGAATTAGATGCGAATGCATCTTGAGGCAATTGATAACGATCTCTGGTATGTTGTGGAAAACGGTGTTCCCTCAGTCACACCTTCTCTGAACGCTACTAATGTGAAGAGATTCAAGCAACTCGATTCTCAAGCGAAGAACATCATATGTGGCCATCTGAGCAAAGGGCAGTATGGAAGAGTGAGTGCTTTGGAAACTGCTAAGCTTATCTGGGATAGGCTGTCCAAAGTAAATGAAGGAGTCTCAACTCAACATGACTCTCGTGTTGACGTTCTTTGCAATCTCTTCAACCGCTTCAAAAGACTCGACAATGAAAATGTTCAACAAACCTTCGATCGCCTCACTGACATCTCAAATGAGCTTCAAGCACTTGGTGCCACTGACATCACCGACCATGAGGTGGTGAAGAAATTGCTGAGATCGCTTGATTCTTCATTTGATACTCTGGCACTGATAAGAACGTGCTGATTACAAGTCACTTGATCCCGCTGATATCCTCGAGAGGCTAAACACTCATGAGTTCCAGCTTGCTGAGAAGAGAGATCTTTATGGTTCGAGCTATGGCAGATCACATGCTCTGAAGGCCAATGCAGTCTCTGAGTCTGAAGATGAAGACTCTGATAGCAGCCTTGGTGATCCTGATGAACTGAGTCAGGAACTAGCACTGCCCGTGAAGAAATTTCAGAAGTTCTCAAGACATGGTCGCTTTGGAAAATCCTCAAGGAGTAATGATTCCTCATCCAGTGACTACAAGAAGAGGCTATGCCACAAATGCAAGAAACCTGGTCACTACATTCAAGATTGTCCTCAGTGGGATAAGGAATCAAAGAAGAAGAAGTACAAGGATTACAGTTCTGATGATGCGAAGAAGAAGAAGAAATCTTCAAAGTATTCATCATCAAAATCCTCAAAATCTTCATCTCACAAGAAGAGTAGCCCCAAGAAGGCTCGGGCATTCATTGGCAAGGAAATAGACTCTGAGGATGAATCTGAGGAACATGAGGATGAGGAGGCATCTGAGGAGTCCGAGTCTGGTGTGGCGAGCCTAGCTCTCGCTACTGCATTCGTCAGCAAGTCTGTCTTCAACTCTGAAGAAAATGTCATCACCAACAAGGCTGATGAAGGCAATGATGACTACGCTCCCACCTATTGCTTCATGGCAAAGGGTGCCAAGGTAACTAAATACGCCTCCTCTAAATCTAGTGAGGATGAATCTGATGAAAACCTCAAGCCTAGCTACTCTAAACTTGCTAAGATTGCTGTGAAACAACAAAAGGCTTTTGAAAAGGTTCAAAACATGCTAGACAAAAGTGATGATATGTTGGGTGAAGAAATGGATCGCACTAAAACCTTGTCTGAAAATCTTCAGAGACTTCAGTCTCGGTTTGACAACCTTCAAGGTCATCATAACACTCTCTTATCTGATCACGAGAAGCTTTCTTATGAATTTCTTCAAAGGAAGCAAGATCTTGAGAAGCTAAGAGTGAGTTATGAAGATCTTCTGAAGGATCACGATTCATTACTTGCTCAACAAATCAACGCTATTCAGGAAGAATTTGTTCCTCCATGTTTGAAGTGCATTGAACGTGAATCTGCTAATTCTTCACCTGAATGTTCAAATGCTTCTAATGCTACAAATTCTTCATATGTCTCTGCTATCACTAATTCCTCATCTAAGGACATTGCTAGTATCACTGATGATGCAGGGCTGAAGGAATTGTACATGACAGGCATGTACAAAAGCCTCAAAGGGCATCAGACTCTTTGTGATGTGCTTAAAAAGCAGATCCTCAACAGGAACCCTAGGAAAGAGGGTATTGCCTTTGAGAGGAAACTCAATGCTGATGGAACATATTGGAAGCCTGAGCAGTACCCCAAAATCTCATGGGTGGATGCAAAGGGACCTCCAGTTGATCCATCCAATTTATCTATCTTTACATGTGAATCTCCTCATTCTTCTGATGAGTCATTTAACTCCAACTATAAACTGTTCAAAAATCAGAATGGTGAAGTATTTGCTAGATATGTTGGCACTAACTGCAGGAACGGTTCCCCTATGAAGAAAATCTAGGTTCCTAAAAGTTTCCTTGAAAGTCTTCAGGTGAATGTCCTCATGACACAACCTGTGAAGAATAGGAACTCCAGATCAAATTCTTCATATGGATCCAAGTCCTCATACTGACCAAATTCCTCACATGGATCAAATTCCTCAAAAGGATCAAAATCCTCATATGATCATCATCGTGCTAACCCCTCTGTTTCACAGGGAAGATCTAAGGGCTATGAATATGAGCATTATTCTTCTAACCATTATGTTCATATGTCCTCGAAGAATTTCTCTGCTTATTCATATGCTTATCCTAGCTCCTCTTATGTGAAACAAAGTGGACTGGCTTCTATGCCACCTTTCTCGTATGGTGCTCGCAAAGTGAGGAATTCTTTGCCACCCCTTTAGATGTGGGTGGTGAAGAAAAGGAACTATCTCTTATGCAGGGTCAGGTCTCCAGACATGCTCAAAACGTCTGAAGAATTTGCTGGAGACCTGAAGAATGCCTGAAAGGACGCAAGCTAATCATGAAGAAATGAACTATCATTTCTGACGTCCTCATACTGTTTTATCTGTTCTATTGCTTGATGAAATTGATCTGATGATATTGATGTCATATTCTTCACTGATGAAGTATATGAGTTTGTAAGGTGAACTAATTCATCTACAGGATGATCAGCCCAAAGCCAATGAGTGGGTCCTCGATAGTGGATGTACGAACCACATGACCGGTGACAAGAATCTATTGATGTATGCTCCCTTATAACCATCGCATCTGAAGCATATCATCTTCGCTGACAAAGGCAAAAGTCAGGTATTGGGTCTGGGTAAGGTTGTGATCTCAAAGGATCGACACATGGACAAAGTCATGCTTGTCGAGTCCTTAGGATACAACCTCATGTCTGCCTCAATGCTTTGTGATCTCGATATGGTTGTTGTCTTTGGAAAATATCGTTGTGTTATGATCATGGAAGCTAAAAATTCCAAAGTCTTCGAAGGCTTTAGGAGAGGAGATCTGTATATTGTTGATTTCTCTACAGGACCACAACCGGCCGTATGCCTACTTGCAAAAGCTTCAGAAGGCTCGCTATGGCATCGATGACTTGGTCATGCTGGCATGAGGAATCTGCATACGCTTTCGAAGAAGAAGCATGTCATTGGCATTGATAATGTCAAATTCATCAAGGATCATTTGTGCGGAGCTTGTGAAGGTGGAAAGATGACCAAGGCCAAACATCTAGCGAAGACTATAATGACTACCACTCGACCATTTGAATTGCTTCACATGGATCTCTTTGGTCCTAATCATTATTCTGCAGTTACAAATGATGCATCTCTATATGGCTTCATTATTGTTGATGATTATTCTCGTTACACATGGGTGCACATTGTCACTTACAAACATGAGGTGCAGGAAGTCTTCAAACGATTTTCCTCGAGGGCTTCAACCAACTTTGGTTTGAAGATCAAGCACATCAGAAGTGACAATGGCACTGAGTTCAAGAATTCCGGTCTTGATGACTATCTTGATTAACTTGGTATTACTCATGAGTTATCTACTCCTTATACTCCTCAGCAGAATGGCGTCGTGGAGCGGAAGAACAGAACTCTTGTTGAGATGGCTCGCACTATGCTTGATGAATATAAGATGCCTCGTCGTTTCTGGATTGAGGCAATTGATACTGCGTGCCACATCATCAACAGAGTATATCTTCACAAATTCTTCAAGATGACTGCTTATGAACTCCTCACTGACAAAAAGCCCAACGTGAGTTATTTCAAAGTCTTCGGTGCTAAATGTTGGCTTAGAGATCCTCTTCACAATTCTAAATTCGCACCAAAAGCACATGAGGGTTTTATGCTTGGTTATGGAAAGGACTCACACACCTACAGAGTCTTCAACAACGTTCTTCACAAAGTTGTTAAAACTGTAGATGCGTGGTTCGATGAAACTAATGGCTCGCAAAGAGAGCACCTACCTTCTGTGATAAATGAACCAACACCTGAGGAATCTATCAAGTTCAAGGCTACTGAGGATGTCATTCCTACCGAAGGATCTGCTGAAGAATTCATTCCAGAATGTGAAGAACGCCAAGCTAGTGCACCTGAAGAAAATGGTGCTGAGGAAAATGCTCCTGAAGAAAATGCGGATCAAATTCCTCGACGACAACCCGCTCATCCTCGCGTTGCAAATGAAGTGCAAATTGAGAGAATCATCGATGGCATTGAAGCACCAGGTCCTCTCACACGCTCAAAAGCTTCACATTTGTCTAACTTTTGTGGGCACTTTGCTTTTGTCTCTATCACAGAGCCCACTAAGGTAGATGAAACATTTCTGGAGCCTGAGTGGATTCAAGCTATGCAAGAAGAATTACATCAGTTCGAGCTCAACAACATCTGGGAACTGGTCAAACATCCATATCCTCGCAAGCAAAATATCATTGGCACAAAGTGGATCTACCGCAACAAGCAAGATGAAAATGGCATTGTGGTGAGGAATAAGGCACGACTTGTACCTCAAGGCTACACACATGTTGAAGGAATTGATTACGATGAAACTTTTGCACCTATTGCTAGACTTGAGGCTATTCACATATTACTTGCTTATGCTAACCATCATGATATCACTTTATAACAAATGGATGTGAAAAGTGCATTCCTCAATGGTAAGCTTTAGGAAGAAGTATATGTTGCTCAACCCCCAGGTTTTGAAGATCCAAAGCATCCTGACAAAATCTTCAGACTCAATAAAGCCCTGTATGGTCTCAAGCAGGCCCCTCGGGCGTGGTATGATACTTTGAAGGAATTCCCCATGAAGAAAGGCTTCAAACCCGGTTCACTCGACCCAACTCTTTTCACTAAATCTTATGATGGTGAATTGTTTGTGTGCCAAATTTATGTTGATGATACCATTTTTGGCTGTACTGACCAATGTTACAGTGATGAATTTGCCTATATGATGAGTGAAGAATACCAAATGTCTATGATGGGAGAATTGAAATTCTTTTTAGGTCTTCAAATTCGTCAACAACGCAATGGCATATTCATATCTCAGGAGAAATACCTCAAAGATGTATTGAGGAAATTCGGCATGCAAGATTGCAAAGGGGTCAAAATTCCTATGCCCACAAGTGTCCATCTATGAACTGATGAAAATGGTATCGACTTCGATCAAAAGGTATACCGCTCCATGATTGGTTCTTTATTGTATTTATGTGCATCTAGGCCAGATATTATGCTTAGTGTTTGCATGTGTGCCCGATTTCAAGCTACACCGAAGGAATCACACCATAAGGATGTGAAGCATATTCTTCGATATCTAGCTCACACACCAACACTTGGATTATGGTACCCCAAGGGCTCGGCTTTTGATCTCATTGGATATTCAGACTCTGACTATGCTGGTGATCGTGTGGACCACAAGTCAACATCTGGCACATGCCATTTCCTCGGACAATCTTTGGGTCTGTTGGTCCTTGAGGGAGTCCCGGACTAGGGGGTGTCCGGATAGCCGAACTATCATCATCGGCCGGACTCCAAGACTATGAAGATACAAGATTGAAGACTTCGTCCCGTGTCCGGATGGGACTTTCCTTGGCATGGAAGGCAAGCTTGGCAATACGGATATGTAGATCTCCTACCATTGTAACCGACTCTGTGTAACCCTAGCACTCTCCGGTGTCTATATAAACCGGGTAGGACGAACAACAATCATACCATAGGCTATCTTCTAGGGTTTAGCCTCCTTGATCTCGTGGTAGATCTACTCTTGTAATACCCACATCAACAATATCAATCAAGCAGGACGTAGGGTTTTACCTCCATCAAGAGGGCCCGAACCTGGGTAAAACATTGTGTCCCTTGTCTCCTGTTACCATCAGCCTAGACGCACAGTTCAGGACCCCCTACCCGAGATCCACCGGTTTTGACACCGACATTGGTGCTTTCATTGAGAGTTCCTCTGTGTCGTCACCGATAGGCTCGATGGCTTCTTTGATCATCAACAACGACGCAGTCCAGGGTGAGACCTTTCTCCCCGGACAGATCTTCGTATTCGGCGGCTTTGCACTGCGGGCCAATCCGCTTGGCCATCTGGAGCAGATCGAAAGCTACGCCCCTGGCCGTCAGGTCAGATTTGGAAGTTTGAACTTCACGGCTGACATCCGCGGGGACTTGATCTTCGATGGATTCAAGCCACAGCCGAGCGCGCCGCACTGTCACGACGGGCATGATTTAGCTCTGCAGCCGGACAGTACCCTGGAGGCCGCACATGAGTCCGCTCCGATCTTCAATTTGGAGCCGGATGCGCAGATCGAGGACGGGTGGCTAGACACCGCCTCGGGGGCTGCAACCTCTACGGTGATAGAGCCGAACACTGACCTTGTCCCTCATGAAGCTCATGACTCCGAGGTGCCGGACTCCTCGCCGAACTCCGAACCTCCCGCGCCCCCTCCAATGGAATCTGATTGGGCGCCGATCATGGAGTTCACCGCTGCGGACATCTTTCAACACTCACCTTTCGGCAACATCTTGAGTTCTCTAAAGTATCTCTCGTTATCAGGAGAGCCCTGGCCGGACTGCGGTCAGGACGGTTGGGATGCGGACGACGAAGAAATTCAAAGCCCACCCACCACCCACTTAGTAGCCACTGTCGACGATCTAACCGGCATGCTAGACTTCGACTCCGAAGACATCGACGGTATGGACGACGATGCCGGAGACGACCAAGAACCAGCGCCTACCGGGCACTGGAAAGCCACCTCATCATATGACATATACATGGTGGATATCCCAAAGAATGGGAACGATGGAGGAACGGAGGAGGATGACCCCTCCAAGAAACAGCCCAAACGCCGGCGTCAGTGGCGCCGCTCTAAATCCCGCCAAAGCAAGAATGGAGATTCCGGCACCAGAGATAATAACACCCCAGACAGTGCCGAAGACAACCCCCTGCAGCAAGATTCAGCACAGGAGGACGGAGACGCCAGCCCTCACAAGAGAGCGGCAGACGAAGAGGTAGAGGATGATAATTACATGCCTCCCTCCGGAGACGAGGAAAGCCTCGACGACGACGACGAATTTGTCGTGCCTGAGGATCCCGCCGAACAAGAGCGTTTTAAACGCAGGCTTATGGCCACGGCAAACAGCCTCAAGAAAAAGCAGCAACAACTTAGAGCTGATCAAGATCTGCTAGCCGACAGATGGACTGAAGTCCTTGCGGCCGAAGAGCATGAGCTCGAACGCCCCTCCAAAAGCTACCCCAAACGCAAGCTGCTACCCCGATTAGAGGAGGAGGCATATAAACCCGCATCACCAGAGCAGGATACGGCTGACCGGCCACCCCGTGGACGCGACAGAGAGGCCTCTAGGCCCTCCATTAGAACCGTACCTCGGTGTCGCTCGAAAAGCACAAGACCACAGGGGAACGCTCCGGACTTGCGAGACATACTGGAGGATAAGGCAAGACAATCAAGATCGATCTACGGATCGCGGGGGCGCCCCATGATACGTGACGACAACCGTCGCGCCAGACACAGCAAGTCCGGCCGGGCCGAACACAGTAGACAAAACTCTTTTGAGCTTCATCGTGATATAGCCCAATACAGAGGTGCCGCACACCCACTATGCTTCATAGATGAAGTAATGGATCATCAAATCCCCGAAGGGTTTAAACCCGTGAATATTGAATCTTATGATGGCACAACGGACCCTGCGGTTTGATCGAAGACTATCTCCTTCATATCCACATGGCCCGCGGTGATGATCTCCACGCCATCAAATACCTCCCACTCAAGCTTAAAGGACCAGCTCGGCATTGGCTTAACAGCTTACCAGCAGAATCAATTGGGAGTTTGGAGGACCTGGAAGCCGCATTCCTTGATAACTTCCAGGGCACGTATGTGCGACCACCAGACGCTGACGACCTAAGCCACATAATTCAGCAGCCAGACGAATCGGCCAGATAATTCTGGACACGGTTCTTAACTAAGAAAAATCAAATTGTCGACTGTCCGGATGCAGAGGCCCTCGCGACCTTCAAACATAACATCCGTGACGAGTGGCTTGCCCGGCACCTAGGGCAGGAAAAGCCGAAATCCATGGCAGCCCTCACATCACTCATGACCCGCTTCTGCGCGGGAGAAGACAGCTGGCTAGCCCGCAGCAACAACCTCAGCAAAAATTCTGGCAGTCCGGATATCAAGGACCACAATGGCAGGTCACGTCGCAACAAGAACAAACGCCGCATTAACAACAACAATAACGAGGATACGACAGTCAATGCCGGATTCAGAGGCTCTAAATCCGGTCAGCGGAAAAAGCCATTCAAAAGAACTACTCCGGGTCCGTCCAATTTGGACCGAATACTCGATCGCTCGTGCCAGATACACGGCACCCCCGACAAACCAGCTAACCACACCAACAGGGACTGTTGGGTATTCAAGCAGGCAGGCAAGTTAATTGCCAAAAACAATGACAAGGGGCTGCATAGCGATGACGAGGAAGAGACCCGACCGCCGAACAATAGAGGACAGAAGGGTTTCCCCCCACAAGTGCGGACGGTGAACATGATATACGCAACCCACATACCCAAGAGGAAGCGGAAGCGCGCACTTAGGGATGTATACGCGATGGAGCCAGTCGCCCCGAAGTTCAACCCATGGTCCTCTTGCCCGATCACTTTTGATCGAAGGGACCACCCCACCAGCATCCGCCACAGCGGATTCGCCGCATTGGTGCTAGACCCAATCATCAATGGATTTCACCTCACCAGAGTCCCGATGGACGGCGGCAGCAGCCTGAACCTGCTTTATCAGGATACAGTGCACAAAATGGGCATAGACCCCTCAAGGATTAAACCCACAAAGATGACCTTTAAAGGTGTCATACCAGGTGTAGAGGCCAATTGTACAGGCTCAGTTACACTGGAAGTGGTCTTCGGATCCCCGGATAACTTCCGAAGCGAGGAGTTAATCTTCGACATAGTTCCGTTCCGCAGCGGCTATCATGCTCTGCTCGAACGTACCGCGTTTGCAAAGTTCAACGCGGTGCCGCACTACGCATACCTCAAGCTCAAGATGCCAGGCCCTCGAGGAGTCATCACGGTCAACGGAAACACGGAACGCTCTCTCCAAACAGAGGAACATACAGCGGCTCTCGCGGCAGAAGTATAGTGCAGCCTCTTAAGGCAATTCTCGAGTCTGGCCGTTAAGCGACCGGACACGGCTAAACGCGCCCGGAGTAACCTACAACAAGACCACCTGGCACGTTCCGAGCACGCGTAGCAGTGCGGTCCCAACCCCAGCCCCTGCAAAATTTCAAGACAGGTCCTTTGCATACATCATTACGCTCTGGAGATACCATGGGCATGGGGGGAGGGGCACGACCATGATAGGCCCAGAATGCGGCTTAACCACACCAGGGGCTCTCAAGTGTGTCTTTCTTTTTTTTCTTATTTTTACCCACAGGACTCCGTTCATCAGAGGCCCTGTCCGGCAGCAGACCTGCCGAACTCACGACGCAACAGCCAGGGAAGGAGAAAGGCTACGACGAATATCCAGGTGGTCTCCATTACGAGCATTAAATCTGTTTTATACACCATTCCGCAGCCTACCCCTGGAGGGGGACATGTTTAATAGTCCCATCCCTTGCTTATCGCACCATTTGTATCGTTCTGCATTCACAGCAGTATCTCTTGAATAAACAATGCAGCACCTTTTTGCTTACAATTGCATTTCTTTCTTATACATATGTTCATTTATGACATGTTGCATACATACACTTTGGTACGGCTAAAAACACCAGGGGCTTATGTTTCCCGCATCATGGTGTGATAAGTCCGAACACTTTCACCAGTGCGGCACCCCGAACTTATAGCATTATATGCATCGGCTCCGAATCATGTCTTGGGCCAATAGTTGGGTTTGCCCGGCTCCCATGTTTTGGTACCTTATGTTCCGTTGTATCGGCTAAGGTAGCACTGGGAGAACCACTGCGATTGCGCCCCAGTTGAGCTGGGCGAGCGCCTCAGTGGAGAAAGCTAAAACTAACCATCATGATGAGGCGAGAGCCGGTCGCTGTTCGAGAGGTTTTTTGCGAGTCCCTAAAGACTTATGCCGCTTAGAGCGAGGAGCCGGCTTTGTCCGGCCTAGGCGTGGATAGCGCCCCAAATTCGGCCTTCCGAACACTAGGGGCTTCGCCGAAATTTAAAATTATAGAATTCTATGGCTAAGTGAGAGTGTTCAAGCATTATAAGTCCGGTTGCCTTGTTCGTTGTGTTGAGCGCCTCCCTGGATGGACCCAAAAATGGGAACAAGAGTGCTCAAATTTATCCCGAACACCCCAGCACTCGTGGCATGGGGGCTGAAGCCGACGACTTGCCATCTCTCAGATTTGATAAACAGCTGCATAGAAGGTAATATTTTAAATTAACAAGCGTTTCTTAGCGCATATGAACAAAGTTTTCAGCGCACAGGATAACAAAATGCGAGTCTAATCAAATATTACATCTTTGGAGCACTCACCCGCAATAATGCGGGCACCCTTCAGGACACTCTTATAATACATCTCGGGCGTGCGATACTCCTTGCCCAGCGGTGGCGCGTCCGTCACAAGCTTCTGAGCATCCATCTTGCCCCAGTCCACCTTAGCGCGGGCAAGGGCCCGACTGGCACCTTCAATGCAGGCGGAGTGCTTGATGACTTCAACCCATGGACACGCATCCACCAGCCGCTGCACCAGGCCGAAGTAGCTCCCAGGCATGGCCTCCTTAGGCCATAGCCGAACTATGAGGCCCTTCATGGCCTGTTCGGCCACCTTGTGGAGCTCGACCAGCTGCTTCAGCTGGTCGCTAAGGGGCACCGGATGTCCGGCCTCAACATACTGAGACCAGAAGACCTTCTCCGTCGAGCTCCCCTCCTCGGCCCTATAGAAAGCGACAGCATCGGACACGCTGCGGGGCAGATCTGCGAACGCTCCTGGAGAGCTCCGAATTCGGGTAAGTGACAGGTAATTCACAATCACATGCTTACTCTGCATGAAAAATGCCTTACCCGCCGCTATTTTCTTCAACGCCTAGATTTTCTGGAGGGCCTTGTAGGCTTCGGCCTTAGCGGCTTTGGCACTCTCAAGAGCCGATGCAAGCTCGGACTCTCGAGTCTTCGAGTCGCGCTCCAAACTCTCATGTTTTTCCACGAGAGCCTGGAGCTCTTGCTGTACCTCCGCCAGCCGCGCCTCCTGCTTCTCTCGCTCGGTGTGCTCCGCGGCCGCATTACGTTCGGCCACGGACACCGCCTCCTTCAGGGTTGCCACCTCGTTCGTGGCCCCTGCAATACCCACGTTATCCTTGTCATTTTTCTTGCAACCAAATCCTTTTCTGTAAGGTACAATTTTAATAAGGTGTTAGTCACCTTCCTTGTCCTCGAGCTGCTTCTTGGCACGGGCAAGTTCGTACTCGGACCGCTCGAGGCTTTGCTTCAAATTTTTGACCTCCGCAGTCAGTGCGGCAGAGGTCAGCAGCACAACCTACAATCCCATATTGACATAATTTTTATGACTCCTGCGTATATCTTTTTAGATCCTTAGTCCGGTTTTTCTTTCCGAACACCGAACCGAGCATCAGGGGCTAATGTCTATGCAGTACTATTTTACACACATCACAATTCTTACCTCAAAGCCTGTTAGAAGGCTGCTGCAGGCTTCGGTCAGCCTGCTCTTGGCGAGCTGAACCTTCTGAATCACCGCACCCATGACGGTGCGGTGTTTCTCTTCAATGGAAGCGCCGTTGAGTGCCTCCAGCAAGCTATCCGGCGCCTCCGGTTAGACGGAGGCCACCGGCGTCACGGTCTTGCCCTTCTTACGATGGGGCCACCCGCCGGACTCCGGAGCCACTACAGGTTCCGGTGCGGAGTCCGGTGCAAAGTCTGGGAGGTTGCCCTGCGGCACCTCCAGGGCCTCCTCCTCCTGGCGGGTCCCTTCCCGGGATCCCACCTCGGCATCGTCCGCATCACGAGGGGAGGAGGCGGTCGGAAGGGAATCCATATCCGACGCACCCAAGGACCCGCTCGACGAAGCGGGAAGATCCTCCTTGGGCAGACTGCAGGATTGTATGCGGCATTAGAAAGACTCCATGTGGCAAAAATAAAAATCATGAAGTTATTCTAAAGTCCGGATACTTACGATCTCGCCAGGGGCTTGGCCCTTGGAGGCCAATCCTCCTCGTCGTCATTGGCATGGGCAGAGCAGTCCGGGGGAAGAGTCCTTCCCTTCTTGGACCCTTCGGCCTCCCTCGTTGGGGAGGCCTTCCTTTTCTTCCCTCGCCCTGCTGGGGGAGATGCCTCTTTCTTCTCCTCCTCGCCTTCGTGGGAGGAGTCCGCCTCAGTGTGATCATCCAATGACACCTGAAAACGGGAACTCTTTCGAGTGCCCGTGGGCTTCTTCTTGGCCTTCTTCTCCGGCACCACATGGGGTGCCGGAGCCAGCAGCCCCGTTAAGCGGGCATCCGCTGGGTCTTCTGGCAAAGGGGCCGGACAAATAGTCTGCTCGGCCTTCTTCATCCTGTCCTGTCAAAGGAGAGGGAGTTTAGATCCCGCATAGAGTCAAACTATGGAAAACAAGCGTCCCGTAAAGGGAAAAATCGCTTACCTCGCTAGCCGGACGCTGCGAGCTGAATCCACGATCTTTGGTGGCGGATGCGGGAGCCTCGGCGCCCTTAAACAACACCCTCCAGGCCTCTTCGTACGTAGTGTCGAAGAGCCCGCTCAAAGTCTGGTGCTGCGCCGGATCGAACTCCCACATATTGAAGTCCCGTTGTTGGCACGGGAGAATCCGGCGGATGAGCATGACCTGGACTATGTTGACAAGCTTGAGCTTCCTTTTCACTAGCTTTTGGATGCAGGCTTGAAGTCTGGTCAGCTCCTCCGAATCGCCCCATATCTGGCCACTCTCCTTCCAGGAGGTGAGCCGTATGGGGATGCCAGATCTGAATTCGGGGGCCGCTGCCCATTCAGGGTCACGCGGCTCGGTGATGTAGAACCACCCCGATTGCCACCCCTTAATGGTTTCCACGAAGGTGCCCTCAAGCCAAGTAACGTTGGGCATCTTGCCCACCATGGCGCCTCCGCACTCCGCTTGGCTGCCCTTCACAACCTTCGGCTTGACACTGAAGGTCTTGAGCCACAAGCCGAAGTGGGCTTAATGCAGAGGAAGGCCTCACACACGACGATAAATGCCGAGATATTGAGGATGAAATTCGGGGCCAGATCATGGAAATCCAAGCCGTAGTAGAACATGAGCCCCCGGACAAAGGGATGGATTGGGAAGCCCAGTCCGCGGAGGAAATAGGAAAGAAATACTACCCTCTCATGGGGCCTGGGGGTGGGGATGAGCTCCCCCTCCTCGGAGAGCTGGTGCGCAATGCCGTTGGACAGGTATCCAGCGCTGCGCAGCTTCTGGATGTGCCCCTCCGTAACGGAGGAGGCCATCCACTTGCCTCCCGCTCCGGACATAGTTGGAGAAGGTTGAGGTGAGATGTGCGGACTTGGGCGCTGGAGCTCGAGTTCGCAGAGATGGATAGGCAAAGGAGGAAGAAGGCGTAGGTAAAAGGGTAGATCTTTATCCCCTTATATGGGCGGACGAAACCATGCGTCCCCACCAGCCTGATAAAACTCGCTTATCTCCCAAGCGCCGCAATCAATGGCGCGGTTGGGTTACCCACGTCCGTATTGATGAGAATCCTGGGATAAGGGGAACACGATCTCTGCTTCGACAAGACGTGCCAAGGAACCACTTCGCTGGACGCGCGGAGGTGGTATAATAAAAACGATTCAAGTAAAGGCTTGGTTGTGGTGTGATGTCACGCCACAAAATACGTCAGCAGATTGAACTTGTGTACATATTATTCTCTCTACGGTGGTATGTGGAATTTATTTTGCAGAGCCGGACTCTATCCTGGTGTTCACAATCTTCTATAAATTATTCGGAGGAGGAACCCGCCTTGCAACGCCGAAGACAATATGCGCGCCGGACTCGTCGTCATTGAAGCCTGGTTCAGGGGCTACTGAGGTAGTCCTAGACTAGGGGGTGTCCAGATAGCCGAACTATCATCATCGGCCGGACTCCAAGACTATGAAGATACAAGATTGAAGACTTCGTCCCGTGTCCGGATGGGACTTTCCTTAGCGTGGAAGGCAAGCTTGGCAATACGGATATGTAGATCTCCTACCATTGTAACTAACTCTGTGTAACCCTAGCCCTCTCCGGTGTCTATATAAACCGGATGGCTTTAGTCCATAGGACGAACAACAATCATACCATAGGCTAGCTTCTAGGGTTTAGCCTCCTTGATCTCGTGGTAGATCTACTCTTATAATACCCACGTCATCAATATCAATCAAGCAGGACGTAGGGTTTTACCTCCATCAAGAGGGCCCGAACCTGGGTAAAACATTGTGTCCCTTGTCTCCTGTTACCATCTGCCTAGATGCACAGTTTGGGACCCCTACCCGAGATCCGCCGGTTTTGACACCGACAGTCCTCGAAGAAACAGAACTGCGTATCACTATCTATAGCTGAAGCTGAGTACATTGCTGCTGGTTCTTGCTGTGCTCAATTGTTGTGGATGAAGCAAACTCTCAAGGACTACAGCGTCAACATGAAGAATGTGCCTCTCTACTGTGACAATGAGAGTGCAATCAAGATTGCTCAAAACCCAGTTCAGCACTCGAAGACAAAGCACATCCAAATTCATCATCATTTTCTTCGTGATCATGTGTGGAAGGGCGACATCTCTATTGAGCATGTACGGACTGAATAACAGCTAGCCGATATCTTCACAAAGCCCTTGGACAAGAAGAGATTTAGCAAGTTGAGGTGTGAGCTAAATATCCTAGAATCTTTGAATGTTCTTTGAGAAGGACACTCATCCTAACACTTATGCAAAATTGATGACTTAGATGTGCAACATACGAAGAAAAGTTTTTATTCAATCAATGAAGACTAACACTCTAAGTGTGAAGAAATTAACGAAGAATTTGGTTCTCAGAGCCCTACAACAATTGTATGCGGTGTCTGAAATCATCATTCTTATACGGTGGGTCATGCCACCAAAAGTTGAAAATCTTCAATTTGAGTTTTTCCTCAGTTTTTGAAATTCCTCAGTTGTTCAAATTCTTCAACTTTGCATTGTCTTCCCTGTGTCCATCATTTTTCTTCATTGTCTCTCTCTCTCTCTCTATATATATATGAGTTTATGTCCTCTACAACATTCACTTATTGCTATTTCTTCAAGCTGTCTTTTTCTGCTAAGTGAATGTGATCGGACCCTTCCCCCTCTATGCTAAACTCAACCCAATCCTTTCACAAATTCTTCATGTGCATTCTATTTGAAACTTGTTCAAAATCTTCACTGTGTCCTTGACAACTGAAGAATTTGCGAACGGAACTTTTAACTTATCTTATCTAAATTTTCGGCTTTGCCGCTCAAACCGTTCCGCATCCCACGATAATACTTATCTATTCACCCACGATCTCACACGATCTCCAGCTCTCAGTACATGGGTGACACATGTCAAGCGAATGAGAAGGGTCAGGGGCACGTTCGTCCAATTTCCTCGGGCGTACAGTTTTTCACTCCGACTATAAATACCCCCTCCCCTTCCTCACTTCGTTTTTACTCTGCTCGTTCTCACTCCCGCTCGAGCTTCTCAAACCCTAGCGCCGCCGCTACTTCATCATCGCCGGTGAGGAAGAGCTTCACTGCCTCGACCTCGTCACCGTCGTACTCGCGCCGAATGTGGATTTATTCACTCTGCCGCCGCCGTAGCTGTCTTCCTCTGCCGAGTTAGGGCGTGGAAGATCTAAACTGACGAGCTTCACATCTACACTTCTCAGTTCATCATGTTCTTCATCAAGGGTAATTAAAAGTTACTTTTACTGCCTTCTTTGATTCAAATGTTTTCTTAAAAATCTTCAAAGGTGTTTATTCTTCAAATCTTCACACACTGAACACCTCACATGTCATCTGCTCTTGATTCATTTCTCTAACCAATAATTTTTCTCCAAGATTCCTCAATTGTGTGGATCTTCGATCTGTACAACTCTGGAACCTAAGACAAAGAACGCTTAGTGAAATTCTTCAAGACTCATACAAATTCCTCAAACTTATTTTTTTGAAAAACCTTCTGAGAACGCATAAGACCTCTCCAAATTCCTTGCAACTATACTCTGTTCACAGGTACTCATGTCTGCTGCCGAATCACTAGGTTCTCATCAGCTTAACTCATTTGCAGCGTTCCTCGAAGAAAAGTTGCCTACATCTTCAGAGAATTCCATTGTTCAAATTCCTCAGCTGAAGAAAATGGCTGATGGTAAGAAGCCATAGAAGGGTGGAAAGAGGCCTGAGGTCAATACTGCTTTCGAGATCCCTGATGACATATACAAGGATTATTGCACTCCTGATGAGGACAAATTTGGCAAGGAGGACAAAAATCAGCGCAAGGTGCGCATACAAAGGTTAGAGAGGAGATGGGCACGGGAATGGAGGGAGTACAGATATGTTACTCCCAAGTATATGAAGAAATTCGCTCTCAACCCTCCATGCCCAAGACCTCCGTTGGCACCTGGACAATTGGCCGATCCCACCAGCCTCAAGCGCAGTGAGGATTATCTTGATGAATGGGCAAAGCGCCAGGCCAAACTGGCCAAACAGGCAAAAGAAGCAGTGAGGAAATTCAATGAAGACTCTGCTGCTGCTGCTACCGCTGCTGAGGCCTCTGCAAGCAAGCCGAAGAAGGCCATGGCTAAGAAGCCTACTCACAAGCCAAGTGCTTCACCCTCAATGCCCTCACGACCAACCCCTCAAACTGCTCCTCCTCCTTCAAAGTCCTCAGCTCTTCTGAGAAAGTCCTCAGCTGCTCCAACTAAATCCTCTGCACCTGTGCATCTCGCCACGTGCCAAAGGACTACAGGCATCTCAATTGCCTCAGGAGCTTCTGCAAGTTCCTCAGCTGCACCAAATTCCTCAACTAGCCCCTCTCTGCTGAAGAAAAATGCCACTACTGGACGAGGCTCTCGACCAAGTCCTCACAAGAAGCAGGTCGCCTTTCAAGTGCCATCTGATGATGACGAGGCTGATGATGAAGAACTTGCCAAAATCATCAGAGAAAGGCAGTCCAGGGCCGCTAGAGCCAAAGGCAGCAATGTGGCAATGTTACTGGATCCAAAGTTGATCCTAGATTTCATTGATCTTTGGCACAAGGACCCGAACACACCTTTTGCCGGAGATGAACCTCACTCCTGGTCAAAGTCATGTTTTGACTGCCTTCATTAAAGAAGAAAAATGGAAATATGAAGAAGGAAGAAGAGTGAAGAAAATGCAATACAAGAAAGAGCGCTATCTGAGGGAAAACATTCTGAAGCTTTCCCCTGAACAACTCCTTGCCTTACAAGCTAAGATCAAGCAACTGAGTGATGAATTTGATTGTTACTATGCTGGCTGGCTTGGAGCCAAAGTCAGATTTGTGAAGATTATTGATAAATTCACTTCAAATGTTGCAGCCCCAATGCAACAAGAAAATCCTCAGGCTGAAGCATCTGCACAGCCTACTGAAGAACATGCCAGCAACGCTGATGACAATCAGGCTGCTGCAGAAAATGAAGAAGTCAGGACAACTGCATCAGCTGTGCCTGAAGAAAATGAACCAAATTCCTCTACTCCTCCTGCACCAACGCCAACTCCAATTGAGGGAGTCCTGGATTAGGGGGTGTCCGGATGGCCGGACTATGACCTTTGGCTGGACTCCCGGACTATGAAGATACAAGATTGAAGACTCCGTCCCGTGTCCGGATGGGACTTTCCTTGGCGTGGAAGGCAAGCTTGGCAATATGATATGAAGATCTCCTCCCATTGTAACCGACTCTGGGTAACCCTAGCCCTCTCCAGTGTCTATATAAACCGGAGAGTTTTAGTCCATAGGACGAAGAACAATGATACCATAGGCTAGCTTCTAGGGTTTAGCCTCTCTGATCTCGTGGTAGATCCACTCTTGTACTACCCATATCATCAATATTAATCAAGCAGGAGTAGGGTTTTACCTCCATCGAGAGGGCCCGAACCTGGGTAAAAACATCGTGTCCCTTGTCTCCTGTTACCATCCGCCTAGACGCACAGTTCGGGACCCCCTACCCGAGATCCGCCGGTTTTGACACCGACATTGGTGCTTTCATTGAGAGTTCCTCTGTGTCGTCGCCCTTAGGCCCGATGGCTTCTTCGATCATCAACCACGACGTGGTCTAGGGTGAGACTTTTATCCCCGGACAGATCTTCGTATTCGGCGGCTTCGCACTGCGGGCCAACTCGCTTGGCCATCTGGAGCAGATCGAAAGTTACGCCCCTGGCCATCAGATCAGGTTTGGAAGCTTAAACTACACGGCCGACATCCGCGGGGACTTGATCTTCGACGGATTCGAGCCACGACCGAGCATGCCGCACTGTCTCGATGGGCATGATCTATCTCTGCCGCCGGACAGCGCCCAGAGCGCCGCTCAGGTGTCCGCTCCGACCATTAGCCCAGAGCTGACTGCGCTAACTAGGGACGGACGGTTAGACACCGCCCCAGGAGCCGCAATCTCTACGGCGATAAAGCCGAATATCAGCCTAGTCCTTTGCAAGGCCCGTGACTCCAAGGTGCCAGACTCTGTTCCAGACTCCGTATATCCCGCACGTCTTCCGATTGAACCCGGTTGGGCTCCGATCATGGAGTTCACCGCCATAGACGTCTTTCAGCACTCGCCTTTTGGCGATATCCTGAATTCACTAAAGTCTCTCTCTTTGTCAGGAGAGCCCTGGCCGAACTACGGTCAGCATGGTTGGGATACGGACGACGAAGAAATTCGAGGCCCACCCACCACCCACTTCGTAGCCACTGTCGACGATTTAACTGACATGCTCGACTTTGACTCCGAAGACATCGACGGTATGGACGCCGATGAAGGAGATGACCAAGAATGAGCACCTATAGGGAACTGGAAAGCCACCTCGTCATATGACATATACATGGTGGACACCCCCAAAGCAGGGGATGGCGAGGAAAAAACGGAGGATGACCCCTCCAAGAAGCAACCCAAGCGCCAACGTCAGCGGCGCCGCTCTAAGTCCCGCCAAAGCAAAAACGGCGATTCCGGCACCGGAGATAACAACACGCCGGACAGTGCCGAAGATAACCCCCTCCAGCAGGATTCAGTGCAGGAGGACGAAGAAGGCAGCCCTCATGAGAGGGCGGCCGACAGAGAGGTTGACGACGACAACTATATGCCTCCCTCCGAAGACGAGGCAAGCCTCGACGACGACGAATTCGTCGTGCCAGAGGATCCCGTCGAACAAGAGAGTTTCAAACGCAGGCTTATGGCCACGGCAAGCAGCCTCAAGAAAAAACAGCAGCAACTTAGAGCTGACCAAGACTTGCTAGCCGACAGATGGACCGAAGTCCTGGCGGCCGAAGAGTATAAACTCGAGCGCCCCTCCAAGAGCTACCCAAAGCGCAGGGTGCTACCCCAACTTGAGGAGGAAGGAACTAAACCTACATCACCAGCGTACGATGCGCCTGATCGGCCACCCCGTGGCCGCGACAGAGAGGCCTTCAGGCCCTCGACCCAAGCCGCACCCCGGCACCGCTCAAAACATACCAGAGTACAGGGAGACGCAACAGACCTGCAAGACATATTGGAGAATAAGGCAAGGCAAGCAAGATCGATCTACAGATCGCATGGGCGCCCCGCTTCACGTGACGCTAGCCGTCACGCTGGACATGATAAGTACGGCCAGGACGAATACAACAAACCAAGCTCATCTGAGCTGTGTCGTGATATAGCCCAATACAGGGGCGCCGCACACCCACTATGCTTCACAGACGAAGTAATGGATCATCAAATACCCAAGGGCTTTAAACCCGTAAACATCGAATCATACGATGGCACAACTGATCCCGCGGTATGGATCGAGGATTATCTCCTTCATATCCACATGGCCCGTGGTGATGATCTACACGCCATCAAATACCTCCCGCTCAAGCTTAAAGGACCAGCTCGACATTGGCTTAATAGCCTGCCAGCAGAGTCAATTAGTTGCTAGGAGGACCTAGAATCCGCATTCCTGGACAACTTCCAGGGCACTTATGTGCGGCCACCAGACGCCGATGACCTAAGACACATAATCCAGCAGCCAGAGGAATCGGCCAGGCAATTCTGGACACGGTTCCTAACCAAGAAAAATCAAATAGTCGACTGTCCGGACGCCGAGGCCCTTGTAGCCTTTAGGCACAACATCCGAGACGAATGGCTTGCCCGGCACCTAGGACAGGAAAAGTCGAAATCTATGGCAGCCCTCACGACACTCATGACCCGCTTTTGCGCGGGAGAAGACAGCTGGCTAGCTCGCAGCAATAACATAACCAAGAGCCCTGGCAATTCGGATACCAAGGACAACAATGGCAGGTCATGTCGCAACAAGCACAAGCGCCACATTAACGGCGACAATACTGAGGATACGGCAGTCAACGCCGGATTCAGAGGCTCTAAACCCGGTCAGCGGAAGAAGCCATTCAAAAGAAACCCTCCGGGCCCATCCAACTTAGACCGGATACTCGACCGCTCGTGCCAGATACACGGCACCCCCGAACAACCAGCCAACCACACCAACAGGGATTGTTGGGTGTTCAAGCAGGCAGGCAAGTTAAGTGCCGAATCCAGAGACAAGGGGCTGCGTAGCGATGACGAGGAGGAGCCCCGGCCGCCGAACAACAGAGGACAGAAGGGATTCCCCCCGCAAGTGGGGACGATGAACATGATATACGCAACCCACATCCCCAAAAGGGAGCGGAAGCGTGCTCTCAAGAACGTCTATGCGTTGGAGCTAGTCGCCCCAAAGTTCAACCCATGGTCCTCCTGCCTGATCACTTATGATCGAAGGGACCACCCCACTAGCATCCATCACGGCGGATTCGCCGCAATGGTCCTAGACCCGATCATTGATGGATTTCACCTCACCAGAGTCCTGATGGACGGCGGCAGCAGCCTGAACCTGCTTTATCAGGATACAGTGCGAAAAATGGGCATAGATCCCTCAAGGATTAAACCCACAAAGACAACCTTTAAAGGCGTCATACCAGGTGTAGAAGCCAGCTGTACAGGCTCGGTTACACTTGAAGTGGTCTTCGGATCCCCGGATAATTTCCGAAGCGAAGAGTTAATCTTCGACATAGTCCCATTCCGCGGTGGCTATCACGCCCTACTCGGACGAACCGCATTTGCAAAATTCAATGCGGTGCCGCACTACGTATATCTCAAGCTCAAGATGCCAGGACCTCGCGGAGTCATCACGGTAAATGGAAACACCGAACGCTCTCTTCGAATGGAGGAGCACACGGCGGCCCTGGCGGCGGAAGTACAGAGTAGCCTCTCAAGGCAATTCTCCAATCCAGGCGTCAAACGTCCGGACAACGTCAAGCAAGCCCGAAGTAACCTATAACAAATCTGGCTGGCACGTCCCGAGCAAGCATAGCAGTGCGGCCCCAACCCCAGTCCTCGCCAGATGGTGATATCGGTACCACGCGTACATAATTACGCCTTAGAGATACCGTGGGCATAAGGGGAGGGGCACAATTATGGCACGCCCAGAATGCGGCTCAACCGCACTAAGGGGCTCCCTATTCCACCGTTTCCTTTTTATACACTTTCAGGACCCAACTATTCGGAAGGCCTGTCCAGCAACACATTCGCCGAACATACGATGCAACAGCCAGGGAGAAAACAAGCCGCGTCAAATGTCCAGGTGGTCTCTAATTCTCTATAACGAGCTTAATACCTGTTTTACTTAAAATACCGCAGCTTGCCCCTAGAGGGGGACATGTCAAATAATCCCATCTCTTGCTTATTGCACTACTTGTATCATTCTGCTTTCGCAGCAACCCTTTTTTAATAAACAATACAGAGCTCTTATCTATTATTGTACTCATCTATTTTTTATATACAAATATGTTCAGTCATGACATTCTGCAACCATAAACTTTGGTACGACCAATACACCAGGGGCTTAAGCACCCCATAACATGGTGTGAGAAGACCGAACACTCTCATGAGTGCGGCACCCCGAACTTATAGCACTATATGCATCGGCTCCGAATCATGTCTTTGGTCAATAGTTGGGTTTTCCCGGCTCCCATGTTTTGGTACCTTACGTTCCGCAATGTTGGGTAAGGTAGCGCTGGGAGAACTACTGCGATTGTGCCCCAGTTGAGCTGGGTTAACACCTCAGTAGAGAAAGCTAAAACTGACCGTCATGATAGTGCGAGAGACCGGTCGCTGTTCGCGAGGTTTTTCGAGTCCTTAAAGACTTACGCCGCTTAGAGCGAGGAACCGGACTTATCCGGCCTGGGCGTGGATAGCGCCCCGAACTCGGTCTTCTGAATACTAGGGCCTTCACCGAAATTTAAAATTATAGAATTCTATGGCTAAGTGAGAGTGATAAAGCATTATAAGTCCGACGGCCTGGTTCGTTGTGCTGAGCGCCTCCCTAGATGGACCCAAGAATGGGAACAAGAGCGCTCAGGTTTATCCCGAACACCCCAGCACTCGTGGCATGGGGGTCGAAGCCGACGATTTGCATCTCTCAGATTTGATAAACGGCCGCACAAAAGGTAATATTTTAAATTAACAAGCGTTGCTTAACGCACATGAACAAAGTTTTCAGCGTATAGGATAACAAATGCGAGTCTACTAAAAAATTACATCTTTGGAGCATTCGTCCGCCATACGGCGAGCACCCTTCAGGACACCCTTATAATACATCTCGGGCGTGCGATACTCCTTGCCCGGCGGTGGCGCGTCCGTCAAAAGCTTCTCAGCGTCCAGCTTGCCCCAGCGCACTTTAGCACGGGCAAGGGCCCGACGGGCACCTTCGATACAGATGGAGCACTTGACGACCTCAATCCACGGACACGCGTCCACCAGCCGCCGCACCAGACCGAAGTAGCTCCCAGGCATGGCTTCTCCAGGCCACAACCGAGCTATGAGGCCCTTCATGGCCTGTTCGGCCACCTTGTGGAGCTCGATCAGCTGCTTCAGCTGGTCTTAGCACTCTCAAGAGCCAAGGCGAGCTCGGACTCTCGAGTCTTCGAGTCACGCTCCAAACCCTCGTGTTTTTCCATGAGAGCCTGGAGCTCTTGCCGCACCTCCGCCACCCGCGCCTCCTGCTTCTCTCGCTCGGTGCGCTCCAAGGCCGCACTGTTTTTGGCCTTGGAGACCGCCTCCTTCAGGGTCGCCACCTCGGCTGTGGCCCCTGCAACATTTAAGTTGGTCCTGTCATTATTTGCAACCAAGTATTTCTATATACATTTACATGCGGTATTACACACCCTCCTTGTCCTCGAGCTGCTTCTTGGCACGGCCGAGCTTGTTCTCGGACCGCTCGAGGTTCTCCTTCAAGGCATTGACCTCCGCAGTCAGTGCGGCAGAGGTCAGCAGCGCAACCTGCATTCCCATATTGACATATTTATATTAGACTCATGCGTATATCTTTTTAGATCCTCAGCTCGGCTTTTCTTTGCGAACACTGAACTGAGCATCAGGGGCTACTGTCTATACGGTAACATTTTTTACATGTTTTTTAACACATACCTCAAAGCCTGTTAACAGGCTTGTACAGGCTTCTGTCAGCCCGCTCTTAGCGGGCTGAACCTTCTGAATCACCACACTCATAACTATGCGGTGTTCCTCGTCGATGGAGGCGCCATTAAGCACCTCCAGCAAATTGTCCAGCGCCTTCGGATGGACGGAGGTCGCCGGCGTCGTAGGCTTTCCCTTCTTATGAAGGCGCCGCCTGTCGGACTCTGGAACCATTGATGGTTCCGGAGCAATGTCCGGCCCGGGGCCGGACTTAGATCCCTCGGGGGCCTTACCCCCTTTTGGCCTGGAGTCCGGGAGGTCGCCTTGAGGCACCTCCAAGACCACCTCCTCCTGGTTTAGTCCCTTTCGGGACTCCACCTCGGCGTCGTCCATAGGGAGCGGGGAGGAGGCCGTCAGAAGTAAAGCACTGTTCACATCCGACGAATCCAAGGAGCCGCTCGTCGAATCGTCGAGCTGAGCCTTGGGTGGACTGTATGACCAAATTCGGCATCAGAAAATGCCAAATAACGGAGAAGCGCCATAAGTTATTCGAGTATCCGGATGCTTACGATTTTGCCAGGGGCTTGACCCTGGATGGCCATTCCTCCCCGCCGTCTTCGGCATCGGAGGCGTAGTCCGGCAGAAGGGTCCTCCCCTTCTTGGACGCTCTAGCCTCCCCAGTTGGGGCGGCCTTTCTTTTCTTTCCTCCCCCCGTTGGAGGGGGAGAGGCGTCTTCTTCTTCTTCCTCCTCCTCGTCTTCAGAGGCGGAGGGTGCATCGGGGTTGTCGGGCGATGAATCCGACACCACCAGGCGCCGGGAGCTCTTTCGAGTCCCCGTAGCCTTCTTCTTGGCCTTCTTCTCCGGCACCACGTGAGGTGCCGGAACCAGCAGCTTTGTTAAGCGAGCGTCCGTTGGGTCTTCGGGCAAGGGAGTCGGACAGTCGATCTGTCCGGCCTTCTTCTGCCAATCCTGCTAAAGAGATGGGAGTTTAGATCCCGCATAGAATCAAATCTATGAAAAACAAATACCCCGTAAAGGGAAAATTAAGCTCACCATGCTAGCTTGGCGCTTGGCACAGAATCCGCGATCCTCGGTGAAGGGAGGGGAGACTTCGGAACTCTTGAATAGCACCTTCCAGGCATCCACATGCTTTGTGTCGAAGAGCCGAGACAGAGTCTGGTGCTGGGCCGGGTCGAACTCCCACAAGCTGAAAACCCATCGTTGACATGGGAGAATCTGGCGGAAGAGCATGGCCTGGACTACGGTGACAAGTTTAACCTTCCTGCCGATCAGGTCTTTGATGCAGGTTTGAAGTCCGGTCACTTCCGCCGAATTACACCACGACAGGCCCGTCTCTTTCCAAGATGTGAGCCGCATGGGGATGCCAGATCGGAATTCGGGGGCCGCTGCCCATTCTGGGTCACGCGGCTCGGTGATATAGAACCACCCCGATTGCCACCCTTTGATAGTCTCTACGAAGGTGCCCTCGAGCCATGTAACGTTGGCTATCTTGCCCACCATGGCGCCTCCGCACTCCTCTTGGCGGCCGCCCATGACCTTTGGCTTGACGCTGAAGATCTTCAGCCATAGGCCAAAATGAGGCTGGATGCGGAGGAAGGCCTCGCACACGACGATGAACGCCGAGATGTTGAGGATGAAGTTCGGGGCCAGATCATGGAAGTCCAGGCCGTAGTAGAACATGAGCCCTCGGACGAACGGGTGAAGAGGAAAACCCAGTCCGCGGAGGAAATGGGGAAGAAAAGCAACCCTCTCATGGGGCCTGGGGGTGGGGATGAGTTGCCCCACATCTGGAAGCTGGTGCGCGATGTCGTCAGACAGGTATCTGGCCTTCCTCAGCTTTTTGGTTTGCCCCTCCGTGACGGAGGAGGCCATCCATCTACCTCCCGCTCCGGACATGATCGAAGAAGGTTGAGGTGGGAAGTGCGGGCTTAGGCGTTGGATCTCGAGCGCGCAGGGACGAATAAGCAAAGGAGGAAGAAGGCGTGAATGGAAAGGGCGGATTCTTATCCCCTTATATGGGCGGCCGAAACTACGAGCCCCCACCAGCCTAAATAAAACTCGCTTATCTCCCAAGCGTCACGGTTAATGGCGCGGTTGGGTTACCCACGCCCGCATTGATGAGAATCCCGGAATAAGGGGACACGATCTCTGCTTTGACAAGACGTGCCAAGGAAACCACCTCGCTAAACGCACTGAGGTGGAATAGTGAAATGAATGAAAGCCTGGCCGTGGCGTGATGTCACGCTGCGGAATATGTCAGCAGATTAGATTGTTGCAAATATTATTCTCTCTATGGTGGCATGTGGAACTTGTTTTGCAGAGCCAGACACTATCCTGGTGTTCAACATCTTTTATGAAGTATTCGGAGGAGGAACCCGCCTTGCAATGCCGAAGACAACTTGCGCGCCGGACTCATCGTCATTGAAGCCTGGTTTAGGGGCTACTGAGGGAGTCCTGGATTAGGGGGTGTCCGGATGGCCGGACTATGACCTTTGGCCGGACTCCCGGACTATGAAGATACAAGATTGAAGACTTCGTCCCGTGTCCGGATGGGACTTTCCTTGGCATGGAAGGCATGCTTGGCGATACGATATGAAGATCTGCTCCCATTGTAACCGACTCTAGGTAACCCTAGTCCTCTCCGGTGTCTATATAAACTGGAGAGTTTTAGTCCGTAGGACGAAGAACAATGATACCATAGGCTAGCTTCTAGGGTTTAGCCTCTCTGATCTCGTGGTAGACCCACTCTTGTACTACCCATATCATCAATATTAATCAAGCAGGAGTAGGGTTTTACCTCCATTGAGAGGGCCCGAACCTGGGTAAAAACATCATGTCCCTTGTCTCCTGTTACCATCCGCCTAGACGCACAGTTCGGGACCCCCTACCCGAGATCCGCCGGTTTTGACACCGACACCAATCCTTCCATCTACATCAGAAGTGAAGAAGACTAAGGCTGCAGAGTGTGCAGCCGTGAAGAAACGGAAGGCATCAACTTCATCAGAGTCTTCAGCTCCGAAGAAGATGAAGCCTTTTACAAGCTCAATTGAAAACCCAATTGATGCCGTTCCTGTCTCATTCATGCCATCAAAGGACCTTGTTCCTTTTGATGAAGATTACGTGATTCCAAGTGAATCAGATGAAGAAATTGCTTCTGCTGCTTCGTCAAAGCAGTTGGATGAAGAAATTGAAGTGGATGCAATCCCTTCAACACCAGTTGTCTCCTCGTCTATGCCTCAGTTTACTGCTGAAGAGGCCGGCGTTGAAGAAATGGAAGATGAAGATATGGACATTGGTTGTACCACACCCGTGCTGAATGATGACTTTTGGGAAAGTTAGCACCCAAACTCTCCACTGTTCACACCACTTCAACAAATTCCTCAGTCCCCTATTGCTACTAAAGTACAAATGGGATCTGAAGAACCTCATGTAACCCCATCTGTCCATGAAGAAATTCCAACAATTAGTGCTAATGAAAATGTTAATGAAGAATTGAAGACCCAGGCTACAACTGAAGAAGAGCCTGAAATTCCTCAGCCTGTGGATCCTGAGATTGTGATTCCTGAGGTGGTGATGCAATTGACTGATACTCCTCACCCCAAGCCAAAGGATCCCTTCTCGAAGAAGCAGAAATTCAAGGCTGATGATTTCTTCGGTGAGCACATATTCTTCATTGATTATAATCCCTATGATTCTGCTCGTCTTAGAAGGAAGCGCTTCTGGACTGCCAGCCAGGCCAATTTCTATTCTTCACTGCTTTTCAACAAAGACAAAGTCTTCGACCACGAGCATATTCCTCACGTGGCTATGGAATCAATGCCTTGCTTCTCTCCTGTCCTCAGTGTGCTTCATGATGCAGGACTGCTCAACTTTTGCTCTGACATTGTTGATTGGAATGAAGAGCTTATTCTTCAGTTCTACGCAATGCTGCACGTCACAGGTGATGCTGACGATATCAACACTTGGGTGTTGGACTGGATGACCGAAAATACTCATTACAAGGCACCAGCCTCTGAATTACTTCATGCCTTGCCAATCAGTCCTCCACCTGAAGGTGCTCATTGTCTGTACCAAGAACCTAAACTTACTGCTCATTACATGCAAGTGCTAATGAAGCCTCTAAAGCCCGATCAAGCCCCAAGGACCAAATTCCTCGTGAAGGAATTGTTGTATGTGCCAAGAACAGTCTATCGCATTCTGATGAAGACTTTGAGTCCTATCAAAGGCCACGACTCATCTAATGAGGAAATTGTTGGCATCATGAAGAATCTGCTATTCAACATCATGCATGGCATCCCTGTCAATTATCATGATTTCTTCATGAGGACTCTGGCAAATGCTGCACTTTCTCTGTTTGAGCTGAAGCCTTATGCTCCTTGGCTTAAGATTTTCATCAGATTCATCCTCACTAGATTCAGAGGAGGGGTATTTTGTTACCTTGGCACCTTTTGCCATGAAGCAATAGGTGGGAGCGTAGTCATCATTATCTTCATCAGCATTGTTGGTGTTACCATTTTCTTCAGAGTTGAAGATAGACTTGCTGACAAATGCGGTAGCAAGAGCTAGACTTGCCACACCTGACTCAGACTCCTCGGATGCCTCCTCTTCCTCATGTTCCTCAGATTCAGCTTCAGAGTCCATTTCCTTGCCAATGAATGCTCGAGCCTTCTTGGAGCTGCTCTTCTTGTGAGATGAAGACTTTGAGGATTTTGATGATGAAGACTTTTGAAGATTTCTTCTTCTTCTTGGCATCATCAGAACTGTAATCCTTGTATTTCTTCTTCTTTAATTCCTTGTCCCACTGAGGACAATCTTGAATGTAGTGACCAAGCTTCTTGCATTTGTGGCATAGCCTTCTCTTATAGTCACTTGATGAGGAATCACTGCTCCTTGAGGATTTTCCAAAGCGACCACGTCTTGAGAACTTCTGGAACTTCTTCACGAGCAGTGCTAGCTCCTGGCTCAATTCTTCAAGATCACCAAGGCTACTACCATAGTCTTCACATTCAGATTCAGACACAGCCTTGGCCTTCAGGGCACGTGGTTTGCCATAGCTTGAACCATAGAGATCTCTCTTTTCAGCAAGCTGGAACTCATGAGTATTTAGCCTCTCGAGGATATCAGCGGGATCTAGTGACTTGTAATCAGCACGCTCTTGAATCATCAATGCAAGAGTGTCAAATGAAGAATCGAGTGATCTCAGCAATTTCTTCACCACCTCATGGTCGGAGATGTCAGTGGCACCGAGCGCTTGGAGCTCATTTGAGATATCAGTGAGATGATCAAAGGTTTCCTGAGCATTTTCATTGTCGAGTCTTTTGAAGCGGTTGAAGAGATTGCGAAGAACGTCAACACGAGAGTCACGTTGAGTTGAGACTCCTTCGTTTACTTTGGAGAGCCTATCCCAGATAAACTTAGCAGTTTCCAAAGCACTCACTCTACCATACTGCCCTTTACTCAGATGACCACATATGATATTCTTCGCTTGAGAATCGAGTTGCTTGAATCTCATCACATCATCAGCATTCAGGGAAGGTGTGACTGAGGGAACACCATTTTCCACAACGTACCAGAGATCGTTGTCAATTGCTTCAAGATGCATTCGCATCTTATTCTTCCAGTAGGGGTAGTCCGTGCCATCGAAGGTAGGACACCCATCGGAGACCTTGATCATACCTGCGGTCGACATAACTAGGACTCCAGGTGGTTAAACCAAAATCACACAGAACAAGGGAGTACCTTGCTCTGATACCAATTGAAAGTGTGTTATATCGACTAGAGGGGGGGTGAATAGGCGATTTTTATGAATTCTTCACTGAGGAATTTGCCGGTGAGGAAATTCCTTAGCGAAGAACTACTTGCAGCGGAATAAGTACTCAGAAGTAAGCATGACAGAATACAGACATAGTCATCATGATGAAATAAAGACAAGCACAGAGTACAAAAAGTGTAAACACAGGATAACACAAGATGAAGACAAACAGACTGAAGAAACTGAACTGAGGAAATTGAGAAAGTCTTCAGTCAAAGTCTTCAAACACAGATATGAACAATCACTCAACACAGTAATGAGGAAATGAAAGAGTTGAGGAAATAGAACCAGTTAGGTTGGTGAAGACAATGATTTGGTAGACCAGTTCCAACTGCTGTCTCAGTTGTACGTCTGGTTGGAGCGGCTGAGTATTTAAACTCAAGGACACACAGTCCTGGACACCCAGTCGCTGAGCACGCAGCTCAGACACCAAGTCCTCACCGTATTCTCCTTGAACTAAGGTCACACAGACCTTGTCCAATCACTCGTGGTAAGTCTTCAGGCGACTTCCAAACCTTCACAGACTCGGTCACTCGGCGATCCACAATTCCTCTTGGATGCTCTAGACCATGACGCCTAACCGTCTGGAAGAAGCACAGTCTTCAAAGGTAACAAGAGTCGGATCCACGTAGGATCAATCTCTTCAGTGATGCTCAATCACTTTGGGGTTTGTAGATGTTTGGGTTTGGGTTTTTACTCACTCGATGATTTTCACTCAAAGTCCTCAGAGGATTGGTTGCTCTCAAATGACAAGTGTCAGTTTCTCTCGAAGCAGCCAACCAACTAGTGGTTGTAGGGGGCGGCTATTTATAGCCTAGGGAGCAGCCCAACATGATAAGACATAAATGCCCTTCAATGATATGACCGTCAGGTGGATAAGATATTTTGGAACAGCTGGCGCGCAGCACAGCAACGGTCGGAAATTTGACTCTCAAATTCCTCAGGGCTATCATGTTCCTTACTGTGTAGGCAATCCGCACTGGCGAATTCCTAACTCCTCAGTCAGAACAAATTCCTCAGCGACCAGAAGAACTTCATCTCTGTCACTGAAGAAATTGACTGAACTGTATGAGATTTCCAATGGCTTCACTCGAAGGGATTGGTAGGTGTAGGATTTTGAGTTGAGCATCACATGGAAATTTTTCCTTAGTATTTCCTTGACCCCCTTTAACAGTATGGTGTTTCCTATGACTCAAGAAAGAGAAAGACAAAACTATGAAAATGAAGTCTTCAAGCTTCATATTCCTCGCATGAATATCAAGTCTTCAGGGACACACCAATTTCTTCACTTTCAAAGTCTTCATGAAAGTCTTCAGGAATACCAAAATCTTCAGTCGAAGATATGCATTTTTAGGGGTCGACTTTCTCTGTAAATATCAAACTCCTCATAGACTTATAGACCTATGTACACTCATAAACACATTAGTCCCTTAACCTATAAGTCTTCAATACACCAAAATCACTAAGGGGAGCTAGATGCACTTACAATCTCCCCCTTTTTGGTGATTGATGACAATATAGGTTAAGTTTTCGACGGTGATAAACATATGAAGTGTAAGTACTGATATTGAGGAATTTGATTGCAAGATATAGAAGAACTCCCCCTGAAGATGTGCATAGTGAGGAATTTGCTTTTGAAGCAATGCACACTTGAAGAGTTGAATCATGGAGATCTCCCCCTATATCTTGTAATTCATACACGCATTTGACATATAATATGAAGAATTTGAAATGCATGATGAAATATGGTGCCTGATGAAGTTTAGCATGCATGCAATAATATTAATGAGGAACAAGCATGCAAAATAATGCATCAAGAGTATCAAAGCACAGTGCATCAAAAGTATTAGAGCACCTTGCATCAAAAGTATCAGAGCACCATCGGGTTTAAGTTTACAACTCGATCCAATAAAGTTTCAGAAGAACGAGAGTTGTAACTTAGCAAAAACGCCCATATAATAGACCCGCTTGAAGACTAACTCAAATTTCTCCCCCTTTGTCATCGAATGACCAAAAGGGTCGAAACTAAGGACTAACGCCCTTGAAGAATATCAAGTTGAGGGAGGAGCGCCAGCGTTGTCGGGGTCGGTTGTCGTAGTAGGGCCTGCCGCAGTGTCGTCCAAATCTTCATTCTCATCAGTGTGGCGCGATGAAGAATAGGAGTTGGCCACCAAGGAAGGAACCTTGACCTTCTTCAATTTCTTCGGTGGAGGTGCAGACCAGTCAAATTCTTCCTTGAGACCCATATTCTTCAGATCTGCAGCGCTGTAGACATGAGATAGAACATCCCAGGTACGGTTGAAGGTTTCATGGAGGTAGTAGTGGTTTTTCTTCACTGCATTATGTGTTGATGTCATGTTGTGAAGAATTGAACCAAACTGACGCTTGACCCATTTATGATTGCGATCAACCTTCTGATGAAGACTGAGGAGTAACGCATGATCAGTCATCACCCTGGGTGCTGTGGCTTGAGGATTTTGCTTAGCAGCAGAATCATGTGTGGCAGAGTCATCACTGGTGGAGTAGGATGCAGCCTTGCCGGAATTGACCATCCAATGGACGAATGCCTTCATCTATCACAGCAGTTGCCTTGCCTTTGTCATTAGCTGAGGAATATGTCCGTTTGAGGACTTCAATTGGAGGCAAGTAGCTGCCATGGTTTAGAGTATCAGCCTTGTAATTGAGTGAAGACCTTGTCCTGATGAATCTCATAATCCATGGTGCATAAGGCTTTAGCTCAAATGGTGACATAGCAATATTCGCCAGAGTCCTCATGAAGAAATCATGGAAGTTGACGAGAACGCCATGAATGATGTTGAAAAGCATATTCTTCATGATGCCAACGACCTCTTCATCATTTGAGTCATGGCCTTTGATAGGACTCATTGTCTTCGTCAGAATGCGATAGACAGTCTGAGGCACATACAGTAATTCCTTGATGAGGAATTTGGTTCGAGGGACCTGCCCTGGCTTCAAAGGCTTCATCAGCACTTGCATGTAATGATTTGAAAGCTCAAGTTCACTGTAGACGCAACAAGCACCGTCAAGGGGAGGACTAAGTGGTAAGACACGAAGCAATTCAGTAGCTGGTGCCTTGTAGTGAGTATTTTCAGACATCCAGTCCAGCACCCATGAATTCACATCTTCAGAATTTCCTGTGATGTGCAGCATCGCATAAAATTGAAGAATGAGTTCTTCATTCCAACCACAGATGTCAGTGCAGAAATTCAGCAATACAGTATCGTGAAGAACACTGAGGACTGGCTCGAAGCACGTCAGAGACTCCATGTCCACATGAGGAATATGTTCATGATCGAAGACTTTGTCTTTGTTGAACAGTACTGAGGAATAAAAATTTGCTTGACTAGCAGTCCAGAAACGCCTCTTCCTTATGCGAGCAGAGTCATAGGGGTTGTAATCAGTGAAGAACACATGCTCGCTGAAGAAATCTTCAGCCTTGAATTTTTGCTTCTTTGAGAATGGATCCTTTGGCTTGGGCAGAGGAGTGTCCGTGAGTTGCATCACAACCTCAGGAATCACAATCTCAGGTTCTTCAGGCTGAGGAATTTCTGGTTCCTCTTCAGTGGCAGTCTGCATGTTCAAAGGATCAGCAACAACAATTTCTTCAGCACTAGTGGCTGGAATTTCTTCATGTACAGACGAGGTAGGATGAGTTTCTTCAGAGCCCATTTGAACAGTTGGTGCAGGGGACTGAGGTATTTGTTGAATTGGAGTGAAGAGTGGATAATTGGGGTGCTGACTTTCCCAAAAGTCATCATTCATCACGGGCGTTGTGTAGCCAATGTCCATGTCTTCATCTTCATTTTCTTCAATGCCAGCCTCTTCAGCTGTGAACTGAGGCATTTGCGAGGAAGCAACAGTCGATGAAGGGATCGTATCCACTTCAATTTCTTCATCAATCTGCTCTGACGAAGTAGCAGATTGAGGTTCTTCATCAGATCCGCTTGGGATCACATATTCTTCACCATAAGGAACAAGGTCTTTTGATGGCATGGTGGAAATCGGAACAACATAAATTGGATTTTCAAGTGAGCTGGTCATAGGATTCATCTTCTTCGGAGCTGAAGAATCTGAAGCAGCTGATGCTTTCCTTTTCTTCACTGCAGCTCGCTCTGCAGCCTTGGTCTTCCTCACATCTGATGCAGATGGAAGGGTAGGAGTTGGTGTAGGCATAGGAGGAGCTGAAGAATCTGGTTGATTTTCTTCAGTTTCTTCAGGCGCACCACTAGTGGATGCCCTGGCAATTTCTTCAGCGGCTGGAATGGAGTCATCAGCCCTGGAACTAGCATTTTCTTCAGCAGCCTGAATGTCATCAGCGGTGCTGGCATGTTCTTCAGTTGGCTGAGCAGATGCTTCAGCTTGAGGAATTTCTTGTTGCGGTGGGGCTGCAACATTGGTGAACTTCTCAGTCAGTTTCACAAACCTGACTTTGGCTCCTTGCCAATCAGCATAATAAGCATGGAAATCATCACTGAGGGCTTTGATTTCAGCTTGGATCTTGAGGAGTTCATCAGTTGTCATATTGACAACATTTTTCTTCAGGAACTTCTCCTTTCTGAACTGAGCCTTCTTGATCTGCCTGGCCTTCTCAAATTTCCATTTCTCTTCAGTGATGAAATGGGTCAGCATGTGACTTTGACCAGGAGTCAAATTGAAATCAGGCATAGGAGTATTTGGATCCTTGTGCCAGAGATCAATGTAATCGAGGATCGCCCTTGGATCCAAAAGTAGTGGCACATTTGTGCCTTTGGCTCTAGCGGCCTTTTCTTGTCAGTCTCTAATGATTTCTGCAAGTTCATCATCATCAGCTTCATCGTCAGATGGCACTTGGAAGGCAACCTGTTTCTTCTTCGGACTTGGCCGAGGACCTCGACCAGCCATTGCCTTTGTCTTCAGCAGAGTGGGGCCTGATGAAGATTTTGGTGCAGCTGAGGAACTTGCTGAGGCACCAGAGGCAATAGAGATACCTGTTTTCTTTTGGCACGTGGCCAGATGTACAGGTATTGAGGACTTTGCAGGAGCAGCTGAGGCCTTTGGAGGAGCAGGAGCAGCATGAGGAACTTGCTGTGAGGGCTTTGAAGAATCTGGCCGTGAGGACATTGAAGATTCTGGCCGTGAGGGCATTGCTGAGGAACTTGGCCGTGAGGGCATAGTTGGTGAAGCACTTGGCTTGTGAGCGGGCTTCTTTGCCATTGATTTTCTAGGCTTGACAGAGGCCTCAGTGGCAGCAGCAGTAGCAGAGTCTTCATTGAATTTCCTCACTGCTTCTTTGGCTTGTCTCGCCAACTTGGCTTGGCGCTTGGCCCATTCTTCAGGAAAATCCTCACCATGCTTGATGCTGGTGGGGTCAGCTTCTTGGCCAGGTGCCAATGGAGCTCTTGGGCATGGAGGATTTAGTGCGAATTTCTTCATATATTTCGGAGTTACATATCTGTACTCCCTCCATTCTCTTGCCCATCTCCTTTCAATCCTTTGTATGCGCACCTTGCGCTGAGTTTTGCTTTCTTTTCCGAACTCGGCCTCATCAGGTGTGCAATAGTCAACGTAGAGGTCCTCAGGGATTTCAAAAGCAGTCATGACCTCAGGCTTCTTTCCTCCTTTCTGCGGCTTCTTACCATCAGCCATATTCTTCAGATGAGAAATTTGAACAATCAAATTCTCTGAAGAAGTGTACAACTTTTCTTCGAGGAACGCTGCAAATGAGTTAAGTTGATGAGAACCTAGTGATTCAGCAGCGGACATGAGTACCTTTGAACAGAGTATAGTCGCGAGGAATTTGGAGAGGTCATATGCGTTCTCAGAAGGTTTTTCAAAAAAGAACAAGTTTGAGGAATTTGACCAGATGAGCCTTGAAGAATTTCACTAAGCGTTCTTTGTCTTAGGTTCCAGAGTTGTATAGATCGAGGATCCACACAATTGAGGAATCTTGAAGAAAAATGATGCTTAGAGAAACGAATCAAGAACAGATGACTAGTGAGGTGTTTTGTGTGTGAGGATTTGAAGAATAAAACACCTTTGAAGATTTTGTTGTGAAAGTTCGAATCAAAAGAGGGTAGTAAAAGTAACTTTTAATTACCCTGGATGAAGAACACGACAAACTGTGAAGTAGAACAGTGAAGTTCGTCGGTGTAGATCTTCCACGCCCTAACTCGCTGGAGGAAGACAACTACGGCGGCGACAGAGTGAAGATTTCCGCGGTCGGCGCGAGTACGACGGCGACGAGGTCGAGGCAGTGAAGCTCTTCCTCACCGGCGACGATGGAGTAGCGGCGGCGCTAGGGTTTGAGAAGCTCAAGCGAGAGAGAGAGAGAGAGGTCGAGTGGAGTAAAGGAAGTGAGGAAGGGGTGAGGGGATATTTATAGTTGTGGTGAAAAACTGTTCGCCCAAAGATTTAGGACGAACGTGCCCCTGACCCTTCTCATTCACTTGACATGTGTTACCCACGTACTGAGAAGTGGAGATCGTGGGTGAATAGATAAGTTTGTCGTGGGATACAGGACGGTTTGGGCGGTAAAACCGAAAATTTGGATAAGATAAGTTTTTAAGTTCCGTTCGCAATTTCTTCAGCTGACAAGGACACAGTGAAGATTTTGAATGAGTTTCAAATAGAACACACATGAAGAATTTGTGAATAGATTGGGTTGAGTATAGCATGGAGGGGGAAGGGTCCGATCACATTCACTTAGCAGAAAATGCAACTTGAAGAAATAGCCATAAGTGAATGCTGTACAGGACATAAACCCATATATATATATATATATATATATATATATATATATATATATATATATATATATATATATATATATATATATATCCAATGAAGAAAAACGACGAAAACATTGAAGATTTTGCAAAGTTGAAGAATTTGAAAAACCGAAGAATTTCAAAAACTGAGGAATTTAAAAATGAAGATTTTCAACTTTGGTGGTGGCGTGACCCACCGTATAAGAATGATGATTTCAAACACCGCGTACAATTGTCGTAGGGTTCTGAGAATCAAATTCTTCATTAATTTCTTAACACTTAGAGTGTTATTCTTCATTGATTGAAGAAAAACGTTTCTTCATGTGTTGCACATCTAAGTCATCAATTTTGCATAAGTGTCAGGATGTGTGTCCTTTTCAAAGAACATTCGAAGATTCTAGGATATTTAGCTACACCGCAACTTGCTAAATCTCTTCTCCTCCAAGGGCTTTGTGAAGATATCGGCTAGCTGTTCTTCAGTCTTCACGTGCTCGATGGAGATGTCACCCTTCAACACATGATCACGAAGAAAATGATGACGAATCTGAATGTGCTTTGTCTTCGAGTGGTAAACTGGGTTGTGAGCAATCTTGATTGCACTCTCATTGTCACAGAGGAGAGGCACATTCTTCACGTTGACGCCATAGTCCTTGAGGGTTTGCTTCATCCATAGCAGTTGAGCACAACAAGAACCAGCAGCAATGTACTCAGCCTCTGCAGTAGACAGTGATACGCAGTTCTGTTTCTTCGAGGACCAATAGACCAAAGATCATCCGAGGAAATGACAAGTACCAGATGTTGACTTGCGGTCCACACGATCACCAGCATAGTCAGAGTCAGAATATCCAATGAGATCAAAAGTATAGCCCTTGGGGTACCATAATCATAGTGTTGGTGTGTGAGCTAGATATTGAAGAATATGCTTCACAGCCTTATGGTGTGATTCCTTCGGCGCAGCTTGAAATCGGGCACACATGCAAACACTAAGCATTATATCTGGCCTAGATGCACATAAGTACAATAAAGAACCAATCATGGAGCGGTATACCTTGTGATCAAAGTCAATACCATTTTCATCAGTGCATAGTTGGCCATTTGTGGTCATAGGAATTTTGACGCCTTTGCAATCTTGCATGCCGAATTTCCTCAGAACATCCTTGAGGTATTTCTCCTGAGATATGAATATGCCATTGTGCTGTTGACGAATTTGAAGACCTAAGAAGAATTTCAACTCTCCCATCATAGACATTTGATATTCTTCACTCATCATATAGGCAAATTCATGACTATAACGTTGGTCAGTACAGTCAAAGATAATATCATCAACGTATATTTGGCACACAAACATTTCACCATCATAAGATTTAGTAAAGAGAGTAGGGTCGAGTGAACCGGGTGTGAAGCCATTCTTCATGAAGAATTCCTTCAAAGTGTCATACCATGCCTGAGGGGCCTGCTTGAGGCCATAGAGGGCCTTGTTGAGTCTGAAGACTTTGTCTGGATTCTTTGGATCTTCAAAACCTGGGGGTTGAGCAACATATACTTCTTCCTCAAGCTTACCATTGAGGAATGCACTTTTCACATCCATTTGTTATAAGATAATATTATGATGGTTAGCTTAAGCAAGTAATATGCGAATAGCCTCAAGTCTAGCAACAGGTGCAAAAGTTTCATCGAAATCAATTCCTTCAACCTGTGTGTAGCCTTGAGCTACAAGTCGTGCCTTATTCCTCACCACAAGGCCATTTTCATCTTGCTTGTTGCGGTAGATCCACTTTGTGCCAATGATATTATGCTTGCGAGGATCTGGACGTTTGACCAGTTCCCAGACATTGTTGAGCTCGAACTGATGTAATTCTTCTTGCATGGCTTGAATCCACTCAGGCTCCAGAAATGCTTCATCTACCTTAGTGGGCTCTGTCATAGAGACAAAAGCATAGTGCCCACAAAAGTTAGATAAATGTGAAGCTTTTGAGCGTGTGAGAGGACCTGGCGCTCGAATGTCATCGATGATCTTTTCAACTTGCACTTCTTTTGCAATGCGAGGATGAGCTGGTTGTCGTTGAGGAATTTGATCAGCATTTTCTTCAGCACCATTTTCTTCAGCATTTTCATCAGGTGCACCAGCTCGATTTTCTTCACGTTCTGGAATGAATTCTTCAGTAGATTCTTCGGTAGGAATAACATCCTCAGTAGCCTTGAACTTGATAGAATCCTCAGGTGCTGGTTCATCTATCATAGAAGGTAGGTGCTCTCTTTGCGAGCCATTAGTTTCATCGAACCGCACATCTACAGTTTCAACAACCTTGTGAAGAACGTTGTTGAAGACTCTGTAGGTGTGCGAGTCCTTTCCATAACCAAGCATAAAACCTTCATGTGCTTTCGGTGCAAATTTAGAATTGTGATGAGGATCTCTAATCCAACATTTAGCACCGAAGACTTTGAAATAACTCACATTGGGTTTCTTGTCAGTGAGGAGTTCATAGGCAGTCTTCTTGAAGAATTTGTGAAGATATACCCGATTGATGACGTGGCATGCAGTATCAATTGCCTCAATCCAGAAATGACGAGGCGTCTTGTATTCATCAAGCATAGTGCAAGCCATTTCAGCGAGGGTTCTGTTCTTGCGCTCCACAACGCCATTCTGCTGAGGAGTATAAGGAGCAGATAACTCATGAGTAATACCAAGTTCATCAAGATAGTCATCAAGACTGGTATTCTTGAACTCAGTCCCATTGTCAGTTCTGATGTGCTTGATCTTCACACCAAAGTTGGTTGAAGCCCTCGAGGAAAATCGTTCGAAGATTTCCTGCACTTCATGTTTGTAAGTAACAATGTGTACCCATGTGTAACGAGAATAGTCATCAACAATAACAAAGCCATATAGAGATGCATCATTTGAAACAGCAGAATAATGATTAGGACCAAAGAGATCCATGTGAAGCAATTTGAATGGACGTGTAGTGGTCATGATATTCTTCGCGGGATGCTTGGCCTTTGTCATCTTTCCAGCTTCACAAGCTCCGCATAAGTAATCCTTGAGGAATTTGACATTCTCAATGCCAATGACATGCTTCTTCTTCGCAAGCGTGTGCAAATTCCTCATGCTAGCATGACCAAGTCGTCGATGCCATAGCCAGCCTTCTGAAGCTTTTGCAAGTAAGCACACAGCTGGTTGTGGTCCTATAGAGAAATCAACAATATACAGATCTCCTCTCCTAAAGCCTCCGAAGACTTTGGAATGGTCAGCTTCCATGATCACAACACGTGATATCTTCCAAAGACAACAACCATATCAAGATCACAAAGCATTGAGACAGACATGAGGTTGTATCCTAAGGACTCGACAAGCATGACTTTGTCCATGTGTCGATCCTTTGAGATCGCAACCTTACCTAGACCCAATACCTGACTTTTGCCTTTGTCAGCGAAGATGATGTGCTTCAGATGTGATGGTGATAAGGGAGCATCCATCAATAGGTTCTTGTCACCAGTCATGTGATTTGTACATCCACTATCGAGGACCCACTCGTTTGTTTTGGGCTGATCATCCTGCAGATGAATTAGTGCATCTTACGAACTCATATACTTCATCAGTGAAGAATATGACATCAAATTCATCAGTTCAATTTCATCAAGCAATAGGACAGATAAGCGGTGTGAGGACGTGTGAAATGAAAGTTCATTTCATCATGATCCGCCTACGTCCTTTCAGGCATTTTTGTCAGGCCCCCAGCAAATTCATCAGACGTTAAAGCACGTCTGGAGACCTGACCCTGCAGAAGAAATTAGTTCTTTTTCTTCACCACCCACATCTTAAGGGGTGTCAAAGAGTTCATCACTCTACGAGCACCATATGAGAAAGGTGGCATAGAGGCTAATCCATTTCGTTTCACATAAGAGGGGTTAGGGTAAGCATATGAATAAGCAGAGAAATTCTTTGAGGACTTATGAACATAATGATTTGAAGAATAATGCGCATATTCATAGCCCTTAGCTCTACCCTGCGAAATAGAGTTGTTAGCACGATGATGATCATATGAGGACTTTGATCCATTTGAGGGATTTGATCCATGTGAAGAATTAGGTCCATATGAAGAATTGGATCTGGGGTTCCTGTTCTTCACAAGTGGTGTCATGAGGACATTCACCTTAAGACTTTCAACATAACTTTTGGGAACCCAAATTTTCTTCATAGGGGAACCGTTCCTGCAGTTAGTGCCAACATATCTAGCAAATACTTCACCATTCTGATTTTGGAACAGTTTATAGTTGGAGTCAAATGACTCATCAGAAGAATGAGGAGATTCACATGTAAAGACAGATAATTTAGATGGATCAACTGGAGGTCCCTTTGCAGCAACCCATGAGGTTTTGGGTACTGCTCAGGCTTCCAATATGTTCCATCAGCATTGAGTTTCCTCTCAAAGGCAATGCCCTCTTTCCTAGGGTTTCTGTTGAGGATCTGCTTTTTGAGCACATCACAAAGAATCTGATGCCCTTTGAGGCTTTTGTACATGCCTGTCGTGTACAATTCCTTCAGCCCTGCATCATTAGTAGTACTATCAATGTCCTCAGATGAGGAATTAGTGATAGCAGAGGCAGGTGAAGAATTTGTAATAGTTGAAGCATTTGAACATTCAGGTGAAAAATTAGCAGATTCACGTTCAAATGCACTTTAAGCATGGAGGAACAAATTCTTCCTGAGAAGCGCTAATTTGTTGAGCTAGCAATGAATTGCGCTCCTTCTGAAGATCTTCATAACTCACTCTTAGCTTCTAAAGATCTTGCTTTCTTTGAAGAAATTCATAAGAAAGCTTCTCGTGATTAGATAAGAGAGTGTTATGATGACTTCGAAGGTTGTCAAACTTAGACTGAAATCTCTAAAGATTTTCAGTTAAGTCTTTAGTGCGGTCCATTTCATCACCCAACATATCATCACTTTTGTCTAGCATGTTTTGAAGTTTTTCAATAGCCTTTTGTTGTTTCACAGCAATCTTAGCAAGTGTAGAGTAGCTAGGCTTAAGATTTTCATCAGATTCATCCTCACTAGATTCAGAGGAGGGGTATTTTGTTACCTTGACACCTTTTGCCATGAAGCAATAGGTGGGAGTATAGTCATCATTATCTTCATCAGCGTTGTTGGTGTTGCCATTTTCTTCAGAGTTGAAGATAGACTTGCTGACAAATGCGGTAGCAAGAGCTAGACTTGCCACACCTGACTCAGACTCCTCGGATGCCTCCTCTTCCTCATGTTCCTCAGATTCAGCTTCAGAGTCCATTTCCTTGCCAATGAATGCTCGAGCCTTCTTGGAGCTGCTCTTCTTGTGAGATGAAGACTTTGAGGATTTTGATGATGAAGACTTTGAAGATTTCTTCTTCTTCTTGGCATCATCAGAACTGTAATCCTTGTATTTCTTCTTCTTTAATTCCTTGTCCCACTGAGGACAATCTTGAATGTAGTGACCAGGATTCTTGCATTTGTGGCATAGCCTTCTCTTATAGTCACTTGATGAGGAATCACTGCTCCTTGATGATTTTCCAAAGCGACCACGTCTTGAGAACTTCTGGAACTTCTTCACGAGCAGTGCTAGCTCCTGGCTCAATTCTTCAGGATCACCAAGGCTACTACCAGAGTCTTCACATTCAGATTCAGACACAGCCTTGGCCTTCAGGGCACGTGGTTTGCCATAGCTTGAACCATAGAGATCTCTCTTTTCAGCAAGCTAGAACTCATGAGTATTTAGCCTCTCGAGGATATCAGTGGGATCTAGTGACTTATAATCAACACGCTCTTGAATCATCAGTGCAAGAGTGTCAAATGAAGAATCGAGTGATCTCAGTAATTTCTTCACCACCTCATGGTCGGAGATGTCAGTGGCACCGAGCGCTTGGAGCTCATTTGAGATATCAGTGAGGCGATCAAAGGTTTGCTGAACATTTTCATTGTCGAGTCTTTTGAAGCGGTTGAAGAGATTGCGAAGAACGTCAACACGAGAGTCACGTTGAGTTGAGACTCCTTCATTTACTTTGGAGAGCCTATCCCAGATAAGCTTAGCAATTTCCAAAGCACTCACTCTACCATACTGCCCTTTACTCAGATGACCACATATGATATTCTTCGCTTGAGAATCGAGTTGCTTGAATCTCTTCACATCAGCAGCACTCAGGGAAGGTGTGACTGAGGGAACACCATTTTCCACAATGTACCAGAGATCGTTGTCAATTGCTTCAAGATGCATTCGCATCTTATTCTTCCAGTAGGGGTAGTCCGTGCCATCGAAGGTAGGACACACATCGGAGACCTTGATCATACCTGCGGTCGACATAACTAGAACTCCAGGTGGTTAAACCAAAATCACACAGAACAAGGGAGTACCTTGCTCTGATACCAATTGAAAGTGCGTTATATCGACTAAAGGGGGGTGAATAGGCGATTTTTATGAATTCTTCACTGAGGAATTTGCCGGTGAGGAAATTCCTTAGCGAAGAACTACTTGCAGCGGAATAAGTACTCAGAAGTAAGCATGACAGAATACAGACATAGTCATCATGATGAAATGAAGACAAGCACAGAGTACAGAAAGCGTAAACACAGGATAACACAAGATGAAGACAAACAGACTGAAAAAATTGAACTGAGGAAATTGAGAAAGTCTTCAGTCAAAGTCTTCAAACACAGATATGAACAATCACTCAACACAGTAATGAGGAAATGAAAGAGTTGAGGAAATAGAACCAGTTAGGTTGGTGAAGACAATGATTTGGTAGACCAGTTCCAACTGCTGTCTCAGTTGTACGTCTGGTTGGAGCGGCTGAGTATTTAAACTCGAGGACACACAGTCCCGGACACCCAATCGCTGAGCACACAGCTCAGGACACCAAGTCCTCATCGTACTCTCAATGAACTAAGGTCACACAGACCTCGTCCCATCACTTGTGGTAAGTCTTCAGGCGACTTCCAAACCTTCACAGACTCGGTCACTCGACGATCCACAATTCCTCTTGGATGCTCTAGACCATGACGCCTAACCGTCTGGAAGAAGCACAATCTTCAAAGGTAACAAGCGTCGGATCCACGCAGGATCAGTCTCTTCAGTGTTGCTCAATCACTTTGGGGTTTGTAGATGTTTGGGTTTGGGTTTTTCCTCAGTCGATGATTTTCGCTCAAAGTCCTCGGAGGATGGGTTGCTCTCAAATGACAAGTGTCAGTTTCTCTCAGAGCAGCCAACCAGCTAGTGGTTGTAGGGGGCGGCTATTTATAGCCTAGGGAGCAGCCCAACATGATAAGACATAAATGCCCTTCAATGATATGACCATTAGGTGGACAAGATATTTTGGAACAGCTGGCGCGCAACACAGCAACGTTCGGAAATTTGAGTCTCAAATTCCTCAGGGCTATCATGTTCCTCACTATGTAGGCAATCCGCACTGGCGAATTCCTAACTCCTCAGTCAGAACAAATTCCTCAGCGACCAGAAGAACTTCGTCTCTGTCACAGAAGAAATTGATTGAACTGTATGAGATTTCCAATGGCTTCACTCGAAGGGATTGGTATGTGTAGGATTTTGAGTTGAGCATCACATGGAAATTTTTCCTTAGTATTTCCTCGACCCCCTTTAACAGTACGGTGTTTCCTATGACTCAAGAAAGAGAAAAAGAAAACTATGAAAACGAAGTCTTCAAGCTTCATATTCCTCGCATGAATATCAAGTCTTCACGGACAGACCAATTTCTTCACTTTCAAAGTCTTCATGAAAGTCTTCAGGAATACCAAAATCTTTAGTCGAAGATATGCATTTTTAGGGGTCGACTTTCTCTGTAAATATCAAACTCCTCATAGACTTATAGAGCTGTGTATACTCATAAACACATTAGTCCCTTAACCTATAAGCCTTTAATACACCAAAATCACTAAGGGGCGCTAGATGCACTTACAGTGGCCTGATACTTTTGCTGAGTTCTTCTACATGCTTATTCCTCATTAATGTCAATGCATGCATGCTGAATTACATCAGTCACCATATTTCATCATGTATTTCAAATTCTTCATATTATATGTCAAATGCGTGTATGAATTACAAGATATAGGGGGAGATCTCCATAATTATACTCTTCAAGTGTGCATTGCTTCAAAAGCAAATTCCTCACTATGCACATCTTCAGGGAGAGTTCTTCTATATCTTGCAATCAAATTCCTCAATATCAGTATTTACACTTCATATGCTTATCCCCGTTGAAAACTTAACCTATATTGTCATCAATCACCAAAAAGGGGGAGGTTGTAAGTGCATCTAGTGCCCCTTAGTGATTTTGGTGTATTGAAGACTTATAGGCTAAGGGACTGATGCATTTGTGAGTGTACACATGTCTAAGTCCATGAGGAGTTTGATATTTACACAGAAAGTCGACACCTAAAAATGAAGTTCTTCGACTGAAGACTTTGGATTTCTAGAGACTTTCTGAAGACTTTGAAAGTGAAGAAATAGGTGTGACCTTGAAGACTTGGAATTCATTCGAGGAAGATGAAGCGTGAAGACTTTTGTTTTTGTAGTTTCATTTTCCCTTTCCTGAGTCATAGGAAACACCGTACTGTTAAAGGGGGTCGAGGATATACTAAAAAAATCCATGTGATGCTCAACTCAAAATCCTACACCTACCAATCCCTTCGAGTGAAGCCATTGGAAATCTCATACAGTTCAGTCAATTTCTTCAGTGACAGAGACGAAGTTCTTCTGGTCGCTGAGGAATTTGTTCTGACTGAGGTGTTAGGAATTTGCCAGTGCAGATTGCATACACAGTGAGGAACATGATAGCGCTAAGGAATTTGAGAGTCAAAATTCCGACCGTTGTTGTGCTATGCGCCAGCTGTCCCAAAATATCTACCCACCTAACGGTCATATCATTGAAGGGCATTTATGTCTTATCATGTCGGGCTGCTCCCTAGGCTATAAATAGCTGCCCCCTACAACCACTAGCTGGTTGGCTGCTCCTAGAGAAACTGACACTTGTCATTTGAGAGCATCCCATCCTCTGAGGACTCTGAGCAAAAATCATTGAGTGAGGAAAACCCAAACCCAAACACCTTCAAACCCAAAGTGATTAAGCATCACTGAAGAGATTGATCCTGCATGGATCCGATGCTTGTTACCTGAAGACTATGCTTCTTCCAGACGGTTAGGCATCATGGTCTAGAGTATCCAAGAGGAATTGTGGATCGCCGAGTAACCGAGTCTGTGAAGGTTTGGAAGTCACCTGAAGACTTACCATGAGTGATTGGGCGAGGTCTGTGTGACCTTAGCTCAAGGAGAATACGGTGAGGACTGTGTGTCCTCAGGTTTAAATACCTAGCCGCTCCAACCAGATGTACAACTAAGACAACAGTTGGAACTGGTCTACCAAATCATTGTCTTCACCAAGCTTACTGGTTCTATTTCCTCAACTCTTTCATTTCCTCATTTCAGTTGTTGTGTGCTTGTTCATATCTGTTTGAAGACTTTGACTGAAGACTTTCTCAATTTACTCAGTTCAATTTCTTCAGTCTGTCCGTCTTCATCCTGTGCTATCCTGTGTTTACGCTTTCTGTACTCTGTGCTTGTCTTCATTTCATCATGATGACTATGATTGTGTTCTGTTATGTTTACTTTTGAGTACTTATTCCGCTGCAAGTAGTTCTTCGCTAAGGAATTTCCTCACCAGCAAATTCCTCAGTGAAGAATTCATAAAATTCGCCTATTCACCCCCCTCTAGTCGACATAACGCACTTTCAGCTGCGTGATTGGCATAGTCATTTGGATCTTCAAAATGACTTGGTTGAGCACGTGTGGGATCACATATGCAACCAATAGATGTATTGGTTCATTTTATGGTCATTCAAGACAATTTTGATTTGATTGTAAAACTATTTTATTAGAGACAATTTTGATTGGGTTATAAAACTATTTTTATTTTCAAACAATTAATATTTGGACGTGCAAACTTGTTTTGATATGAAAATATGGGCATTTTAGGCCCTAACAGATATGATTGGGCAAACGGATGCGGCCGCGCGCTGGGCGCACGGCCACTGCATCCCATTACAGGCCCGGACACGACCCCATTTCCCTACCCAAACAGACAGAATCCGGGCAAAACGGACGTCCGTTTGGGGTCGCATGGTGGAGTTGGCCTTATAGCCCGCTTACATGGCAATTTTGCCTATGTGTGGAGGAGAGAGATATGAAAAAGTGAGGGGAGTTGGCTCTCATGCAAGAGCCTAGCTATATGAGAATTCCTAGGCCGATATAATAAATATGAAGAAAGAGATAGAGAGAAGATGAGAAAAAGTAGTACTCTTATAGCCAAGCACTTATAACTAACCTTATAGTATGAGTGGTTATAAGTGATGGCTATATACGACATGGCAACACCGTATAGCCAGTAGTTGGCTATACTATTAACCATGCTCTTGGCGAACATTGTGTTCCTCACTCGTGTTGCATGCCGTACATGGGGTTCGTGTGTGCAAGTGTGCCCGGATCCTGTTGTGGTCCCACGGCAACACGATCCTAAGAGCCGTGTGTCCGTTTGAATCAAAACAGGCATAAAAGACGGTCCAACACGCCGAGGTCAATGGACCAGTGTCCATCTTCTGTCCGCACGCGGCCCATTTCAGGCCCATATTTAGGTCACGTTTACGTCAACTCGGACGCACGTAATGCTCTCCCTTGTCCTCCTACTGCCCCACTAGTTGGTGGCACATTGGTCATTTCCCCTTTCCTCCCATCGACAACCATCACAACCGACCGCCCCCACCTTGTCGTAGCCGCCCAGTTCTGGTGACCAGGCCAGCTGCCCGCACCCCGATATCCCCAGCAGCATGCCACCCCTCGACGACCCCATACTCCGGCGGTGGTGGACTGTTTTCTCCGCTATCACAACACCCCAACTTCGATGACACTACCTCGCCTCCGTCGTCGGTAGCACCTCCTCCTCGCTCGCCGGTCACCGCCACGTTCGCCTCCACACCGACATACATGCTGCCCGGTCTTGGAGAGGCGTGAGGCTCTTCACCGGCCGACTTCTTCCATTGCACCCGCAAGGTGTTTGACGGTTTGCCGTAAGGTACAAATGGACTCCGATGATGAGTACTTTTTCAACAATTTCATTTGCGATTCGGATAATTCGCCATCCGATGATGAGGAGATTGTGGTTACTGCTTTGGTCGCCCATGAACACATTTGTAGGCAGTGGCTGATGTTAAGGGGCTCGATCCCAGGGCATACTCCAGTGTCGAATCGCAACGGAGAGAGTGTCCATAGCCTACTCTTGCAGGACTACTTCCAGTCCCCTGACCTGCTCTTCAAACACAACCTATTCCGGTGCCGCTTTCGGATGGTTAGACATGCGTTCAACCATATCCAGGAGGGGGTGGTGGCGTATGATAAAAACTTATCCTTCTCCCAATTTTTGTCTTTGGCAGATTTAGCAAACTTAGCACAAGTCAAGCAATCTTAACACAATTCAAGCAAGCATGCAGATAGTATATGAGCAGCAGAAAATAAAGCATGCACCTTGCAAGAATGTAAAGGGAAGGGTTTGGAGAATTCAAACACAATTGGAGACGCGGATATTTTTGTCGTGGTTCCGATAGGTGGTGCTATCGTACATCCACGTTGACAGAGACTTCAGCCCATGAAGGGTAACGGCTGCACGAGTTCACGGAGGGCTCCACCCAAGAAGGGTCCACGAAGAAGCAACCTTGTCTATCCCACCATGGCCGTCGCCCACGAAGGACTTGCCTCACTAGCAGTAGATCTTCATGAAGTAGGCGATCTCCTTGCCCTTACAAACTCCTTGGTTCAACTCCACAATCTTTTCGGAGGCTCCCAAGTGACACCTAGCCAATCTAGGAGACACCACTCTCCAAGAAGTAACAAATGGTGTGTTGATGATGAACTCCTTGATCTTGTGCTTCAAACGATAGTCTCCCCAACACTCAACTCTCTCTCACAGGATTTGGATTTGGTGGAAAAAAGATTTAAGTGGAAAGCAACTTGGGGAAGGCTAGAGATCAAGATTCATATGGTAGGAATGGAATATCTTGATCTCAACACATGAGTAGGTGGTTCTTTCTCAGAAAATGTAAGTTGGAAGTGTAGGTTCGTTCTGATGGCTCTCTCCACAAATGAAGAGGAGGTGGAGGGGTATATATAGCCTCCACACAAAAACTAACTGTTACACACAACTTGCCAATCTTGGTGGGACCGAATTGAGAAACTCGGTCAGACCGATTCAGTAAATCTAGTGACTGTTAGGATTTTCGGTGGGACCGACATGCAACTCAGTCGGACCGATATGGTTAGGGTTAGGGCATAACGTAATCTCGGTGAGACCGATTACACAAACTCGGTGGGACCGATTTTGGTAATAAGCTAACCAGAGAGTTGGTCAGGTAAACTCGGTGGGACCGGTTCGCTCATTTCGGTGGGACCGAAATGTTACGAAAAGGAAACAGAGAGTTTACGTTGCAATCTCGGTGGGACCGATTTCTCATCTCGGTGGTACCGAAACGTTATGAAGGGATAGAGAGATTACAATCCCATCTCGGTGAGACCGAGATCCCTATCGGTGAGACCGATTTGCCAAGGGTTCGTGGCAGTGGCTATGACATCCAAACTCGGTGGCGCCGGATAGGAAGAATCGGTAGGGCCGAGTTTGATTTTAGGTTTAGGTCATATGTGGATGTGGGAAAGTAGTTGAGGGTTTTGGAGCATGTCACTAAGCACTATGAAGCAAGAACCTCATTAAGCAACACCTCATCCCTCCTTGATAGTATTGGCTTTTCCTATAGACTCAATGTGATCTTGGATCACTAAAATATATAAAATGTAGAGTCTTGAGCTTTGAGCTTGAAGCAATGCTTTTGTCCTTAGTATTTTGAGGGGTCCACTTATCACATCCATGCCATGCCATTCATTGAGCTTTTCCTGAAATATTTAACTTGAAGTAGCATTAGCTCAATGAGCTATATGTTGTTAGGAATTACCAAAACCACCTAGGGATAGTTGCACTTTCAATCTCCCCCTTTTTGGTAATTTATGACAACATATAGATCAAAGCTTCGACAAATGATAATAAGAGTGAAAAACATTGTCGCTTTGAGAAGTATGTGATAAGCAAGAGCTCCCCCTAAATTTGTGCATAGTTTAAGATTTGCTTTGGACTGCAAATGCACAAAGAGTTAGGCTCATGGGTTACTCTTCCATGTCACATACATCTTAGTGGAGCGCTCAAAATGGTAATAATTAAATACATGCACTCATCACCAAGCAAAGTGAATGATCATATAAAGATAAGAAAAGGATAATGCCATCCAACAAGCATTAAGGTAGCATATGATCAATCACATGATCATCCAAGTATCACACAGACATAAAGTATCTCAAACAAGCAAAAGCAAACAAAGTTCAACCACCAAAATAGGAGAGAATAAAAGAAAACACTCTCTCTCGAAGCCTATGATCTATACATTTTTCTCCCCCTTTGGCAACAAGTTACCAAAAAGTTCCTAGAAAATGCGTAGTGTTATATCGTCTCTCAGGCTTGGTCTTTATGTGGTGGTGTAGAAATGTCTCCAAGGACGAAGGCTTCAGTTGATGTGGATGGAGCTGGTGGAGTAGGTGCTGGAGCTGGTTGCACAGAAGCTATAGCTGGTGCAGATGAAGTTGCTCTTGTGTCAGTCACTAGCACTGCAGCTGATCTCTGGCTCGTGGGCACTCTGGCAAAAGCATCTGTAGTTGTCTTGCCCTTCCTCTCCTGCATGTCATCCTAAAGTTGCTCAACAACAGACTGGATCTCAGTTACCTTCACATCCAAGTCATAGAACTTCTGCTCCATGATTCTCTCCAAACTCTCCTGGTTTTCAGTTAGGGTGGTCAACCCTTTCTCAATCCTTAGAGTGGATGCAATCAAGTAGCCAATCTGATCTTGCTTGCTCTTCAGGAAGTACTCAGATGCCTCATCAATTGTTGGCTTCTTGGCAGCTTTCTTAGTCCTTGCCTTCTCCTTCTTTGCTTGTGCTTGCACGGAAGATGGTTCATCTTCATCCATAACCACTTGGTTGTCCTCAAAATCTAGATATATGGGCATGTGTTCCTTGTCCAACAAGTATGTCCTTGTGCCCATCTTGGAGTTAATCTGCTCCTGGATCTGTGGGGCATACCCACAACTTCTCTTCTAATCTGCAGCAGTCCTCTTGATAGTTTCAACTATGAGGCTCATGACCTTGAACTTTTGTGGCACATCAAATAAGTGTAGCAGATTAATTGCATGGCCTCTGATCATATTGTGATCACCTGACTTGGGCAAAAGAGTGTGCCTGAAGATCCATTTGATGGTTGGCAGCCCTGACAGAAGGTAATGTATCGATCCGAACTTGTGTGTTTCAACAACAGCATCTGGGATCTCCTTGTACATATGTGCCATAGTGTTGTGATCCATCTTCTTCATGTCATAGACATCCAAGTCATCCTCTTTTTCCTCAGGTGCATTGATCAGATTGGCCCATTCTTCAATTGATGATTGGTACCTAGTACCTTCATACATCCAAACTATCCTGCCATCTGGATAAAAGTGTGCTGTGGAGTAGAATTGCATTATTAGCTCATCATTCCACTTTGTGAGCTTCTGCCCAACAAAGTCTGCCAGTCCACAAGCATTGAAACTGTCATGCACACCAGGATAGTGCTCTTCATTTGCCCTGATGTATTTCTATTCCACCCATCTCATATCACAAACAATTGGCTTCTTGTCAAGCAGCATTGTCTCATATAAATCATGTTGTTCCTTTGTATGGAACCTATAGTCCACAACAGTCCTTCTCCTAACAGCATAGGGATCTGTCAACCTCCACTGCCTGAGTCCTGCATCCTTTCTCAGCTTCATGTTCTCAGCTATAGGATGAGCATCATTATGATCTAGAATTTCAGGCTTCAATTTTCTTAAGACATGCTCTTCTTCATCTTACTCTTCAGCAACAACTTCAGGCACTGGGGCCTTGTTCTTCTCAGCAGCTGATATGTTCCTGGTATTCCTCTTAGGTGCACTCTTGGGTTTGGAAGCAGCCTTGGGTGCTTCTTTGGGCTTTGATGAAGCAGCCCCTAACCTGATGGCATCGCCCATAAGCTTTTGAGCTTTGGGTGATGGTGCAGCAACCTCTTCTTTTTCCTCTTCCATCATGGAAGGCTTTCCAACAACCCTGGCCATGGTCTTCTTGACCCTTTCCTTCCTCTTCTTCTCAGTCACTTCTGGCTCTTTGGGATCAGATTTCTCAGGTTCTTTAGTGGATCCTCTGACCTTCAGCATAGGAGTCCTTTTGGCTGAAATTTTCCTGTTCAGACCAGGCTTAGTGGCTGCAGCTGTGCCATATTCCTTCTTGACCACCTTTTTGGAAGTGGCTTCATCCTCTTCTGCCACATAATCTTCATCCTCAGAGTTTGAGGTTCTCTTCTTTCTGGCCCTGGTGGCAGCTTTGGGTAAGTTGCTTGGGGTGCTCCTGCTGCCATCATCTGAGGAATTGGAGGGACTAGTGCCCTCACTCATGTGAACCTGCTCCTCTGACTTGTTCTGGCTGTCACTTTGATCAGACATCTTGCAAACACTGATAGCTGACCCTGTGAATAGATATAGATGAGATAGAGGGGATGAGCATCACAAAATACAGAGGTTTTTGCAAAAGAATGGGTTAAAAACTTAGTTTTAGTTTTCCACAGAAAGCATTTCGGATCTACCAATTTGTAAACTCGGTGATACCGAAGCAGCTTTTGGAACCTAAACTAGTGAACTCGGTCAGACCGACTCACAGTTTGGTGGCACCGAGACTGCTAGGGTTTCACAAAGTTCTGAACTCGGTCACACCGATTTGCAATTCTCGGTCAGACCGAGAATCACATGTGCAATGGCCTTAGCTGAATCGGTGGTATCGAGTTCTACAACTCGGTGGGTCTGAGATGGTTTCGGCGGAAACCTAACCCTAAATTTTCAATCCAAGCCTAATCTACGGAGTGTTTTGACTAGATAAGATAGTTTCAATCGTGGCAAGATTCATGGCGAACACAATGTGCTAGGAATCAGATAGGGATAGCACAATGATCAAGTCCATACCCTAGTTCGGTGATGGACTCTCTACGGTGGCAACGGCGGGGACAAATTCCGTTGAAGGCGATGGAGACCGGCGGCGGAGACCAGCGGCGGGAGGCAGCTGGCGACGAGGAGGACGATCCGAAGACCCTGGAGGCAGAGCGGGCTGAGCGCGGGCGAAGAGTTTCAGAGAAATTTGCAAAAAATTGCCCATGGATATATATAGCCCGACCCTGTCGGTGTGACCGAGTGGAACAACTCGGTGGCACTGAGATGCATAACTGCTAGCAGTTACAGCAACTCGGTGTGACCGAAATGTTCAAATCGGTTGCACCGAGATTGAAAACCTAGATCAACTTAGTGATCTCGGTATGACCGATATGGAAGAATCGGTCAGACCGAAACGCACAAAGAAGTTTTGGAAGTTTAAGTCCATGACGAATCGGGGACTCCGAGTGCTCCTCACACAGAGTGGTTCAAATCTGACTTGATCAATTTTTGTGATGTAGCATGAATAGAGTTTGAGTCAAGAAAAGCATAGATAGCTAGAGAAGGTTCTTAGGCATTCTTGTCCATCCACTTGGCAAAAGAGAAAGAAACCAAACAAGCAAAACTACAAGTGGATGTCCTCGAATGAGTAAAATATGCAACCAACATGCTCACACAATAAAATGTTAAATGAAATATGTGGCAAAGCATGCACAACCAATTCTAGCATCTATCAAGAAATTGGCGATGACTAGGTCATCTATATATGAGTATATTGACTTAGGAGTCAAATGAAAACATTTGATCATAGGTCATACTCATCGTTTAATCTCAAGTGGGGTTACCACTTTTACATAATGCATTGATGTGTTCACACCATTAGAGTTGCTTTAACTCAATTCTTAGAGTAAAGCTCCCCCTAGATGTGAGATCCCCCCTTAGAGGGATGAACTAACCTTGGGTTTTTTCGATGATGACTTCATGTAGGTGTTGAAGATGTGGATGCTCAAAGTTGATGTAGATAATTTGGAGCAATCCTTTGGAGTGAGTTGCACTTCCAATACCTACACGGGTTAGTTCCACAAGGAACAAACAAGGATATCCATAGACATAGAGTGATGCGCACACAAAATGATGTCTATGAAAGCATTAGGTTACCTTCTCCCTTGTCTTACCAACAAGAGGGTTTGTGACTCCTTGAACTAGTGCAAGATTTGGAAGTAGATTGCACTTGTCATTGCCAAAATGATGTGAGTGAAGTATGTTGGCGGAGTCACCCTCAAGAACTCTCTAGTTCTTCTTCTTCGGGATCCACATCATCTTGATGGGAATCCTTGGAGTTGTAGTCGTACTTGATGAAGTAGAACTTGACGTAGTCTTGGGAACCCACTTGACCAAGGCCTTGGGAGCTTCTTCAAATGCATCAATCTCCTCTTGAAGCTTATCCTTGCCTTTTTGCTTGTGGTCTTGTGGAGCAAGATCATCTTGAGCTTGTGTCCCTTTGAAGGAAGTAATATCATACTTCTCTTGTTGAGGGACAAACTTCGTCTTGGGGTATTGATCTTCTTCCCACTCAACTCCATTGGCATTGAACTTTCGTTCAAAACCAACACCTTGGTTCTTCCGGTGCCTTCCTTGCTTGCGCACAATTTCTTCGAATTGCTTACTTCCGGCAAGGCTCTTGTAAACACCTTTCTCTATAATTCCCTTCAATAAGCTATTTTCTTGCTCAAGTGTAACTTGGCTAAGAGAATCATTAGTGGAATTAAGAGAACTACTAGAAGCAACAACATTGGATTTAGCATGATTATTGTTACTACTAGAGGAAGAATCCTTCTTGTTCTTGTTACTAGACTTGACTAGAGGTATGTAAGTAGATAAGAGTAAACGCTTGGCAATATAAGAAGAACTTTTCGTACGAAGATCATCATTGATTGCCTTTAAGACCTCATGCTCTTGCTGAAGGTTGAGCTTTTCAAAGCGTAACTTCTCATGAGTCCTCAAAAGTTCTCGATGATCTTCTAAGATAGTTTCATGAGCTAACTTAAGAGTGTTTAGTTCTTTAGTTAGAATCTCAATCTTCTCCTTATCATTGTCATTCTTTTTATTTTGATTAGCATGATTAATTGACGTTTCATCATAGTATTCATCACTAGAGTTGTCAACAAGTAAATTATCATCACCTAACAAGTCATCTTCATCACTATTGAAATCAACATACTCGGGGTGTGTTACCTTTGGGCCTTTATCCATAAGCATCTTCCAAGTCCTTCATTTGGTGAATCAAATATGTCGTAGGAGTTGGTTGACACAAGTGCTAGACCGGCAACACCTTCATCTTGAGTATGTTCGGAGTCGGAGTGATAGCTTCTCTCAGAGTGATCTTCAGAGTCGGAACCGGATACCCATTCACCAACATGAGCTTGATGTCTTCGTTTTTTGTAGCTCCTTAATGACTTGTCCTTCCTTTCCGAATCCTTGCTTCTCCGGGATGTTCTTCGTTCATAACGATCATCTCAACTCCTTCTCTCTCTTGGCGGTGATTCTTCTCTTCTACTTCTCCTTTTTGGTGATTCTTCTCTTCTTTTGTAGGGAGCCGTACACTCATTGGAATAGTGCCCGGGTCTTCCACAATTGTAGCAATTACGCTCTCGACTAGAAGATCTTTTATCATTGTAGGACCTTGACTTGGAGCTTCTTTCCTTGCTTCTACTCTTGTAGTATTTGTTGAAGTTCTTCACCATTAGGCTCAATTCTTCATTGAAGGTTTGTTTCTCACTTGATGATGTAGGGGCTTCACATGAGGCTTTGTAATAACCACTTGACTTTGTTGTGGAGCTCCTCCTTATCCTTGAGTGACATCTCATGAGAAACAATTCTTCCAATGACTTCCGTTGGCTTGAGATTCTTGTAATTGGGCATCATTTGGATCAATGTGCACACGGTATCATATTTTCCATCCAATGCTCTTAGGATCTTCTTGATGATGAATTTGTCGGTCATCTCTTCACTTCCTAAGCCGGCAATCTCATTTGTAATGAGAGCAAGCCTAGAGTACATTTCAGCGACACCTTCACCATCTCTCATTTTGAACTTGTCAAGTTGACTTTGAAGCACATCCAACTTGAATTCCTTGACGGAGTCGGTACCTTCGTGCATATCAATCAAAGTGTCCCAAATTTCCTTTGCATTCTCAAGACGGCTGATTTGTTGAATTCTTCGGGGCATAATCCGTTGAAGAGGATATCACAAGCTTGAGCGCTATATTGCAACATCTTCAACTCATCTGCGCTAGCCTCACGGTTCGGGTCTCTCCCATCAAAGAATTCACCTTGCAAGCCAATACACACAATAGCCCAAACGGCGGGGTTATGTCCAAGAATATGCATTTTCATCTTATGCTTCCAACTAGCAAAATTAGTACCATCAAAGTAAGGACCTCTATGGTGGTAGTTTCCCTTACTAGACGCCATACTCTCCTAGGTTGTGAAACCAAGGCTATGACCACCAAAAGCTATGGAAATCAAAGCAAATGGAGACCAAAGCTCTGATACCACTTGTAGGATCGGAAGTATGTGATTAGACTACTTGACCAAACTAAAACTTATCCTTTTCCCAATTTTAGTCTTTGGCAGATTTTAGCAAACTTAGCACAAGTCAAGCAATCTTAACACAATTCAAGAAAGCATGCAAGAGTATATGAGCAGCGGAAAATAAAGCATGCAACTTGCAAGAATGTAAAGGGAAGGGTTTGGAGAATTCAAACGCAATTGGAGACGCGGATGTTTTTGTCGTGGTTCCGATAGATGGTGCTATCGTACATCCACGTTGATGGAGACTTCAACCCACGAAGGGTAACAGCTGCACAAGTCGACGGAGGGCTCCACCCAAGAAGGGTCCATGAAGAAGCAACCTTGTCTATCCCACCATGGCCGTCGCCCACGAAGGACTTGCCTCACTAGCGGTAGATCTTCACAAAGTAGGCGATCTCCTTGCCCTTACAAACTCCTTGGTTCAACTCCACAATCTTGTCGGAGGCTCCCAAGTGACACCTAGCCAATCTAGGAGACACCACTCTCCAAGAAGTAACAAATGGTGTGTTGATGATGAACTCCTTGCTCTTGTGCTTCAAATGATAGTCTCCCCAACACTCAACTCTCTCTCACATGATTTGGATTTGGTGGAAAGAAGATTTGAGTGGAAAGCAACTTGGGGAAGGCTAGAGATCAAGATTCATATGGTAGGAATGGAATATCTTGGTCTCAACACATGAGTAGGTGGTTCTCTCTCAGAAAATGTAAGTTGGAAGTGTAGGTTCATTCTAATGGCTTTCTCCATGAATTAAGAGGAAGTGGAGGGGTATATATAGCCTCCACACAAAAACTAACCGTTACACACAACTTGCCAATCTCGGTGGGACCGAATTGAGAAACTCGGTCTGACCGATTCAACAAATCTAGTGACCGTTAGGATTTTTGGTGGAACCGACATGCAACTCGGTAGGACCGATATGGTTAGGGTTAGGGCATAACGTAATCTTGGTGAGACCGATTACACAAACTTGGTGGGACCAATTTTGGTAATAAGCTAACCAGAGAGTTGGTCAGGTAAACTCGGTGGGACCGGTTCGCTCATTTCGATGGGACCGAAATGTTATGAAAAGGAAATAGAGAGTTTACATTGCAATCTCGGTGGGACCGATCGCTCATCTCGGTGGTACCGAAACGTTACAAAGGGAAACAGAGAGATTACAATCCCATCTCCACTACTAGAAAAACCCCTACTAATGGCGCACCTAGTATGGCCATTAATGGCGCATCTGTGGTGCGCCACTAACAGCACGCCATTAGTAATTTTTACTAATGGCGCACCACTGGTGCGCCATTAGTATCTGGTATACTAATGGCGCACCACTGGTGCGCCATTAGTATAGGCCACGGTGCACCATTAGTATGCCGCCCAGGGGCCAGGTGCTTTGGATGCTAATGGCGCACCACAACTGGATGCGCCATTAGTAACCGCGACATACTAATGGCGCACTTTCCTGTGATGCGCCATTAGTGATGCGCCATTTTGAATCTAGATCTGGATCGTGATTTTTTGCCCATTTTTTGCTCGTTTTTTTGCTTGTTTTTTGGCACGACAATATTCTCAAATTTTGTTCCTGTTTTTGGATCTTGTTGCCATGGTCTTTTGCCGGAGAGGAGTTCGCCGGAGAGGAGGAGGAGGAGGTCGCTGGAGAGGAGGAA
>NC_041391.1:193181903-193182751 GCF_002162155.2 Triticum dicoccoides | reverse complement strand
AGGGAGGAGGGAGGAGGGAGGAGGAGGTCGCCGGAGAGGAGGAGGAGGTCATCGGAGAGGAGAAGTATGGTGGAGGAGAGAAGGGAAGATGAAATGAAGAGAGGAGGAGAGGACCGGCCATATATACGGCATACTAATGGCGCACCGCGGGCAGGTGCGCCATTAGTAAGTTTTTTTATTTTTTGATTTATTTTGAATTTTGAAGGCGGGAAGATACTAATGGCGCACCACGGGCAGGTGCGCCATTAGTAATTTTTTGTATTTTTTTGATTTATTTTGAATTTTGAAGGCGGGAAGATACTAATGGCGCACCACGGGCAGGTGCGCCATTAGTAATTTTTTTTATTTTTTTGATTTATTTTGAATTTTGAAGGCGGGAAGATACTAATGGCGCACCACGGGCAGGTGCGCCATTAGTAATTTTTTTATTTTTTTGATTTATTTTGAATTTTGAAGGCGGGAAGATACTAATGGCGCACCATGCTCAGGTGCGCCATTAGTAAGTTTGAATTTTTTTGATTTTTTTGCCTCTCTAGATCTTAAAAGCCCCGTATCTTTTTTTCTGTTAGGTTTTTGAGGATTTTGGAAATGTTTAACGGGGTTCCCCCAGTTAAATTTGGATGTAACTTTTCGAGTAGATGATTTTTCATATAAAAAACTTTTTCATCCGAGTTAGTATGCAAAAGTTATGCCCATTTTTACAAATTCTCGCGAGATTTTGCAAATGAAGTCAAAATTCATATTTGCAAAGGCTGCCAACAACTAGGCCACATATCACATGGGAAACTTATTTTCTTTTATTTTTTTGACATTTTTATCATTTTGTTTTATTTTTTTTAAAACTGAAA
>NC_041391.1:193136460-193181652 GCF_002162155.2 Triticum dicoccoides | reverse complement strand
TTTAACTAGTAATGGCGCACCACACCCACGGTGCGCCATTAGTATGTTTGGACAGGCGCACTAGTTCAAAAAAATTTTTTTGGTACTAATGGCGCACCGTAGGCAGGGTGCACCATTAGTAGTTTCAACACTAATGGCGCATCAGAAGGTGGTGCGCCATTAGTATATACTAATGGTGCACCACATGTCTGGTGCGCCATTAGTGTCATTTCCATCTATAGCCCTTTTCCTAGTAGTGCTCGGTGAGACCGAGATACCTATCGGTGAGACCGATTTGCCTAGGGTGGCAGTGGCTATGACATCCAAACTCGGTGGCGCCGGATAGGAAGAATCGGTAGGGCTGAGTTTGACTTTAGGTTTAGGTCATATGTGGATGTGGGAAAGTAGTTGAGGGTTTTGGAGCATGTCACTAAGCACTATGAAGCAAGAACCTCATTAAGCAACACCTCATCCCTCCTTGATAGTATTGGCTTTTCCTATAGACTGAATGTGATCTTGGATCACTAAAATATATAAAATGTAGAGTCTTGAGCTTTGAGCTTGAAGCAATGCTTTTGTCCTTAGTATTTTGAGGGGTCCACTTATCACATCCATGCCATGCCATTCATTGAGCTTTTCCTGAAATATTTAACTTGAAGTAGCATTAGCTCAATGAGCTATATGTTGTTAGGAATTACCAAAACCACCTAGGGATAGTTGCACTTTCAGATAACTATTTTGAGTGGAAGGAGGATGCCCTAGAAAAATTGGCTTCTCTTCTTATCAAAAACGAACTACAGCTATTCGGATGCTTGCATACGGAGTACCCGGTGATCTCATTGATAAAATGTCCGAATGGGCGTGTCCACATTCCTATATTTCGTGTACAAGTTCTGCAAGGCTATGGTAGCAGTATTTGACTGGAGTGCTTTAGAGCACCAACTACTACAGATACAACCCGGTTGTTGGCGATCAATGCTAGTAGGGGCTTTTCGGGATTCTTGGTAGCATAGATCGTATGAATTGGAAGTGGAAGAAATGCCCTTCTACTTGGCAGGGGCAGTATAGGGGCCATGTGAAAGCTTGCACTATCATACTTGAGGTCGTGGCTTCACAAGATCTTTGGATTTGATACTCTTTCTTCGTCATGGCTGGCTCTCACAATGACATCAACGTGCTTCGGCGCTCTCCAGTGTTCGCAAGACTTGCTGAAGGCAACTGCCCAGAGGTCAATGCTGAGATCAATGGCCACCACTACAACAAAAGGTACTACCTAACTGATGGTATCTACCCTCAGTGGACTACTCTTGTCAAGACAATCCCCAATCCGATAGGAGAGAAGAGAAAGAGATTTGTCAAGCACAAGAGTGTGCTATAAAGGATGTGGAGCGTGCTTTTGGTGTTCTTCAATCTCGATGGGTCATTGTTCGGTATCTTGCTAGAACTTGGAGCACTAAGAAGTTGTGGGAGGTTGTCGGCGTTCTGGGAATGGGGGTCCCCAGACTTGCGTGCCTGTGGCTTGTAGCGTGGCTCAACTGGTGGCCCAGTACAGCCCGTCCTCACCAACCAAGCACTCAAGACCCTCGCGAGGGGCCAAGACTCGCAGGGCAGACGACCCAAGGCCTCCTTAGGGGCGGCCTCACCAGGCAGGCTCGCGAGGAGGCAGAGAGATCAAGGCAAGGGGTACCTCGCAAGGTTCCTGTCGGTGTCAAAACCGGCGGATCTCGGGTAGGGGGTCCCGAACTGTGCGTCTAGGCGGATGGTAACAGGAGACAAGGGACACGTTGTTTTTACCCAGGTTCGGGCCCTCTCGATGAAGGTAAAACCCTACTCCTGCTTCATTAATATTGATGATATGGGTAGTACAAGAGTAGATCTACCACGAGATCAGAGTGGCTAAACCCTAGAATCTAGCCTATGGTATGATTGTTCTTCGTCCTACGGACTAAAACTCTCTGGTTTATATAGACACCGGAGAGGGCTAGGGTTACACAGAGTCGGTTACAATGGGAGGAGATCTTCATATCGTATCGCCAAGCTTGCCTTCCACGCCAAGGAAAGTCCCATCCGGACACGGGACGGAGTCTTCAATCTTGTATCTTCATAGTCCGGGAGTCCGGCCAAAGGTCTTAGTCCGGCCATCCGGACACCCCCTAATCCAGGACTCCCTCAGTAGCCCATGAACCAGGCTTCAATGACGACGAGTCCGACATGCAAGTTGTCTTCGGCATTGCAAGGCGGGTTCTCCTGCAAATTCTCTGTATCCGTCGAATAGTGTCTGGCTTCTAGTGTGTGCTATCCTCCGCGGCTTTTGTGCCCCATGATGACCATCTTCCATGCGTCAAGCGAATGTGAAAAGCCAGGGGGTTTTCTTTTCACTCACCCCCCCGGTTGCATTAATGAGCCGCCCACAAAAGAGACGGGGATTTAGATCCAACTCGCACCATCTTCCCTCTGCGAGTCTTCATCAGAGCGCCTCTGACAGAGATCCATTCCAACATGGCCAGTCGATGTCGCTCCTCCTCTCGCTCCTCCAGCCCTCGGCCCGGAGATTGGGGGCGGTGCTCCGTCCCACATAGCAAGTTAGTAGTGCTTCAGTCCAAGGGGCTTCTTCCCCCAGCATATATGGTCCCCGTTCAGGCCGGGATTGCTGCCCATAGCGGCGGAGAGCAAGCGGAGGGCGTTCCCAACCCCTCTCAAGGAGAGCAGGTATGCCTAGTCCCTTATTTGATGAGAGGACTAGGATTTCCAATTCATCCGTTTCTCTGAGGGTTGCTAGAGTTCTATGGCCTCCAGCTACATAACCTCACGTCGGCCTCCATTCTGCACATCGCGGGCTTCGTGGCCCTCTGCGAGCTGTTCTTGGGTGTTGAGGCCCATTTCGCGCTGTGGAAGAGGTTGTTTTGCCTTGTGCCCCATTCTCAGGAGGGGTCTATTTATCAGGTGGGCGGAGCCAAACTATGGCGCATCGCTGGGACTGGATATCTATCCGGCACCCCAAAGAGGGCGTCCGTAGACTGGCCCTCGGAGTGGTTTTATATAGATGACGTCCCCCTGCCGGACCCTGTACGGATCGGACTCCCCGAGTTTAATAATGCCCCGTTGAAGAAGAGCCTGAGTTGGCGCCCACGGAACCCTCAGAGGGAAGCTGACAGGGACATCCTGTACCTGATGAGCCGGATAAGGTTGTTGGCTCACTCCGGACTGACCATGATTAAGGTCATGGCCGTATGCGTTACGCGAGGGGTGCAACCGCTTCAATACAGAGGCCACCCCATGTGGGATTTCAACGGGGAGGATGACGCCACCCGGTGCGGTCGCAAGGGGCCAGATTCGGCCGCCACTTTAACGAGAATCTTATCCGCTTTGTACAAGGGGGAAGAGGAAGAATTCCTCCGTGTCAACCCGGAAGGCGGATTCTCCATGTACAATCCTCCCAGTTGGGTGAGCGGACACTTTCACTTGCCTGTCCGTCTGTGAAATTCCCGTAGTTGAGTACCTAGACTTAGTAATGTTCAAACGCAGGAGCTGCGCCAGGCTGTGAAGGAAATAAACAGCCTTGCTCCACAACCTGAGGACCCGGGACGGCCCCTCGATCCGGAATCCCAAGAAGATCCGGACTTATGCGTGGAGTTGATTGATGGAGTATTTCATCAGTTGAGCAAGAATAACTCCTTAGTGGCCATCACGGCCGACTATCCCGGACTACTTCCAGCCTCCAAGGTAACTAAGACCGAAGTCCCAGTATTCTAATGCTTTATCTTGCATGCCGTGTACTAACAACGTTTCGCAGGGTAAATCCTTGAGGCAGAAGGCCGAGCCCGCGGTGGGCAGCCAACAAGGGCCGCTGAATCCAAGCGGGCCAAAAAGAAGTGCGGACCGGATCGAGATTCCGGCGCAACGGTATGGCATGCGGATTTAACGCCTAGGGTTTACACCCTTGAGTATTACTAATGCTCATGATTTTCTTAGGAAGAAGAGAGCCCGCCAGACTATGTCCACCGGCCAAGGTTTGAGGCCGGGTCCGGAAGCGGAGACGGACACGGAACGCGCCTCAAGCGGTCCTCCGGCAGAGGGCGCCGACGGGCTATCTGCCACCAATTCAGAGGTGGATAGTGCCCTGAACCACAGGCGTCGCCGGACTATTCTTCGTGACGCGTGTTTTTCCCAGAGGCGTTGGACGCCTTTAAGACAGGAGATGCGTATCTCCGTGCTGCTCAAAATGGTCTAGCCAGAGCCACGGAGCAGTATGTGAAAGACATACAGGTGAGTAAAATTGAAGGTTATATATGTCAGTAGCCCCCGAGACTTGAAACAGTGAAGATAACTATTTGAAGGATCATGTGCTATGCAGTGTCTTACAAAGAAGAACATGCAATTATCCCAGGAGCTTGAAGAGTGCAAGGCTCAGCTCGAGGCCGCCTTGGCCACTTCAGAGAATGTCAAGGGGACGCCCGCAGGTAATATGTGCTTCGAAAGGTACCTCCGTTGTGAAATGCGGTAGGCGTGCAACCCTGACTATAATAATGAAGATGAGGCCGGAGTAAATCCGAACCAGCAACAACTCCTACGCCAACTAAAGGCTGGCGAGAATGTGCTGACGAGGGTGAGGCAAGAGAAGAACCAGCTTCAAGACGCCAATACCCAGCTAGGCGAGGAACTAAAAGATGTTCGTATTCAGCTGTCTTCTGCCGTGAAGGAGAATCGGCGACTTCGACGCGGCATTTTTAGTAAGTGCTTGAACGAATCTTCGAAAAAAGAATTCGGCGAGGAAGTCGATTGACAGAGCTTTGTCTGTAGGTCTGCTGACGGGTCGTCCGGCAGAGGAAATGCCCGGTTCATCGAGAGACCTTCTTCTCGAGCTGTTGCAACTACACGAGCAAGTTCAGCAGGAAATGCAAGGCGTCATCTAGGCTATGTGGCCATCCCTCTCCGTGCCCGAAGGCCTTGAGGAGCTTGCCAAGAAGCTGGAGGGAGTGCGGCAGGGCTTCCGGTTGTGGAAGATATCGACTTGCCTTCAAGGTGCCAGGGAGGCTTGGGCCATGGTGAAGACTCGGTACATGAAGGTTGACCCAAACCACATGGCCAAGGTCGGCCCTATAGGTCCGGGTGGAAAGGAGATCCCGGTCAGCTTGGCATATGGCCAGGTGGAGCTGGCTGCAAAGTATTCCCAACAGGACTGTAAATTAGACCGCCTGTTGGATGGCATTGAAGAAGAATATGCCGAGCCGGATTGTAGATCGTTTGTCATTGCTGACCTTTTCGCTTCGGCCTTTGGACCCTATAGTCCGGAGTGTGTCCGAATACCCTCTTGGTTATGTAAGAACTGGGGCATGCATGGAGACAAGGCGTAGGGGTCATAAGTGCTTTAGCAGACAAGTGCCCAACTAGTTATGTTATATTACATGGTTAGTAAGAAACATCTTCCAGAGAGAATAGTTCCGTTAGGGGTTCCTTTCCCTGGGAGGCATGCCCTAAAGTGCATGTCCAAACTGCCGGAAAGAGCAGAAAAGCATCTGGGGGCAAATGAATAAATACGAAAGATCATCTTTTAGTTCACCGACCGAATATTCCCTTAAGAACGCTAGCTTTCGGCTTCACCCAGTCTGAGGTACACATCTGGCTGACCCGGCAGTAATAATCGCAGAGGTGCTCCCTTTACCACCTAGCCGAACGGACGGGAACGTAGGGGTAAGCACATGAGCCATGCAACCCAGCTTGGGCAAAACTTAAGTCATATCGATGCATATAATGGTGTATAAAAGGTTCATACGGAAGCATCACACATGTTTGGGGCATGAGGCCCGTTTTATATAAACTTCTTGGTAGAGAAGCCCCCAGGTATTGTGAGCGCAGGTAGCGCATCTAGTGCGTGCGAATATTGCACATGCAAGCCCCTAAGGGCTTGTGAGAAAAAAAGGGTAGGGAGAAGGAACAAAATTCCGGACTGCCAAAAATAAAAATAAAAAATAAAACAAAGGGACGAGGGAAGGAGACGAACACGGAGTCCGGTGCTAGGCGTAGAACCTTCGTAGGTGTGCTGCATTCCATGGGTTCGGCTCGAGTCGGTTGTCCGATGCGCCTCGTAGACGGTATGATCCGCCGGTCAGTACTTGGTCGATGATGAAGGGGTCCTCCCATTTGGGCTTTAATTTATCCTTTTTCTTGTCCGACAGGCATAGAACTAGTTCGCCAACGTTATATGTGTTGGCCTGTACTTCTCTGCTTTGGTATCTTCGAGCCTGCTGTTGATAGAATGCGGAACGAGCCTTTGCCACATCGCGCTCCTCTTCCAATGCGTCCAAGCTGTCCTGCCGATCGAGTTCGGCTTCTCTTTCTTCGTACATGCGCACTCGAGGTGAGTCATGGATTATGTCGCATGGCAGTACTGCCTCTGCGCTGTATACCATAAAAAATGGTGTGAATCCGGTAGTGCGATTTGGCGTGGTCCGCAGCCCCCAGAGTACGGAGTCGAGCTCCTCTACCCAGTGCATGTCAAATTCCTTGAGGGATCACACTAGTCTGGGTTTGATGTCGCTCATAATGAGACCATTGGCCTGTTCGACTTGATCGTTAGTTTGAGGGTGATAGGCTGAACCATAGTCGAGCTTGATGCCCATGTTTTTGCACCAAAGTTTGACTTCATCCGCCGTGAAGTTTGTGCCGTTGTCGGTTATGATGCTGTAGGGGACGCCGTAATGGTGTACGACCCCGAATATGAAGTCTATCGCTGGTCCGGATTCGGCCGTCTTTACAGGCTTGGCTTCTATCCATTTGGTGAATTTGTCCACCATGAACAATAGGTATTTTTGCTTGTGGGTTCCTCCTTTAAGGGGTCCGACCATGTCAAGCCCCCAGACCGCGAAAGACCAGGTAATGGGTATAGTTTGTAGGGCGGTAGGCGGCATGTGGCTTTGGTTGGCGAATAACTGGCAACCAACGCATCGTTGCACTAAGTCCTGAGCGTCTGCCCGGGCCGTTGGCCAATAAAATCCAGTACAGAAGGCCTTGCTTACAAGGGACCGGGCTGCGGCATGGTGCCCGCCGAGTCCGGCATGAATTTCAGCCAAAAGGTCTCGCCCTTCTTCTTCAGAGATACACCTTTGAAGGACTCCGGTTGTGCTTTTCTTGTAAAGCTCTCCCTCGTGGACTTTGTAGGCTTTAGATCGCCGCACTATGCAGCGGGCCTCGTTTTGGTCCTCGGGAAGTTCCTGCCTAGTTAGGTAGGCTAGGAATGGTTCTGTCCAAGGGGCAATGACAGCCATTATTTCGTGGGCTGACGGCGTTGTTTCGTTGGCGTAGCCCCCAATTGTGTCAGAATGCTCGATGAGGGGCAGTGTAGTTGTGTCCGGGCTATTATTGCCGGATTCTCCTTCCCATGATACAGATGGCTTGAACAGCCTTTCAAAGAAGATGTTCGGAGGGACGGCCTCGCGCTTGGCGCCGATGCGTGCCAACACGTCTGCTACTTGGTTATTTTCCCGGGCTATGTGATGAAATTCGAGCCCCTCAAACCGAGCTGACATCTTTAAGATGGCATTGCGGTAAGCTGCCATTTTCGGGTCCTTGGCGTTGAAGTCTCCATTTATTTGGGATATTGCGAGATTTGAATCCCCGCGGACCTCTAGGCGCTGAATGCCCATGGAGACGGCCATTCGGAGGCCATGTAAAAGGGCCTCGTATTCGACTGCGTTGTTCGAATCCGTGTACATTATCTGAAGTACGTATTGGACTGTGTCCCCGGTTGGGGACGTCAGAACGACGCCAGCCCCCAGGCCAGCCAACATTTTGGAGCCATCGAAGTGCATGATCCAGTTGGAGTATGCACCGTATTCTTTAGGGAGTTCGGCTTCAGTCCATTCGGCGATGAAGTCAGCCAAAACCTGCGACTTAATAGCTCGCCTTGGCTTGTAGGTTATGTCGAACGGGAGGAGCTCGATGGCCCATTTGGCAATCAGGCCCGTTGCGTCGCGGTTGTTTATAATGTCATTATGGGGTACTTCGGATGCCACTGTTATGAAGCACTCTTGAAAGTAGTGTCGCAGCTTCCGGGATGCCATGAACACCGCGTATGCTATCTTTTAATAATGCGGGTATCGTGACTTGCATGGAGTTAGCACAGTGGACACGTAGTACACTGGTTTTTGGAGGGGGAACTTGTGTCCGTCCGCTTCTCGTTCGACGACGAGCATCGCGCTTACAACTTGATGGGTTGCCACAATGTATAATAGCATTGGTTCGCTCGTGTTGGGCGCGGCCAGGACCGGATTTGTTGCCAATATGGCTTTTATTTCTTCGAGTCCGGCCGTGGCGGCCTCCGTCCACTCGAAGTGGTCGGTGCGCTGCAGGAGGCGATAGAGGGGTAATGCCTTTTCTCCTAAGCGGGAGATAAAGCGGCTTAGAGCCGCCACGCATCCTGTCAGTTTTTGTATTTGTTTGAGGTCCTTTGGGGTATCTAATTGTGACAAAGCTCGGATCTTGGCTGGGTTTGCTTCAATTCCTCTACCGGATACGATGAAGCCCAGGAGCTTTCCGGCTGGTACACCGAAAACGCGTTTTTCCGGGTTGAGCTTAATGTCATATGTTCGGAGATTGTCGAACGTGAGCCTCATGTCATCTACTAGAGTATCGATGTGTTTTGTTTTGACGACCACATCATCTACATATGCTTCGACTATTTTGCCGATCTGGTTGGCCAGACATGTCTGAATCATGCGCTGATATGTTGCGCTGGCGTTTTTGAGCCCGAAGGGCATCGTGTTGAAGCAGAATGGGCCGTATGGGGTGATGAATGCCGTTGCGGCCTGGTCTGACTCTGCCATCTTGATTTGATGGTAGCCAGAGTATGCATCGAGGAAACACAATGAGTCGTGTCCTACGGTGGCGTCGATGATTTGATCAATTCGGGGGAGTGGGAAAGGGTCCTTTGGACAGGCCTTGTTTAGGTCTTTGAAATCGACACATAGGCGCCAAGATTTGTCCTTCTTTGGTATCATCACCAGGTTTGCTAGCCAGTCCGGATGTTTTATGTCTCTAATGAATGCGGCTTCCAACAGTTTTGCTAGATCCTCTCCCATGGCTTGTCTCTTAGGTTCGGATAAGCGCCGTAGGGTCTGCTTGACGGGTTTAAACCCTTTTATGATGTTCAGGCTGTGCTCGGCCAGCCTGCGTGGGATTCCTGGCATATCCGAGGGGTGCCAGGCGAAAATGTCCCAATTTTCTCGCAGAAAGTCTCTGAGTGCGGCGTCTACATCGGGTTTTAATTGTGCCCCGATGGAGGCCGTTTTTGTAGGGTCCGTTGGATGGACTTGGAATTTGACTATTTCGTTCGCTGGTTTAAAAGAGGTGGACTTGGATCTCTTGTCTAGTATCACATCGTCCCTGTCCACCGTAGAGCGCAACGCCGTTAATTCCTCGGCCGCTAGGGCCTCAGATAATGCCTCCAGGGCCAGTGCGGCTGTCTTGTTTTTAGCGCGGAGCGCTATGTCCGGATCACTTGTGAGAGTGATGATTCCGTTGGGCCCGGGCATTTTGAGCTTCATGTACCCGTAATGGGGTATAGCTTGGAAAATTGTAAATGCTTCTCGCCCTAGCAGAGCGTGGTATCCGCTGCTGAACGGGGCCTCTTGAAACGTGACCTCCTCGGATCTGTAATTGTCCGGCGTGCCGAACACCACATCCAGTGTGATTTTTCCTGAACAACACGCTTCCCTGCTTGGGATTATTCCCCTAAAAGTTGTGTTGCTTCGCTCGATGCGGCTCCAGTCAATTTCCATTTTTCGCAGGGTTTCCTCGTAGATGAGGTTGAGTCCGCTGGCGCCATCCATGAGTACCTTTGTAAGTCGGAAGCCGTCCACTATCGGACTGAGGACCAATGCAGCTGGTGCTCGGGCTGTCCGGAATTTAGGTTCGTCACTGGCATTAAAGGTGATAGCCATGTCACTCCATGGGTTTATTGTTGCTACTTGGTAGACTTTGGCGAGGTTGCGGAGTGTTCGTTTCCTTGCATTGTTTGATGTGAAGGTCTCGAAGACTGTCGACACCATACTGGGGAGGTATTCTTCGGGTGCTGGAGTTAAAAGCTCCTCGCCACTTTTGGCCACCTGCCGTAGTATCCAACATGCTCTGAGGCTGCGCGTTGGTGTGGCTTTCCCTGAATTATGAATTTTACAGGGTCCATTGAGCCATCCTTCCAATACGGTCCCGTACCCTGTCGAGGGTTTTTGTTTTTTGATGTTTGGCTCAGATGCCTGGCGATAATGCGCCATTTTGTTTCGGACTCGTGTTATATTTGGGGCCGGATTGTCCCAGAATTTATCTTCGGTTTTCCGAACGCTTTCAGTCGCACAGTACTTTCATACTATGGATGTCAAGTCGGCGAATCGTGTAATTTTGCGGCGACTTATGGCGTTGAGGATTCCGATGTCCGTGCAGTTGTTAAAGAAGAGTGAAATTGCTTCTTTCTCACGGCAGTCCTTTATCCTGTTCATAACCAGGAGGAATCTGGCCCAGTAGTGGTGTACTGTTTCTCCGGACTCTTGCCGTATTAGGGATAAATCCCGTATAGTTGGGTGGGTGGGTGGAAATAAATCTGGAACCCTGCCCGATGTAAGATTCAGGGGCCGAGCGGTTTTCGAATTCGGAAGCTTGCTTTCTTGGATATTATTCAATGAATCGGGCCTGCTGCCTGACTTTAGGTTCAGGGTTTGGGCGACATCCTCCCCTCCGCTGGTATCCGGCTTGGAGGGATCGGGAATCCGGACGCATCTGGTCCTTAGGGCGGGCGAAGACTCGCCGCATTGTTCTTCCACCACTTCGACGTGGTGGGTAATCCGGGGAGAGTCAATCTCTCTCTGATCAGGTTTAAGCCCAATCTGGTCGTAATCAGTAGCGACTCCCAGGGCCGCGATGCGATCCAAGAGTTCGTTCAGGGAGAAGAGCTCCATCGGATCTAACTGCTCGGCGAGCTCCGAGCTGATGTGAAGATTGCTTTCGATGGCCCGAGAGGTCATCATTAGCGCGGCGGCCGGACTGGCGGTCATCAAAAACCTGCCTAGCCGGAGAGTTTGGCCGACAGCCAAAGCTCCTTTAGCAACGATGCCGTCTTTAAAGATGGGATGCGGCATCCTTCCTGATGATGACGACACAGCGGAACTCTCAATGAAAGCACCAATGTCGGTGTCAAAACCGGCGGATCTCGGGTAGGGGGTCCCGAACTGTGCGTCTAGGCGGATGGTAACAAGAGACAAGGGACACGATGTTTTTACCCAGGTTCGGGCCCTCTCGATGGAGGTAAAACCCTACTCCTGCTTGATTAATATGGATGATATGGGTAGTACAAGAGTAGATCTACCACGAGATCGGAGTGGCTAAACCCTAGAATCTAGCCTATGGTATGATTGTTCTTCGTCCTACGGACTAAAACTCTCCGATTTATATAGACACCGGATAGGGCTAGGGTTACACAGAGTCGGTTACAATGGGAGGAGATCTTCATATCGTATCGCCAAGCTTGCCTTCCACGCCAAGGAAAGTCCCATCCGGACACGGGACAGAGTCTTCAATTTTGTATGTTCATAGTCCGGGAGTCCGGCCAAAGGTCATAGTCCGGCCATCTGGACACCCCCTAATCCAGGACTCCCTCAGTTCCCATGACGCAAGCCATGAAGATCGAGGCCAGGCGGGCGCCAGCCGACGCAGTGTCCTCGTTTCCTCTTTGGTACAAAGGGGGCAAGCGCATGCTCGGAGTACCGAGGCATCAGGCAAAGGTTTCCTTATCGGTGCAACGAGACCAAGACCAGCAGGACGGCAGGACGGAGGTCACCGTGGAGCCCAAGGCGTCATCATCACCAGCACCTTTGGTAGTCGAAGACCACCTTTAGTCAGGATATCTTATACTAGCTGTCCCCTTTCGAAATGGCCATTGTTGGCTCCCTTCCCACTTAATATTTGGGAAGAGGACCAGGGCCTCTATAAATAGGGCTAGCCACCACAGTAGATGAGAGAGAGATAAGTTCATCCGCACACCACACCACCACAAGAACACCTCTCCTCGCGAGGCTGTTCTTCCCCTGTACTGTTCATCATCAGCCCAAGAGGCAATCCACCACACCACACACTGGATTAGGGTATTACACCACAACGGTGGCCCGAACCAGTATAAACCTTGTGTCTCTCGTGTTGTTCATTGATCTAGCTTAGAATTGCGGTGAGGTTGTGGGCGCGTTTCGGTAGGGAGAGATCTTCGTGTGCACCCTAGAGTTTGAACCTTAAGGATTTTGCCGGAACCCGATATCCGACATTTGGCGCGCCAGGTAGGGGTGCGCCGGAGCTCTTCCTTCCGTCGGCCCGTTCTCCACCAACACCGCGCTTCACCCTCATGGCGGACAACGTGCCTCCGGCTCCGTCGGCCGGTGCCAACACTGGGGCCAAGGGGCTCCGAGCCTTGGCCCCCGCCGTACGGCAGGTGCAGTGGCCGCACAAGTTCAAGCCAGAGATGCTGCTGCGCTATGACGGCGCGGCGGACCCGCTGGCTTTCTTGCCGGCATACGAGGAGGCGACGACAAGGTCATGGCTGAAATTACAAGTGCTCCCTGGGTGGTTTTGGTAATTAATGTCAACATATCTCTTGTTGGACTAAAACTTTTACCTAGTATGTTTCAGATAAGTTCAACAATGAAGTGGCATGGACTAGAGGATGTGGAACCCCTTCAAGATTCTAAGGACAAAGGATCGGCTCAAGCTCCAAGAACAAGACTCTACATTTTCTATTTTAGTGATCCCAGATCACATTGAGTCTATAGGAAAAGCCAATACTATCAAGAAGGGATGAGGTGTTGCTAAATGGCTTGTGTCGGTGTCAAAACCGGCGGATCTCGGGTAGGGGGTCCCGAACTGTGCGTCTAAGGCTAATGGTAACAGGAGACTGGGGACACGATGTTTTACCCAGGTTCGGGCCCTCTCAATGGAGGTAATACCCTACTTCCTGCTTGATTGATCTTGATGATATGAGTATTACAAGAGTTGATCTACCACGAGATCGTAGAGGCTAACCCTAGAAGCTAGCCTATGCTATGATTGTTGTTGTCCTACGGACTAAACCCTCCGGTTTATATAGATACCAGAGGGGGCTAGGGTTACATAGAGTCGGTTACAGAGAAGGAGATCTACATCCGAATCACCAAGCTTGCCTTCCACGCAAAGGAGAGTCCCATCCGGACACGGGACATAGTCTTCAATCTTGTATCTTCATAGTCCAACAATCCGACAAAAGTACATAGTCCGGCTTTCCGGATACCCCCTTATCCTGGAATCCCTAAGTAGCCCCCGAACCAGGCTTCAATGACGATGTGTCCGACCCGCAGATTGTCTTCGACATTGCAAGGCGGGTTCCTCTCCAAATCCAGAGTACCTATCGTGGCGAACAGTGTCTGGCCTCCACTAATGTCGTACTTCTCGTCTTCTGTGCTTCAATAATGGCTATTCCCACGTGTCAAGTGAATATGAGAAGTCGGGGCATTTTTACATTTGCCACCCTGACCCTGTAAGCCAACCGTCTATTTGAAGAGGCGGGGATCCTCAGATCCAAATCACACCATCTTCCTCCCAGCAAGCATCCAAAAGCGCGTGCCCGGGAAAAGCCATTCCATCATGGCTGGTCGCCGAAGCTCCTCCTCTCCCACCCCTAGATCTAAGCCAGCGATTGGGAAAAGTGTTCTGTCCGTCATAGCCGATTAGTGGAGTTGCAGACCCAGGGGTTCCTCCCACCTGCATACATGGTCCCCGTACGAGATGGACTAGCCACCTATAATGGCGGGGAGCAGGTGGAGAACTTTCCGAACCCATCTAGAGGGGATCGGCTATACCTTGTCCCATATTTGCTGAGGGGGCTTGGGTTTCCAATCCACCCATTCCTCCGTGGGCTCCTGGAGTTCTACGGTCTCCAGCTACACAACTTCACTCCTTCCTCCATACTGCACATCGCAGGGTATGTTGCCTTCCGCGAGCTCTTTCTGGGCTGCAAAGCTCATTTCGAGCTATGGAAGAGGCTATTCTGCGTCGTCCCTCGTAATCAGGGGGGATCTATATAACAAGTGGGTGGAGCCGAAATATGGCGCATCGCCCAGGCCGGATACCTGTCCGACACTCCAAAGAAGACATCCGAAGATTGGCCCTTGGAGTGGTTTTATGTAGATGACATTCCCCTTCCGGACCCAGTCCGGACAGGCCTTCCCGAGTTTACCAATGCCCCGTTGAAGAAACGCCAAAACTGGCGCCCGTGGAGCCTCCAGGAGGAAGACGACAAAGAGGTCCTCTATCTGATGGGCAGGATAAAAATTCTAGCCAAATCAGGATTGACAATGATAGAGGTTATGTCAATACGCATAATGCGGGGGGTGCAGCCACTTCAATATCGGGGGAAACCCATGTGGCATTACAACGGAGAAGACAATGCCACCCGCTGCGGCCGTAAAGGTCCGGACTCTGCCACCGCATTGGCGAAAATATTGTCCAATTTGTACAAAGGGGAAGAAGAGGAGTTCCTCCGGATTAAGCCGCAGGATGGATTTTCCATGTACAACCCCCAAGCTGGGTAAGCTGTCATCCTTACCCGATTCTATTCATACCTGTGTCCTTCAACACCAATCATTTTATCTTGCTATTTTCAAATCAGGAACTGAGAAGGGCCGTGGAAGAGTTCAACAACCCACCTCCGCGGCCAGAGGATCCCGGCCGGGCTCTCGACCCCAGACTTGAAGAAGATCCGGATATATCCCTGGAGCTTGTAGAGAGGACATTTTATCAAGCAAGCCGTGACGACGCTTTAGTGGCCATCCTTGTTGTTTATCACGGGCTGCTCCCGGTGTCAAACGTAAGTAAAGCCAGAGCCCTGAGTTCCGAATTATGCCGTACCTTGTTGGGGAACGTTGCAGAAAACAAAAATTTTCCTACGGTTTCACCAAGATCAATCTATGAGTTCATCTAGCACCGAGAGAGAGGAGTGCATCTACATACCCTTGTAGATCGAGCGGAAGCGTTCAAGAGAACGAGGTTGAGGGAGTCATACTCGTCGTGATCCAAATCACCGGAGATCCTAGCGCCGAACGGACGGCACCTCCGCGTTCAACACACGTACGGTCAGAGAGACGTCTCCTCCTTCTTGATCCAGCAAGGGGGAGGGAGAGGTTGATGAAGATCGAGCAGCACGACGGCGTGGTGGTGGATGCAGCAGGGATCCCGGCAGGGCTTCGCCAAGCGTCTGCGGGAGGGAGAGGTGTAGCAAGGGGGAAGGGAGGCGCCAAGTGCAAGGGTGCGGCTGTCCTCCCTCCCCCCTCTATATATAGGGTCCCCAGGGGGGGCGCCGGCCCTAGGAGATGGGATCTCCTAGGGGGGCGGCGGCCAAGGGGGGTGCCTTGCCCCCCAAGGCAAGTGGAGGCGCCCCCTTCCCTAGGGTTCCCAACCCTAGGCGCAAGGGGGCCAAGGGGGGGCGCACTAGCCCACCAGGGGCTGGTTCCCCTCCCACTTCAGCCCATGAGGCCCTCCGGGATAGGAGGCCCCACTCGGTGGACCCCTGGGACCCTTTCGGTGGTCCCGGTACAATACCGGTGACCCCTGAAACTTTCCCGATGGCCGAAACTCGACTTCGCATATATAATTCTTTACCTCCGCACCATTCCAGAACTCGTCGTGACGTCCGGGATCTCATCCGGGACTCCGAACAACTTTCGGTTTGCTGCATACTAATATCTCTACAACCCTAGCGTCACCGAACCTTAAGTCTGTAGACCCTACGGGTTCGAGAGACACGTAGACATGACCGAGACGGCTCTCCGGTCAATAACCAACAGTGGGATCTGGATACCCATGTTGGCTCCCACATGCTCCTCGATGATCTCATCAGATGAACCACGATGTCGAGGATTCAAGCAACCCCGTATATAATTCCCTTTGTCAATCGGTATGTTACTTGCCCGTGATCCGATCGTCGGTATCGCAATACCTCGTTCAATCTCGTTACCGGTAAGTCACTTTACTCGTACCGTAATGCATGATCCCGTGACCAGACACTTGGTCACTTTGAGCTCATTATGATGATGCATTACCGAGTGGGCCCAAAGATACCTCTCCGTCATACGGAGTGACAAATCCCAGTCTCGATCCGTGTCAACCCAACAGACACTTTCGGAGATACCCGTAGTATACCTTTATAGTCACCCAGTTACGTTGTGACGTTTGGTACACCCAAAGCACTCCTACGGTATCCGGGAGTTACACGATCTCATGGTCTAAGGAAAAGATACTTCACATTGGAAAAGCTCTAGCAAACGAACTACACGATCTTGTGCTATTCTTAGGATTGGGTCTTGTCCATCACATCATTCTCCTAATGATGTGATCCCGTTATCAATGACATCCAATGTCCATAGTCAGGAAACCATGACTATCTGTTGATCAACGAGCTAGTCAACTAGAGGCTCACTAGGGACATGTTGTGGTCTATGTATTCACACGTGTATTACGATTTCTTGGATAATACAATTATAGCATGAATAAAAGAAAATTATCATGAACAAGGAAATATAATAATAATCCTTTTATTATTGACTCTAGGGCATATTTTCCAACAGTCTCCCACTTGCACTAGAGTCAATAATCTAGTTACATTGTGATGAATTGAACACCCATAGAGTTCTGGTGTTGATCATGTTTTGCTCGCGGAAGAGGTTTAGTCAACGGATATGCGACATTCAGATCCATATGCACTTTGCAAATATCTATGTCTCCATCTTGAACATTTTCACGGATGGAGTTGAAATGAAGCTTGATGTGCCTGGTCTTCTTGTGAAACCTGGGCTCCTTGGCAAGGGCAATAGCTCCAGTGTTGTCACAGAAGAGAGTGATCGGCCCCGACGCATTGGGTATGACTCCTAGGTCGGTGATGAACTCCTTCATCCATATTGCTTCATGCGCTACCTCTGAGGCTACCATGTACTCCGCTTCACATGTAGATCCCGCCACAACGCTCTGCTTGCAACTGCACCAGCTCACTGCTCCACGATTCAACACATACACGTATCCGGTTTGTGACTTAGAGTCATCCAGATCTGTGTCGAAGCTAGCATCGACGTAACCCTTTACGACGAGCTCTTCGTCACCTCCATAAATGAGAAACATGTCCTTTGTCCTTTTCAGGTACTTCAGGATATTCTTGACTGCTGTCCAGTGTTCCTTGTCGGGATTACTTTGGTACCTTCCTACCAAACTTACGGCAAGGTTTACATCAGGTCTGGTACACAGCATGGCATACATAATAGATCCTATGGCTGAGGCATAGGGGATGGCACTCATCTCTTCTTTATCTTCTGCCGTGGTCGGGCATTGAGCCGAGCTCAATCTCACACCTTGCAATACAGGCAAGAACCCTTTCTTGGACTGATACATATTGAACTTCTTCAATATCTTATCAAGGTATGTGCTTTGTGAAAGACCTATGAGGCGTCTCCATCTATCCCTATAGATCTTAATGCCTAATATGTAAGCAGCTTCTCCAAGGTCCTTCATTGAAAAACACTTATTCAAGTAGGCCTTAATGCTGTCCAAAAGTTCTATATCATTTCCCATCAGAAGTATGTCATCTACATATAATATGAGAAATGCTACAGAGCTCCCACTCACTTTCTTGTAAACGCAGGCTTCTCCATAAGTCTGCATAAACCCAAATGCTTTGATCATCTCATCAAAGCAAATGTTCCAACTTCGAGATGCTTGCACCAACCCATAAATGGATCGCTGGAGCTTGCACACCTTGTTAGCATTCTTAGGATCGACAAAACCTTCCGGCTGCATCATATACAGTTCTTCCTTAAGATAGCCGTTAAGGAATGCCGTTTTGATGTCCATCTGCCATTTCTCATAATCATAGTATGCGGCAATTGCTAACATGATTTGGACGGACTTCAGCTTCGCTACGGGAGAGAAAGTCTCATCGTAGTCAACCCCTTGAACTTGCCGATAACCCTTAGAGACAAGTCGAGCTTTATAGATGGTAACATTACCATCCGCGTCCGTCTTCTTCTTAAAGATCCATTTGTTTTCTATCGCTCGCTGATCATCGGGCAAGTCTGTCAAAGTCCATACTTTGTTTTCATACATGGATTCTATCTCGGATTGCATGGCTTCAAGCCATTTGTTAGAATCTGGGCCCGCCATCGCTTCTTCATAGTTCGAAGGTTCACCGTTGTCTAACAACATGATTTCCAGGACAGGGTTGCCATACCACTCTGGTGTGGAACGTGTCCTTGTGGACCTAGGAAGTTCCGTAGCAACTTGATCTGAAGTACCTTGATCATCATCATTAATTTCCTCTCCAGTCGGTGTAGGCACCACAAGAACATTTTCCTGAGCTGCACTACTTTCCGGTTCAAGAGGCAGTACTTCATCGAGTTCTACTTTCCTCCCACTTACTCCTTTCGAGAGAAACTCTTTTTCCAGAAAGGATCCGTTCTTGGCAACAAAGATCTTGCCTTCGGATCTAAGGTAGAAGCTATACCCAATGGTTTCCTTAGGGTATCCTATGAAGACGCATTTTTCCGACATGGGTTCGAGCTTTCCAGGTTGAAGTTTCTTGACATAAGCATCGCATCCCCAAACTTTTAGAGACGACAGCTTAGGTTTCTTCCCAAACCATAATTCATACGGTGTCGTCTCAACGGATTTAGACGGTGCCCTATTTAAAGTGAATGTAGCTGTCTCTAGAGCGTATCCCCAAAATGATAGCGGTAAGTCGGTAAGAGACATCATAGATCGCACCAAATCCAATAGAGTGCGATTACGATGTTCGGACACACCGTTATGCTGAGGTGTTCCAGGCGGCGTGAGTTGTGAAACGATTCCACATTTCCTTAAGTGCGTACCAAATTTGTGACTTAAATATTCTCCTCCATGATCTGATCGTAGGAACTTTATCTTTCGGTCACGTTGATTCTCTACCTCATTCTGAAATTCCTTGAACTTTTCAAAGGTCTCAGACTTGTGTTTCATCAAGTAGACATACCCATATCTACTTAAGTCATCAGTGAGAGTGAGAACATAACGATATCCTCCGCGAGCCTCAACGCTCATTGGACCGCACACATCAGTATGTATGATTTCCAATAAGTTGGTTGCTCGCTCCATTGTTCCGGAAAACGGAGTCTTGGTCATTTTTCCCATGAGGCATGGTTCACATGTGTCAAATGATTCATAATCGAGAGACTCTAAAAGTCCATCTGCATGGAGCTTCTTCATGCGCTTGACACCAATGTGACCAAGGCGGCAGTGCCACAAGTATGTGGGACTATCGTTATCAACCTTACATCTTTTGGTATTCACATTATGAATATGTGTAACATTACGTTCGAGATTCACTAAGAATAAACCATTGACCAGCGGGGCATGACCATAAAACATATCTCTCATATAAATAGAACAACCATTATTCTCGGATTTAAATGAGTAGCCATCTCGCATTAAACGAGATCCAGATACAATGTTCATGCTCAAAGCTGGCAGTAAATAAAAATTATTGAGGTTTAAAACTAATCCCGTAGGTAAATGTAGAGGTAGCGTGCCGACGGTGATCACATCAAACTTGGAACCATTCCCGATGCGCATCGTCACCTCGTCCTTCGCCAGCCTCCGTTTCTTCCGCAGCTCTTGCTTTGAGTTACAAATATGAGCAACGACACCGGTATCAAATACCCAGGAGCTACTACGAGCACTCGTAAGGTACACATCAATTACATGTATATCATATATACCTTTAGTGTTGCCGGCCTTCTTGTACGCTAAATACTTGGGGCAGTTCCGCTTCCAGTGACCACTTCCCTTGCAATAAAAGCACTCAGTCTCAGGCTTGGGTCCATTCTTTGACTTCTTCCCGGCAACTGGCTTACCGGGCGCGGCAACTCCCTTGCCGTCCTTCTTGAAGTTCTTCTTACCCTTGCCTTTCTTGAACTTAGTGGTTTTATTCACCATCAACACTTGATGTTCTTTCTTGATCTCTACCTCCACTGATTTCAGCATTGAATATACCTTAGGAATGGTCTTTTCCATCCCCTGCATATTGAAGTTCATCACAAAACTCTTGTAGCTTGGTGGAAGCGACTGGAGGATTATGTCAATAACCACGTCATCCGGGAGATTAACTCCCAGCTGAGTAAGGCGGTTGTGCAACCCAGATATCTTGAGTATGTGCTCACTGACAGAACTATTTTCCTCCATCTTACAGCTAATGAACTTGTCGGAGACTTCATATCTCTCAACCCGGGCATGAGCTTGGAAAACCATTTTCAGCTCTTCGAACATCTCATATGCTCCGTGTTGCTCAAAACGCTTTTGGAGCCCCGGTTCTAAGCTGTAAAGCATGCCGCACTGAACGAGGGAGTAATCATCAGCACGAGACTGCCAAGCGTTCATAACATCTTGGTTCTCTGGGATGGGTGCTTCACCTAGCGGTGCTTCTAGGACATAATCTTTCTTGGCAGCTATGAGGATGATCCTCAGGTTCCGGACCCAGCCCGTATAGTTGCTGCCATCATCTTTTAGCTTGGTTTTCTCTAGGAATGCGTTGAGGTTGAGGGTAACATGGGCCATTTGATCTACAAGACATATTGTAAAGATTTTAGACTAAGTTCATGATAATTAAGTTCATCTAACAAAATTATTTAATGAACTCCCACTCAGATTAGACATCCCTCTAGTCATCTAAGTGCTACATGATCCGAGTCGACTAGGCCGTGTCCGATCATCACGTGAGACAGACTAGTCATCATCGGTGAACATCTCCATGTTGATCGTATCTTCCATACGACTCATGTTCGACCTTTCTGTCTCTTGTGTTCCGAGGCCATGTCTGTACATGCTAGGCTCGTCAAGTTAATCTAAGTGTTTTTGCATGTGTAAATCTGTCTTACACCCGTTGTATGTGAACATTAGAATCTATCACACCCGATCATCACGTGGTGCTTTGAAACGACGAACTTTCGCAACGGTGCACAGTTAGGGTGAACACTTTCTTGAAATTATTATGAGGGATCATCTTATTTACTACCGTCGTTCTAAGTAAACAAGATGCATAAACATAATAAACATCACACGCAATTAAACAGTGACATGATATGGCCAATATCATATAGCTCCTTTGATCTCCATCTTCGGGGCTCCATGATCATCTTCGTCACCGGCATGACACCATGATCTCCATCATCATGATCTCCATCATCATGATCTCCATCATCGTGTCTCCATGAAGTTGCTCGCCAACTATTACTTCTACTACTATGGCTAATGGTTTAGCAATAAAGTAAAGTAATTACATGGCGTTAAATCAATGACACGCAAGTCATACAATAATTAAGACAACTCCTATGGCTCCTGCCGGTTGTCATACTCATCGACATGCAAGTCGTGATTCCTATTACAAGAACATGATCTCATACATCACAATATATCATTCATCATTCATCACAACTTTTGGCCATATCACATCACAAAGCAATTGCTGCAAAAACAAGTTAGACATCCTCTAATTGTTGTTGCATCTTTTACGTGGCTGCAATAGGGTTCTAGCAAGAACGTTTTCTTACCTATGAAAAATCCACAACGTGATTTGTCAAGTTCTATTTACCCTTCATAAGGACCCTTTTCATCGAACCCACTCCAACTAAAGTGGGAGAGACAGACACCTGCTAGCCACCTTATGCAACTAGTGCATGTCATTCGGTGGGACATGTCTCACGTAAGCGTACGTGTAAGGTCGGTCCGGGCCGCTTCATCCCACAATATCGCTGAAGCAAAATAAGACTAGTAGCGGCAAGAAAGTTGACAACATCTACGCCCACAACAGATTTGTGGTCTACTCATGCAAACAGAACTACGCATAGACCTAGCTCATGATGCCACTGTTGGGGAACGTTGTAGAAAACAAAAATTTTCCTACGGTTTCGCCAAGATTAATCTATGAGTTCACCTAGCAACGAGAGAGAGGAGTGCATCACATACCCTTGTAGATCGAGCAGAAGCGTTCAAGAGAACGGGGTTGAGGGAGTCGTACTCGTCGTGATCCAAATCACCGGAGATCCTAGCGCTGAACGAACGGCACCTCCCCGTACAACACACGTACGGTCAGCGAGACGTCTCCTCCTTCTTGATCCAGCAAGGGGGAGGGAGAGGTTGATGAAGATCGAGCAGCACGACGGCGTGGTGGTGGATGCAGCAGGGATCCCGACAGGGCTTCACCAAGCGTCTGCGGGAGGGAGAGGTGTAGCAAGGGGGAAGGGAGGCGCCAAGTGCAAGGGTGCGGCTGCCCTCCCTCCCCCCCTCTATATATAGGGTCCCCAGGGGGGGCGCCGGCCCTAGGAGATGGGATCTCCTAGGGGGGCAGCGGCCAAGGGGGGTGCCTTGCCCCCAAGGCAAGTGGAGGAACCCCCTCCCCTAGGGTTCTCAACCCTAGGCGCAGGGGGGCCCAAGGGGGGGCGCACCAGCCCACCAGGGGCTGGTTCCCCTCCCACTTCAGCCCATGGGGCCCTCCGGGATAGGTGGCCCCACCCGGTGGACCCCCGGGACCCTTTCGGTGGTCCCGGTACAATACCAGTGACCCCCGAAACTTTCTCGATGGCCGAAACTCGACTTCCCATATATAACTCTTTACCTCCGAACCATTTCGGAACTCCTAATGACGTCCGAGATCTCATCTGGGACTCCGAACAACTTTCGGTTTGCTGCATACTAATATCTCTACAACCCTAGTGTCGGTGTCAAAACCGGCGGATCTCGGGTAGGGGGTCCCGAACTGTGCGTTTAGGCGGATGGTAACAGGATACAAGGGACACGATGTTTTTACCCAGGTTCGGGCCCTCTTGATGGAGGTAAAACCCTACTCCTGCTTGATTAATATTGATGATATGGGTAGTACAAGAGTTGATCTACCACGAGATCAGAGAGGCTAAACCCTAGAAGCTAGCCTATGGTATGATTGTTGTTCGTCCTATGGACTAAAACTCTCCGGTTTATATAGACACCGGAGAGGGCTAGGGTTACACAGAGTCAGTTACAATGGGAGGAGATCTTCATATCATATCGCCAAGCTTGCCTTCCACGCCAAGGAAAGTCCCATCCGGACACGGGACGAAGTCTTCAATCTTGTATCTTCATAGTCCGGGAGTCCGGCCAAAGGTCATACTCCGGCCATCTGGACACCCCCTAATCCAGGACTCCCTCAGTAGCCCCTGAACCAGGCTTCAATGACGATGAGTCCGGTGCGCAAGTTTGTCTTCGGTATTGCAAGGCGGGTTCTTCTCCAAATTCCATGTACCTGTCGGATAGTGTCCGGCTTCTGGTGCGTGTTGCTCTCCTCAGCTTCTGTGCCCAATAATGACCATCTTCCACGTGTCAAACGAATGCGAAAAGCCAGGGTTTTTTTTCTTTCACCCCCCCGGCCGGGTAAATGAGCCGCTCATAAAAAGAGGCGGGGATTTAGATCCAACTCACACCACCTTCCCCCCGCGAGTATTCATCAGAGCACTTTCGACAGAGATCCATTCCACCATGGCCGGCCGAAGCAGCTCCTCCTCTCGCCTCTCCAGCCCTCGGCCCGGAGACTAGGAGCGGTGTTCCGTCCCGTATAGCAAGCTAGTAGTGCTTCAATCCAAGGGGCTCCTCCCCCCAGCATATATGGTCCCAGTTCGATCTGGGATTGCCACCTATAGCGGCGGAGAGCAGGCGGAGGGCGTCCCCAATCCCTCTCAACGAGAGCGGGTGTGCCTAGTTCCTTATTTAATAAGAGGACTCGGATTTCCAATTCATCCGTTTCTCCGAGGCCTACTGGAGTTCTACGGCCTCCAGCTACACAACCTCATGCCCGCCTCCATACTGCATGTTGCGGGCTTCGTAGCCCTCTGCGAGCTGTTCTTGGGCATCGAGGCCCATTTTGCGCTGTGGAAGAGGTTGTTCTGCCTTGTGCCCCGCTCTCGGGAGGGGTCAATTTATCAAGTGGGCGGAGCCGAACTATGGCGCATCGCCGGGACCGGATATCTATCCGGTACCCCAAAGAAGGCGTCCGAGGACTGGCCTTCAGAATGGTTTTATATGGATGACGTCCCCCTGCCGGACCCTATACGGACCGGCCTCCCTGAGTTTAATAATGCTCCGTTGAAGAAACGCCTGAGCTGGCGCCCACGGAACCCTTAGAGGGAAACGGACAGGAACGTTCTTTACCTGATGAGCCGGATAAGATTGTTGGCTCATTCCTGATTCACCATGATCGAGGTCATGGCCACATGCAATATGCGGGGGGTGCAGCCGCTTCAGTACAGAGGCCACCCCATGTGGGATTTCAACGGGGAGGACGACGCCACCCGGTGCGGTCGCAAGGGGACGGATTCGGCTGCCACTTTAACGAAGATTTTATCCGCTTTGTACAAGGGAGAAGAAGAGGAATTCCTCCGGGTCAACCCACGGGGCGGATTCTCCATGTACAGTCCTCCAAGCTGGGTGAGCGAACATTTTCACCTGCCTACCTGTTTTCATATTCCCATAATGTAGTACTCAGCCTAGTAAATCTAACGCAGGAGCTGCGCCAGACTGTGAAGGAGATAAGCAGCCCTCCTCCCCAACCCGAGGACCTCGAGCGGTCCCTCGATCCGGACTCCCAAGAGGACCCGGATTTATGTGTGGAGCTAATTGATGGGGTGTTTCATCAACTGAGTAAGGACAATACCTTAGTGGCCATTACGGCCGACTATCCTGGGCTACTTCCATCCTCAAAGGTAACCGAGACTGAAATCCCAGTACTTTCAAGAGGATCCATCCGTGCTTTAGTTTGAATGCCGTAAACCAATAGTGTTTCATTTTTCAGGGGAATCCTTGAGGTGGAGAGCCGAGCCCGCGGTGGGCAGCCAACAAGGGCCGTTGAAGCTAGGCGGGCAAAAAATAAGTGCGGACCAGATCGAGATTCCGGCGCAATGGTACGGCGTGCAAATTAACTCCCAGGGTTTATGCCTTCAAGTCACACTAACACTCATGCTCTCCTCAGGAAGAAGAGAGTCCGCCGGACTATATCCACCGGCCAGGCTTCAAGGCCGGGTACGAAAGTGGAGGCGAACATGGGGCGCGCATCGGACGTTCCTCCGACAGAGGACGCAGACAGGCTTTCTGCCACCAATTCAGAGGTGGAGAGTGCCATGAACCACAGGCGTCTCCGGACTGTTCTTTGTGACGCATGTTTTTCCCAAGAGCCGTTGGACGCCTTTAATACGGGAGATGCGTACCTCCGTGCCGCTCAAAATGGTCTAGCCAGAGCCATAGAGCAGTATGTGAAAGACATACGGGTAAGTAAATCTGATGGTTATATATGTCAGTAGCCCCCGAGACTTGAAATAGTTAAGATAACTATTTTAAGGATCATATGTTATGCAGTATCTTACAAAAAAGAACACGAAACTGTCCCAGGAGCTGGAAGAGTGCAAGGCCCAACTCGAGGCTGCACTGGCCGCTTCAGATAGTGCCAAGGGGACCCCCCAGGTAATATATGCTTCGAAAGATAATTCCGTTGTGAAGTGCGGCATGTGTGCAATTCTGACGATAACAGTGCAGATGGGGCCGGAGTGAATCCGGACAAGCAACAACTCCTACGCCAACTAAAGGCTGGCAAGAGTGTGCTGACGAGGGTGAGGCAAGAGAAGAACAAACTTCAAGACGCCAATACCCAGCTGTGCGAGGAACTAAAGGATGTTCATGCTTAGCTGTCTGATTCCGTAAAGGAGAATCGGTGACTTCGATGCCGCATTTTTAGTAAGTGCTTGAACGAATATTCGAAAAAAGAGTTCGGCAAGGAAGTCGATTGACAGAGCTATGTCTGTAGGTATGCTGACAGGTCGTCCTGCGGAGGAAATGCCCGGTTCAGCGGGGGACCTTCTTCCCGAGCTATTGCAACTGCACGAACGAGTTCGGCAGGCGATGCAAGGCGTCGTCCAGGCTATGTGGCCATCCCTCTCCATGCCCGAAGGCCTTGGAGAGCTTGTAGAGAAGCTGAAGGGAGTGCGGCAGCGCTTCTGGTTATGGAATATATTGGCCTGCCGTGAAGGTGCCAGGGAGGCTTGGGCCATGGTGAAGACTCGGTACACGAAGGCTGACCCAAACCACATGGCCAAGGTCGGCCCTGTAGGGCCCGATGGGAAGGAGATCCCTGTCAGTTTAGTGTATGGCCAGGTAGAGCTGGCTGCCAAGTATTCTCAACAAGACTGTAAATTAGACGGCCTGTTGGATGGTATTGAAGAAGAATATACCGAGTCAAATTGACTATGTAATTTAAAATGACATGTAAAAAGCCTTCTAGCTGGATAGTAGATCGTTTTTCATTGCGGACCTTTTCGCTTCAACCTCTGGACCCGATAGTTCGGAGTGTGTCTGAATACCTTCTCGGTTATGCAAGAACCGGGGAATGCATGGAGACTAGACGTAGGGGTCATAAGTGCTTTAGCAGACAAGTGCCCAACTAGTTATGTTATATTACATGGTTAGTAAGAAACATCTTCCAGGGAGAATAGTTCCGTTAGGGATTCCTTTCCCTGGGAGGCATGCCCTAAAGTGCATGTCTGAACTGCGAGAAAAAAGCAGAAAAGCATCTGGGAGCAGATAAATAAACAAGAAAAATCATCTTTTAGTGCAAGGACCGAATATTCCCTTAAGAACGCTAGCTTTCGGCTTCACCCAGTCTGAGGTACACATCCGGCTGACCCGGCAGTAACAATCACAGAGGTGCTCCCTTTACCACCTAGCCGAACAAACGAGAACGTAGGGGTAAGCATAGGAGCCAGGCAACCCAGCTTGGCCAAAACTTAAGTCATATCGATGCATATAATGGTGTATAAAAGGTTCATGCAGAAGTGTCACACATGTTTTGGGCATGAGGCCCGTTTATATAAACTTCTGATAAAGAAGCCCTCAGGTATAATGAGCGCGGGTGGCGCGTCAAGTATGTGCGAACAACGTGCAAGCAAGCCCCTAAGGGCTTGGGAGAAAAAGGTGGTGAGAAGGAGAGAAATACCAGGCAGCTAATTTAAAAAAAGTAAAAAAAAAGAGATAGAGGAAGGAGACGAACACGGAGTCCGGCGCTAGGCGTAGAATCTTCGTAGGTGTGCTGCGTTCCATGGGTTTGGCTCGAGTCGGTTGTACGATGCGTTTCGCAGACGGTACGCTCCACCAGTCAGGACTTGGTCGATTATGAAGGGACCCTCCCATTTGGGCTTTAGTTTGTCCTTTTTCTTGTCCGGCAGGCGTAGAACTAGTTCGCCAATGTTATAAGTTTTGGCCCGTACTTCCCTGCTTTGATATCTTCGAGCATGCTGTTGATAGAATGCGGAACGAGCTTTTGCCACGTTGCACTCCTCCTCCAATGCGTCCAAGCTGTCCTGCCGATCGAGCTCGGCTTCTCTTTCTTCATACATGCGCACGCGAGGTGAGTCATGAATTATGTCGCAGGGCAGGACTGCCTCTACGCCATATACCATAAAAAATGGTGTGAATCCGGTAGTGCAATTTGGCGTGGTCCGTAGCCCCCAGAGTACGGAGTCAAGCTCCTCTACCCAGTGCGCGTTAGATTCCTTGAGGGATCGCACTAGTCTGGGTTTGATGCCGCTCATGATGAGACCGTTGGCTCGCTCGACTTGACCGTTCGTTTGAGGGTGATAGACTGAAGCGTAGTCGAGCTTAATGCCCATGTTTTTGCACCAGAGTTGAACTTCGTCGACCGTGAAGTTTGTGCCGTTGTCAGTTATGATGCTGTGGGGGACGCTGTAACGGTGTACAACCCCGGATATGAAGTCTATCACCGGTCCGTATTCGGCCGTCTTTATAGGCTTGGCCTCTATCCATTTGGTGAATTTGTCCACCATGACCAGTAGATATTTTTGCTTGTGGGTTCCTCCTTTAAGGGGTCCAACCATGTCAAGCCCCCAGACCGCAAAAGGCCAGGTAATGGGTATGGTTTGTAGGGCGGTAGGCGGCATGTGGCTTTGGTTAGCGAATAATTGGCAACCGACGCATCGCTGCAGTAAGTCCCGAGCGTCTGCCCGGGCCGTCGGCCAATAAAATCCGGTACGGAAGGCCTTGCTTACAAGGACACGGGCTGCGGCGTGGTGCCCACCGAGTCCGGCATGAATTTCAGCCAGAAGATTTCGCCCTTCCTCTTCGGAGATACACCATTGAAGGAATCCGGTTGTGCTTTTCTTATAAAGCTCTCCCTCGTGGACTTTATAGGCTTTAGATCGCTGCACTATGCAGCAGGCCTCGTTTTGGTCCTCAGGAAGTTCCTGCCTAGTTAGGTAGGCTAGGAATGGTTCTGTCCACGGGGCAATGACTGCCATTATTGTGTGGGCTGACGGTGTTGTTTCGTTGGCAGAGCCACCAACTGTGTCAGAATGTTCGGTGAGGGGTAGTGTGGTTGTGTCCGGGCTGTTGTTTCCGGACTCTCCCTCCCATGATTTGGATGGCTTGAAAAGCCTCTCTAGGAAGATGTTGGGAGGGACGGCATCGCGTTTTGCACCAATGCGTGCCAACACGTCCGCTGCCTGGTTATTCTCCCGGGCTATGTGGTGAAATTCAAGCCCCTCAAACCGAGCTGAGATCTTTAAGACGGCGTTGCGATAAGCTGCCATTTTCGGATCCTTGGCATCAAAGTCTCCATTTATTTGGGATATCGCGAGGTTTGGATTCCCGGGGACCTCTAGGCGCTGAATGCCCATGGAGACTACCATCCGGAGACCGTGTAGAAGGGCCTCGTATTCGGCCGCGTTGTTGGAGTCCGTGTACATTATCTGAAGTACATATTGGACTGTATCTCCGGTTTGGGACGTCAGAATGACGCCAGCCCCCAGGCCAACCAACATTTTTGGAGCCGTCAAAGCGCATGATCCAGTTGGAATATGCGCCGTACTCTTTAGGGAGCTCGGCGTCAGTCCATTCAGCGATGAAGTCGGCCAAAACCCGCGACTTAATAGCTCGCCGTGGCTTGTAAGTTATGTCGAACGGGAGGAGCTCAATGGCCCATTTGGCAATCCGGCCTGTTGCGTCGCGGTTGTTTATAATGTCATTAAGAGGTACTTCGGAGGCTACTGTTATTGAACACTCTTGGAAATAGTGTCGCAGCTTCCGGGATGCCATGAACATCGCGTATGCTATCTTTTGATAATGCGGGTACCGTGACTTGCATGGAGTTAGGACAGTGGACACGTAGTAAACTGGTTTTTGGAGAGGGAACTTGTGTCCATCCATTTCTCGTTCGACAACGAGCACCGCGCTTACAACTTGATGGGTTGCCACGATGTATAATAGCATTGGTTCGCCCGTGTTCGGTGCGGCCAGGACCGGATTTGTTGCCAATATGGCTTTGATTTCGTCGAGTCCGGCCGTGGCGGCATCCGTCCACTCGAAGTGTTCGGTGCATCGTAGGAGGCGATAAAGGGGTAATGCCTTTTCTCCTAAGTGGGAGATAAATCGGCTTAGAGCCGCCATGCATCCAGTCAAATTTTGTATTTGTTTGAGGTCTTTTGGGATATCCAATTGTGACAGAGCTCGGATCTTGGCTGGGTTTGCTTCAATTCCTCTACCGGATACGATGAAGCCCAAGAGCTTTCCGGCTGGTACGCCGAAAACGCATTTTTTCGGGTTAAGCTTAATGTCATATGCTCGGAGATTGTCGAATGTGAGCCTCAAGTCGTCTAGTAGAGTTTCGACGTGTTTGGTTTTGACGACCACGTCATCTACGTACGCTTCAACTGTTTTGCCGATCTTGTTGGCCAGACATGTCTGAATCGTGCGCTGATATGTTGTGCCGGCGTTTTTGAGCCCGAAGGGCATCATGTTGAAGCATAATGGGCCGTATGGGGTGATGAATGCCGTCACGGCTTGGTCTGATTCTGCCATCTTGATTTGGTGGTATCTAGAGTATGCATCTAGGAAACACAATGAATCGTGTCCTGTAGTGGTGTCGATGATTTGATCGATGCGGGGGAGGGGGAAGGGATCCTTTGGGCAAGCCTTGTTAAGGTCCTTGAAATCGACACATAGGCGCCAGGATTTGTCCTTGTTTGGTACCATTACCATGTTTGCTAGCCAGTCCGGATGTTTTATATATCTGATGAATCCGGCCTCCAATAGTTTGGCTAGTTCCTCTCCCATGGTCTGTCTCTTGGGTACGGAGAAGCACCGAAGAGTTTGTTTGACTGGCTTGAATCCTTTTAGGATATTTAAGCTGTGCTCAGCCAGCCGGCGTGGGATTCCTGGCATGTCTGAGGGGTGCCAGGCAAAGATGTCCCAATTTTCCCGTAGGAATTCTCGCAGTGCGGCGTCTACATCGGGGTTTAATTGTGCCCCGATGGAGGCCATTTTTGTAGGGTCCGTTGGATGGACTTGGAATTTGACTATTTCGTCCGCTGGTTTAAAAGAGGTGGACTTGGATCTCTTATCTAGTATCACATCGTCACTGTCCACCATGGAGCGCAACACAGTTAGTTCCTCGGCCGCTAGGGCTTTGGATAATGCCTCGAGGGCCAGTGCGGCTGTCTTGTTTTCGACGCGGAGTGCTGTGTCCGGATCACTAGCTAGAGTGATGATTCCGTTGGGTCCGGGCATTTTGAGCTTCATGTACCCGTAATGGGGTATAGCTTGAAAAATTGTGAATGCTTCTCGCCCTAACAGAGCGTGGTATCCACTGCTGAATGGGGCCACTTGAAATGTGACCTCCTCAGATCTGTAATTATCCGGCGTGCCGAACACCACATCCAGCGTGATTTTCCCTGAACAGCACGCTTCCCGGCTTGGTATTATTCCTTTAAAGGTTGTGTTGCTTCGCTCAATGCGGCTCCAGTCTATTTCCATTTTTCGCAGGGTTTCCTTGTAGATGAGGTTCAGTCCGCTGCCGCCGTCCATGAGTACCTTTGTAAGCTGGAAGCCGTCCACTATCGGACTGGGGACCAATGCGGCTGGTGCTCGGTCTGTCCGGAATTTAGGTTCATCACTGGCATTAAAGGTAATAGCCGTGTCACTCCATGGGTTTATTGTTGCTACTTGGTAGACTTCGGTAAGGCTGCGGAGCGTTCGCTTCCTCGCATTGTTTGATGCGAAAGTCTCGAAGACTGTTGACACCGTACTGGCGTTTCTGGGGTGGTGCTCTGCGGATTCTGGAGTTAGAAGCTCCTCGCCACTTCTGGCCACCTGCCGGAGTATCCAACATGCTCTAAGGCTGTGAGTTGGTGTGACTTCCCCTGAACTATGAATTTTATAGGGTCCATTGAGTCATCCCTCCAGTACGGTCCCATACCCTGTAGAGGGTTTTTGTTTTTTGCTGTTTGGCTCAGGTGCCTGGCGATAATGCGCCCTTTTGTTTCGGACTGGGATTGTATTCAGGGCCGGATTGTCCCAGAATTTAGTTTCAGTTTTCTGAACGCCTATCGCATAGTACTTTCGTACTATGGATGTCAAGTCGGCGAAGCGTGTAATTTCGCGGCGACTTATGGTGTTGAGGATTCCGATGTCCATGCAGTTGTTACAGAAGGATGAAATTGCGTTTTTCTCACGGCAGTCCTTTATCCTGTTCATAACCAGGAGGAATCTGGCCCAGTAGTGGTGTACTGTTTCCCTGGGTTCTTGCTATATTTGGGATAGATCCCTTATATTTGGGTGGGCGGGTGGATTTAAATCCGGAACCTCGCCCGATATAAGACTCAGGGGCCAAGAAATTTCCGAATTCGGAAGCTTGTTTTCTTGGACGTTATTCAATGACTCAGGCCTGTTGCATGACTTTAAGTTCAGAGCTTGGGCAACATCCTCCCCAACGCGGATGTCCGGCTTGGAGGGGTCGGGAATCCGGACACATCTGGTCCTTAGGATGGGCGAAGATTCGCCGCATTGTTCTTCCACCACTTCAACGTGGTGGGTGACCTGGGGAGAGTCGATCTCTCCCTGATCGGGTTTAAGCCCAATCTGGCCGTAATCTGTAGCGACTCCCAGGGCGGCGATGCGATCCAAGAGCTCGTTTAGGGAAGAGAGCTCCATCGGATCTAACTGCTTGGCAAGTTCCTACATGATGTGGAGATTGCTTTCGATGGCCCGAGAGGTCATCGTCGGTGCGGCGGCCGAACAGGCGGTCATCAAAAAACTGCCTAGCCGGAGAGTTTGGCCGACAGCCAAAGCTCCTTTAGCAACATCGCCGTCTTTAAAGACGGGATGCGGCATCCTTCCTGACGGTGACGACACAGAGGAACTCTCAATGATAGCACCAATCTCGGTGTGAAAACCGGCGGATCTCGGGTAGGGGGTCCCGAACTATGCGTCTAGGCGGATGGTAATAGGAGACAAGGGACACGATGTTTTTACCCAGGTTCGGGCCCTCTCGATGGAGGTAAAACCCTACTCCTGCTTGATTAATATTGATGATATGGGTAGTACAAGAGTAGATCTACCACGAGATCGGAGTGGCTAAACCCTAGAATCTAGCCTATGGTATGATTGTTCTTCGTCCTACGGACTAAAACTCTCCGATTTATATAGACACCGGATAGGGCTAGGGTTACACAGAGTCAGTTACAATGGGAGGAGATCTTCATATCGTATCGCCAAGCTTGCCTTCCACTCCAAGGAAAGTCCCATCCGGACACGGGACGAAGTCTTCAATCTTGGATCTTCATAGTCCGGGAGTCCGGCCAAAGGTCATAGTCCAGCCATCCGGACACCCCCTAATCCAGGACTCCCTCACCTAGCGTCACCGAACCTTAAGTGTGTAGACCCTACGAGTTCGGGAGACACGTAGACATGACCGAGACGGCTCTCCGGTCAATAACCAATAGCGGAATCTGGATACCCATGTTGGCTCCCACATGCTCCTCGATGATCTCATCGGATGAACCATGATGTCGAGGATTCAAGCAACCCCGTATATAATTCCCTTTGTTAATCGGTATGTTACTTGCCCGAGATTCGATCGTCGGTATCCCAATACCTCGTTCAATCTCGTTACCGGCAAGTCACATTACTCGTACCGTAATGCATGATCCCGTAACCAGACACTTGGTCACTTTGAGCTCATTATGATGACACATTACCGAGTGGGCCCAGAGATACCTCTCCGTCATACGGAGTGACAAATCCCAGTCTCGATCCGTGTCAACCCAACAGACACTTTTGGAGATACCCGTAGTATACCTTTATAGTCACCCAGTTACGTTGTGACGTTTGGTACACCCAAAGCACTCCTACGGTATCTGGGAGTTACACGATCTCATGGTCTAAGGAAAAGATACTTGACATTGGAAAAGCTCTAGCAAACGAACTACACGATCTTGTGCTATGCTTAGGATTGGGTCTTGTCCATCACATCATTCTCCTAATGATGTGATCCCGTTATCAATGACATCCAATGTCCATAGTCAGGAAACCATGACTATTTGTTGATCAACGAGCTAGTCAACTAGAGGCTCACTAGGGACATGTTGTGGTCTATGTATTCACACGTGTATTACGATTTCCTGGATAATACAATTATAGCATGAATAAAAGAAAATTATCATGAACAAGTAAATATAATAATAATCCTTTTATTATTGCCTCTAGGGCATATTTCCAACATACCTTAAGCGCACATGTTGTATCTTTGCAGAGACGATCATCCGGACGCCGTGCCGAGCCCACGGGGGCTCAGAAGTAAGGGACATCCGGTTCGGGCAGGCATAAGAGGAAGGCGGTTAGAACCGAGATGCCGGGGCAGAGGTACAAATTAAACTTGCTCTGCGATTAACTTTGCCAAAATGTGACAGTTTGCATTGTGTCCTGGCAGAAAAAACATCCGCCGGACTACATCCGGATCCCCTGCCGATCATGCCTCAAGAAGCCGGATTGCTGAATCGGATTCACGGGTGGAGGCTGATGTGGGGGCAGTGCTGACTTTCCCTCCCACAGAGGATGCTGACATGCCTTCCACTTCAAACTCTGAAGTGAGGAGCGCCATGAATCATCGGCGCAGACGGGCCGTACTCCGCAATGGTATTTTCTCCGAGGAGGCTTTTGATGCCTTCAACTCCGGAGACGCATATATTCGCGCTGCTCAAGATGGACTTGCCAGAGCTACATACCAGTATGCAAAGGATATATGGGTAAGGAAATCTAATAAGTATGTAGTAGTATCCCCTGAGACTTGAAACAGTTGGCACAACTGATTTAAGGATCGTCCTATGCATAGGTTCTTATAGAGAAGAATACCCATTTATCGCAAGAACTGGAGGAATGTAAGACCCAGCTGAAGGCCGCTGTTGCCGAACAAGAGGGAAAAAGGGCCTCTGCTGGTAAGACTAAATGTGTACCAGTTATTCATTCGGCATGGGTTATAAGTCTAACAAGAGATGCTATAGACAATCCCAGAGAGAATCCGAAGATTGTGGAAGATAATGAGCCACATCTGCGAAGTCAGCTGAAGGCGGGCGAGCGCGTGCTGACGAAGGCTATTCAAGAGAGAAATAATATCCAAGATGCTAATATTCGGCTGAGCGTTGAATTAAAAGATGTTCGGGCTCAGCTTGCTGACTTCGTGAAGGAGAACAGGAGGCTTCGACATGGCATTTATAGTAAGTGCTTAAGCGAACTATAGTGTAGTTCGGCAAGGAAGCGTATTGACAGAGCTATGTCTGTAGGTATGCTAATGGGCCGTTCTGGAGAGGAGATGCCCGGATCCGCAGGTGATATGCTGCAAGATCTTTCACAACTACACGAACGAGCACGACAGGTGATGCAGAGTATTACCCAGGCCTTGTGGCCATCCGCTTCCCTGCCCCGAGGCATGAACGAGCTTGTGGAGATGCTCAAAGGAGCACGGTAGCCTTTATGGTTATGGAAGATTTCAGCCTGCCGACAAGGTGCGAGGGAAGCTTGGGCCATGGTGAAGACGCGATACGTCAAGGCTGACCCGAACCATATGGCCGAAGTCGGACCGGTGGGGGCAGATGGGCAAGAAATACCCGTAAGTCTGGTATATGACCAAGTAGAGTTAGCCGCAAAGTATTCCCAATGGGATTGTAAGCTAGACAGCCTGTTGGATGGTATAGAGGAAGAATATAGTCAATCTAAGTGACTATGTAATTTAAATGGACCTATGTAGTCCCTAGCCAGATTGAAAATCATTTGTCATGGCGGACCTTTTCGCTTCAGCCCCCGGACCCAATAGTCCGGAGTGTATCCGAATTCCCGCACAACTATGAAAAACCGGGGTATGCATGGAAACCAGGCGTAGGGGTCATAAGTGCTTGAACATACAAGTACCCAACTAGTTATGTTATATTACATGGATAGTAAGAAACATCTTCCAGAGAGAATAGTTCCGTTAGGATGTCAGAACTGCGAACACAAATGTAGGAAGCAAAACATCCAAGGATTCACGTTGTAATAAACGAAAACATCTTTTGTTCACCGACCGAATATTCCCTTAAGAACGCTAGCTTTGGGCTTCACCCAGTCTGAAGTACACATACGGCTGAATCGGCAGTAACAATCGCAGAGGTGCTCCCCTTATGCCCTAGCTGAATTAACGGGAACGTAGGGCGTAAATACAAGATCCAGGCAACCCAGCATGGCCAAAACTTAAGTCATATCGATGCATATAATGGTGAAGAAAAGGCACATATGGAAAAAGGGAAACCGCATATGTGGCTGGTAGGAAGCCATTATAGTAGTTGTATTTAGCTTACGTATAGGAAGCCCCCAGGTATGATGAGCACACGTAGTGCAGCGGGAGCGATCAAAGCATCCGTACAGTTTTAAGGCTGTGTGTGAAAATTAAAATAGGGCGAGAAAGGAAAAAGGGGAACATAATTGAGGAAGCGTAGGTAAGGAGACGAACATTGAGTCCGGCGCTATGCGTAGAATCTTTGGAGTCTGGCTGCGTTCCATGGGTTCGGCTCGAGTCTGTTATCAGATGCATTGCGCAGTCGGTACGCTCCTCCAGTGAGGAATTTATCAATGATAAAGGGACCCTCCCACTTGTGTTTGATCTTGTCCTTCTTCTTCTCGGGGAGGCGTAGAATAGTTCGCCGATGTTATAAGTTTTGGCCCGTACTTCTCTGCTTTGATACCTTTGAGCCTGTTGCTGATAGAATGCGGAACGGGCTTTTGCTACGTCACGCTCCTCCTCCAGAGCATCTAAGTTGTCCTGCCGATCTAGCTCGTCTTCCTTCTCTTCATACATGCGCAGGCATGTCGCAGGGTAGCACTTCATAAAAAATGGTGTGTATCCGGTGGTACGATTCGGAGTGGTCCGCAGCCACCAGAGTACGGAGTTGAGCTCCTCGACCCAATGCGTGTCTGATTCTTTCAAGGATCGCACTAGTCTGGGTTTGATGCCGCGCATGATGAGACCATTTGCGCGTTCGACCTGACCGTTTGTTTGGGGGTAATAGACAGAGGCGTAATCGAGCTTAATGCCCATGTTGCCGCACCAAGTTTTCACCTCATCGGCTGTGAAATTTGAGCCATTATCAGTGATGATGTTGTGGGGGACACCGTAACAGTGTACGACCCCTGATATGAATTCTACCACTGGTCCGGATTCGTCCATTTTAACTGGTTTGGCTTCTATCCATTTTGTGAACTTGTCCACCATGACCAATAAGTATTTTTTTCTTATGGCGTCCCCCTTTGAGAGGTTCGACCATATCCAGCCCCCAGACTGCGAAGGGCCAAGTTATGGGGATTGTTTGGAGAGCGGTAGGGGGCATGTGGCTCTGATTGGCGAAGAGTTGGCAACCAACGCAATGTTGGACAATGTCCTGCGCATCTGCGCGGGCTGTCGGCCAGTAAAAACCTGTACGGAAGGCCTTGCTTACAAGTGCCCGAGCTGCAGCGTGGTGCCCACCGAGTCCGGAATGGATTTTGGATAAGAGCTGCCGCCCTTCCTCTTCGGAGATGCATCTTTGGAGCACTCCGGTAGTACTTTTCTTGTAGAGCTCTCCTTCATGGACTTTGTAGGCCTTGGAGCGTCGCACAATACAACGTGCCTCATTTTGGTCCTCAGGGAGCTCTTGGCTATTTAGGTAGGCTAAGAAGGGCTCGGTCCACGGGACGATTACAGCCATGATTTCGTGGGTCGAAGGTGTTATTTCGGTAGTAGAGCCTCCTATTATGTCAGATGGTTCAGAATCTGGGGTTGTATGCGGAGCCGAACTAATTTTACCGGACTCCACTTCCCATACCACGGATGGCTTGAACAGCCTTTCCAAGAATATATTAGGTGGGACGGGGTCGCGTTTAGCGCCGATGCGGGCGAGGACGTCCGCCGCTTGATTATTTTCTCTGACCACATGGTGGAATTCGAGTCCCTCGAACCGAGCTGACATTTTGAGGACGGCATTACGATAAGCCGCCATTTTCAGATCTTTGGCATCGAAGTCTCCATTTATTTGAGATATTGCGGTTCGAATCCCCGCGCACTTTGAGGCGTTGGATGCCCATGGAGACTGCCATCCAAAGACCGTGCAACAGAGCCTCGTATTCGGCTGCATTGTTGGAGTCTGTGTATAGCATTTGGAGTACGTATTGAATCGTGTCTCCGGTGGGGTATGTAAGGACAACACCTGCTCCCAATCCGGCCAGCATTTTAGAGCGGTCGAAGTGCATGATCCAATTGGAGTATGCGTCGTATTCTTTAGGGAGTTCGGCTTCTGTCCATTCGATGACAAAGTCAGCCAGAACTTGCGACTTAATGGCGCGCCGTGGAGTATGCCAAAGTGCTCGATAGCCCGTTTTGCAATTTGGCCTGTTGCGTCGTGGTTGTTTATTATATCATTGAGTGGTACTTCAGAGGCAACCATGATCGAACACTCTTGAAAGTAGTGTCCTAGCTTCCGGGATGCCATGAAGATCGTGCATGCTATCTTTTGATAGTGTGGGTACCGATATTTGCATGGAGTGAGGACAATGGACACGTAATATACCGGCTTTTGAAGCGGGAACTTGTGTCCTTCTACCTCTCGCTCGACCACGAGCACTGCGCTTACAAATTGGTGTGTTGCGGCTATGTATAATAGCATGGGTTCGCTAGTATTTGGTGCGGTCAGGACCAGATTAGTGGCCAAAAGTGCCTTTATTTCTTCCAGTCCTGTCGTGGCCGCATCCGTCCACTCGAAGTGTTCGGTGCATCGAAGAAGGCGATAAAGAGGTAGTGCCTTTTCTCCGAATAGGGAGATAAAGCGGCTTAAGGCAGCCACACATCCAGTTAGTTTCTGGATCTGCTTGAGGTCCGTTGGGATAGCCAATTGTGACAGAGCTCGGATTTTTGCCGAATTTGCTTCGATTCCTCTATTGGAGACGATGAATCCGAGCAATTTCCCGGAGGGTACACCGAAGACACATTTCTCCGGGTTGAGTATGATGTCGTATGTTCGAAGGTTGTCGAACGTGAGCCTCAAGTCATCTATTAATGTTTCAACGTGTCTTGTTTTAATGACCACGGCGTCTATGTAAGCCTCTACTATTTTGTCGATTTGTTTTTCCAGGCATGTCTAAATCATGCGTTGATAGGTTGCGCCGGCGTTTTTGAGCCCGGAAGGCATTGAACTGAAACAGAAGGGGCCGTATGGCGTAATGAAGGCCGTTGCGGCTTGGTCGGATTCTACCATGTTGATTTGATGGTATCCGGAGTATGCGTCGAGGAAACACAATGAGTCGTGTCCTGCGGTGACGTCGATGATTTGATCAATGCGGAGGAGGGGGAAGGGATCCTTGGGGCAAGCCTTATTGAGGTCGTTGAAATCGACACATAGGCGCCAGGATTTGTCCTTCTTTGGTACCATTACCAGGTTTGCTAGCCAATCCGGATGTTTTATGTCTCTGATGGATCCGGCCTCGAGTAGCTTGGCTAGCTCTTCTCCCATAGCTCGCCTCTTGGGCTCTGAGAAGCGCCTAAGAGTCTGCTTGACTGGCTTGTATCCTTTCAGAATATTGAGGCTGTGTTCGGCCAACCTACATGGGATGCCCGACATGTCTGAAGGATGCCAGGCAAAAATATCCCAATTCTCCCGCAGGAAATCTCGTAGTGCGGCGTCTATTGTGGGGTTCAACTGTGTCCCAATGGAAGCTGTCTTTGTAGGGTCCATTGGGTGGACCTGGAATTTGACTATCTCGTCCATGGGTTTGAAAGAGGTGGACTTAGGTCGCTTGTCGAGTATCACGTCGTCTCTGTCCACTTTGGCTCGCAGCGTCGTCAGTTCTTTGGCCGCGAGGGCTTCTGATAATGCCTCCAGGGCTAGTGCGTTAGTTTTATTTTCGGTGTGGAGTGCAACGTCCGGATCACTAGCTAGAGTGATTATGCCATTGGGCCCGGGCATTTTCAGCTTCATCTACCCGTAATGGGGTATAGCTTGGAAGCTCGTGAATGCATCCCGCCCTAAGAGGGCGTGGTATCCGCTGCTGAACAGGGCCATTTGGAATGTAATTTCTTCGGACCTGTAATTCTCCGGCGTGCCGAATACCACATCCAGTGTGATTTTTCCTGCACATCGTGCCTCCCGACTAGGGATGATTCCCCTGAAGGTTGTGCTACTTCGCTCAATGTGGTTCTTGTCAATTTCCATCTTGTTGAGGGTTTCCTTGTAGATGAGGTTTAGTCCGCTTCCGCTGTCCATCAGCACTTTAGTGAGCCTGAATCCGTCCACAATTGGGCTAAGGACCAACATGGCTAGTGCCCGGACTATTCGGAATTGAGGTTCGTCACTGGCATTATAAGTTATAGCCGTGTCGTTCCATGGATTTATTGTTGCCACATGGCAAACTTCAGCGAGACTGATTGAGCTCACTTGCTCCTATTATTTGAGGCGAAAGTCTCGAAGACTGTTAATACCGTATTGTTATTTTTGGCGGGATGTTGTTCTGCTGTATGGTTTATGAGGAGACCCTCGCCGCTCTTCGCTACCTGCCGGAGTATCCAACATGCTCTAAGGCTATGAGTTGGTGTGGCGTCCGGTGTGTTGTGAAGTTTGCAAGGCCCATTGAGGCATTCCTCCAATATGGTTCCCCGCCTTGTATCGAGCTTTGGTTTTTTGGTAATTGAATCGGGTAACTTACAAGAGTTTGCCCTTTTAGTTCGGACGAAGGGTTTGGTTAGAGCCGGATTGTCCCAGAAGTTTGCTTGGGTTTTCCAAGTGCTTTCCATTGCGCAGTATTTCTGCACTATGGCCGCTAAGTCAGCAAAGTGTACTATGTCAAGGCGACTTATAGCGTTGAGGATCCCTTTGTCCGTGCAATTTTTGCAAAAGAGGGAGATTGCGTATTCCTCGCGATAGTCCTTGACCCTGTTTATCACAAGGAGGAATCTGGCCTAGTAATGATGTACTGTCTCTTGGGGCTCTTGTCTGATATGCGAAAGAATTAATGAATCTGGGTGGGTGGGTGGCTTTGAATTCTGACGCAATCCAAGACCGAGGGGCCAAGAAGCTTCCGAGTTTAATAGCTCGGGCTCCGGGATGTTGCCTAATTCCTTCGGCCCGCCGCCTGACTCTGAATTCAGAGTTTGGGCCATGTCCTCCCGCGAGCGGGTGTCCGCCTCAGAGAGCTTGGAAATCCGGACATAGTTCGTCCTCAAAATAGAAGGAGCATTCATGTGATGTTCTTCCACTACCGCTATCTCATGGGTGACCGGCGGAGAGTGAATCTCCCTTTGGTCGGGTTTAAGCCCGATCCGGTCATAGTCCATAGAGACGCCCAGGGCGGCGATGCGATCCAAGAGCTCATTAAGGGAGGAGAGATCCATCGGATCCATCTGTTCGGCGAGTTCCGAATTGACGTGGAGGCTGTTTTTGATGACCTGAGAAGTCATCGTCGGCACGACAGCCGATCGAGTGGTCATGACGAAGCCGCCCAACCGGAGAGTTTGGCCTAGGGCCAGGGCTCCCCCAATGGTGATGTTATCCTTGACAACGAGACAAGCCATCAAGCCTTACAGTGACGACACAGAGGAACTCTCAATGAAAACACCAATGTCGGTGTCAAAACTGACGGATCTCGGGTAGGGGGTCCCGAACTGTGCGTCTAAGGCTAATGGTAACAGGAGACTGGGGACACAATGTTTTACCCAGGTTCGGGCCCTCTCGATGGAGGTAATACCCTACTTCCTGCTTGATTGATCTTGATGATATGAGTATTACAAGAGTTGATCTACCACGAGATCATAGAGGCTAAACCCTAGAAGCTAGCCTATGGTATGATTGTTGTTGTCCTACGGACTAAACTCTCTGGTTTATATAGACACCGGAGGGGGCTAGGGTTACACAGAGTCGGTTACAGAGAAGGAGATCTACATCCGAATCGCCAAGCTTGCCTTCCACGCAAAGGAGAGTCCCATCCAGATACGGGACAAAGTCTTCAATCTTGTATCTTCATAGTCCAATAGTCCGGCCAAAGTACATAGTCCGGCTGTCCGTATACCCCCTTATCCAGGAATCCCTCAGCTTGCTTGCTCAAAATTCTTAGTGATATGCTCCAAAGCCCTCAACTACCTTCTCACATCCACATATGACCCAAACCAAAAGTCCAACTCGGCCCCACCGATTCTTTCTATCCGGCGCCACCGAGTTCATATGTCATAGCCACTTCCACAAACCCTAGGCAAATCGGTCTCACTGTGTCAGGACCCCGACTCGATGTCACATTGATCTAGCCGGTAACACCTCATATCACTTTGCGGCCTCACGCACGGTATCCCCACGGGTGTCGCCTTACCTTTGCCCGGGACCGTTTGCGCCTTTTGGCTCACGTATATGATAGTGTCGCTAGCATCCATATGATAAGGAGCCCGGGCTGACATGACTAGTCATAAACCCAGAGTGGCACAGACTTACAGGGACAGGCATCCATGACCCAGCTTCGAATGTGTCGGTCATCAGCAAGTGGGTCCGGGCTGTAGCACTGGGCTAGCAGGACTCCGGTAAACCGGGCTGTAGCGGGCTAACAGGACTCCGGTACTCAATGCGTGACATTTCCCCGAAGGGACAGACACAGGAACGAAGAAGGACACATGCCGGCCAGCCTAAATGTTCCAGAGCAGTAGCAAGCTACCATGGCTCAGTGGTAACACTAGGAGACATTTCCCGGTAAGAGAGGCTACTAAAGATAAACAACTAGATAGTCAGATCCCACACATACCAAGCATTTCAATCATACACACAATATGCTCGATATGTGCAAATACAACGAAGCATCACAACATGACTCTACGACACAAGTACTTTATTTAAGGCTCAGGGAGCCATACATAACATACACAAAGGAACAGGTCTCACGACCCAACATTCAAGTCATACAGTCATACAAACTAGCAGCGGAAGTAACTTGTCTGAGTACAGACAACTAGTAAAATAAAAGAGGCTTGGAAAGCCTAACTATACTACGTGGTCCTTCATAAGCTCAGGATCACCACCTGGGCCTTTAGCCTACTCGTTGATGTCAATGTCTACATAGAACCCATCAGAAGGGGTTGCAGCGTCTTCTGTAAAAATGTGAATTATAGCAACATGAGTACAAAGGTACTCAGCAAGACTTACATCAAATCCTACATACATGCATATTATCAAGAAGGGTTGGTGGAGTTATTGCAGCAAGCCAGCTTTGACTCTTGGCTAGACTATCCTACGATACTTCAACTTGAAATGGTTTTGCGCACACGAGTCCACTACTCACCACTTCAATACACTACCGAGGATCCGCCTCCGTCTTCCTACGGAAGAGCCATCCTCGGCACTCACACTTATCCTGAGGCTTTTAGTAGTTTCCATTTACTTGTCTATGAACTGTATAGGCAACCAAGTAGTCCTTTACCGCGGACGCGGCTATTCGAATAGATCATGATAACCCTGCAGGGGTGTACTTCTTCATACATGTTTCCACCACTTAGCGTCTGCACACGACATGTGCTCGGCAGACTTCAAGCGAAAGCCGACGTGGGTGTAGACCACGACCTACCTAAACACTTAAGCCTCTAGTCCAGGTTTATCGCCTATCCAGGTTCCATCCGCAGGGAGTCCGGCCGAGGTTTCCCATACGGCCCCGAACGATGTGAACAGGGTTCCCGAGATACCTAACGGGTATTCGGTACACCGTGCCACGTACCTACCGCATCACAGCCCACCCCTACGGTCAGCGCTGCCCACGGCCTCCAGTAGGCTACAAACACCAGAAACTACTTGCAACTCCTGGACAGAGAGCTAGGGTGAATAAGAAGTCGAGCGGGGTCATATTTCAGGGCCCAATGCATGGTAGTAGCTGTATCTTAAATCACACATACAGATCTCAGTGCTTAAGGTCGGCTTCAATGAAACAACCCACCATGTACTCCTACATGGCCTCTCATCGATACCTTTACCAAATCGTGTTCACCACACCACTCTTATTACCGACATAATCATTTCACTCTAGCCCATCACCCAGATGAACCAGACCTGACACGACTCTAGGCATAGCAGGCATAGCAAGGTAGGAACAACACATACATATGGCTCAATCAACTCCTACACATGCTAGTGGGTTTCATCTAGTTACTGTGGCAATGACAGGTCATGCAGAGGAAATGGGTTCAACTACCGTAGCACACAGCAGTTTGAAACGCGTTGTCTTAATGCAGTAAAAGAGAGCAGGAGCGAGAACATGGGTTTGTATCGATATGATCAAATGGTTGGCTGCTTGCCTGATGGTTCGATGCACTGATACGGTTCTTCGTTAGGGTAATCACGGTACTCCTCGGAGGCAGAACCTGTCGCAAAGGACACCGATACACAACCATCACCAAACAATGTGCAACAATATGATGCATGCATGAAACATGGCAATATGAGTGTGTTGGGCTAATGCAACTAAGACCAGAAGGGTTTGCACCAATTTGAATCAAAGATTCAAATTTCAAACTCAAACATGGCCTTTTAAGGTGCTTTTCCTTGTTCTGCATTAAACATCAGGCTAACTTGTTTAGTCATGCATGAAAATAGTACGGATGGATAGATTGGATTTTTCTGATCATTTTTCATATATAATTTGTCTGATTTGGAGTTACAGAATAAAAGTTATGAATTTTTGAAGTTTAAATTATATTCTGGAATTTCCTGATTTAATTTAAATCCAGAAATATATATATTGCGCCAGCATGACGTCAGCACGACGTCAGCGGTCAACTGCGGCTGGCTGGGGTCAAACCTGACGTGTGGGGTCCACACGTCAGTGACAGGGGGGTTTAACAGAGGTTAGTTTAATCCTAATTAAGAGTTAGTGGCGCTGGGGCCCACTGGTCAGTGTCAGGGGGTTAATTAACAGAGGTTGATTAAGTTTAAACTAATCCTAATCCGAATTAGCAGGGACGGGCCCCACTTGTCATTGAGCCAGGGGAGGTCAAACCCCCTGGTCAACCGGGGCTAACACGCCGGCATTTAGCCGCCGGCGGCAGCAAACGCGGCGGAGGGCGCGGGATTTCCACTCCGGCGCCCAATCGAGCAGCGGAAGGCACGCGCGGGAAGCTGGGGCTCGTGCGCACCCACTGGTGCCCTCCGTTTCACCGGAGATGGCTTAGGTCGACGGCGGCGACCACTTGGGCGGCGGCCGGAGTTCGGGCGCGAGCGGGATCGGGCTGCGGGGCACTGGGAGGCCACCTGAGGGGCTCGGCGGCACCCTCGTGGCACCGGGAGCACGATGGAAGGCTCGGTTTGGGCGGAGGCGGACCGAGACGGCGACGGCGACATGGACGGCGGCGAGAGGCTTCGGCCGTGGTGGGGAGGAGGGCTACGGTGAGGGAACGAGGGGGAGAAGAGAGGGGAAACGGAGAGGGGCTCACAGCGAGACCAGCGAGCGCGAGGACGAGGTCGGGGATGCCCGGTAGCTCCCGAATCGACGGCGAGTACCCACGGCGGCCGGAGGCGAGGATGGCAATGGCGATGGCTCCACGGGGTGCTCCGTCTTGCGTGGCTCGACGAGGAGGTAGAGGGGGTCGCGGCGGAGCTGGGGAGCGTGTCGGGGAGGCGAGGGGAGGCCGGTGGCGGCGGCTATGGCGAACGGCGGCGATGGGTGCGTTCGGACACGGGAGAGAGAGAGCGAGGGAGAGGAGAGGAAGAACCGGGGGAGAGTGAGAGAGTACGGGGGGCGTGGCGTCGTTCTAGGGCATCC
>NC_041391.1:193068545-193136355 GCF_002162155.2 Triticum dicoccoides | reverse complement strand
TCGTTCCAGGGCATCCAGACGAGGAGGGGAGAGGCAGGCAGGCAGGCGAGCTGGTGGCGTGGCGCGGTGGCGCGCGCGCGCGCCGGGCACGCTCCCCTCCCTCTGTCGAGGACGAAGACGACAGAGGAGGAGGCGGGCTGGGCCGCCTGCTGGCTGGGCCGGCCAGCTACTGCTGGGCTGCAGAGGGAGGAGCCCCAGGTAAGCTTCTCCTTCTTTTATTTATTTTTGTTTTTCTAATTTCTGTCATTTGTTTTGATTTAAATAAAATATTAAATCATTTTATTACCTTATGCCAATTTTTGCAGGAGCTAGATATATTATTCCAGAGCTCCCCAACAGGTGGCCTAATTTTTGGACATATATTAATATATATAACTAATATATTTCCAATGCAAATATTTATGCATTAATTCCAAATGCCCAAAATAAATACCTATGAGCTCTTAAAAATATTGGTTTGATTTTTATCTCTGTCCAATATTTTCAGAGAGCAACATGAGCATTTTCTTGGACCCTTTTGGAGAAATTTTTATTTGGGTCATTTTCAAAATGATTCTGAGGGTTTCACAAATCCCCATTTCAAGTTTCTGATGAAAGAGTAAACATGATGCAACACTCTAATGCATGACTAGCTAGTGTGTGACAACTCACCCCCACTCAAAAGAATCTCGTCCCGAGATTTGGGTTCCTCCGGGAAGAAGGCGGGATACTCGAGTCGAAGACGATCCTCCCTTTCCCAAGTTGCTTCATCCTCAGAATGGTGCGACCATTGTACTTTGAGAAACTTGATATTATGACGTCGGGTGGTACGTTCGGCCTGATCGAGGATACGAACGGGGTACTCTCGATATGTAAGATTATCTTGGAGATCAAGCGTTTCGTGGTCCACTCCGCGGATAGGATCCGAGAAGCAACGCCTGAGTTGAGAAACGTGGAAGACATCGTGGACTCTGGAGAGGTGCGGAGGTAGTCCCAACTGGTAGGCAACTTCTCCTCGTTTGGCGAGAATGCGAAAAGGTCCAATGTAACGAGGAGCCAATTTGCCTTTGATACCGAAACGATGGGTTCCCTTCAGAGGGGTGACCCGAAGATAAGCCTTCTCGTCAACCTCGAAAGTCATAGCCTTATGTTTTCGGTCATATTGACTCTTTTGACGAGATTGGGCTGTTTTCAACTTTTCACGAACGATACGAACCTGTTCTTCTGCTTCCTGAATCATATCCGGGCCAAAGAATTGTCTTTCCCCGGTCTCTGACCAGTTAAGGGGTGTTCGACACCGTCGTCCATAGAGAACTTCAAAGGGGGCTTTACCCAAGCTAGATTGATAGCTGTTGTTGTAAGCGAATTCGGCAAATGGAAGGCACTTCTCCCAATCCATTCCGAATGAGATAACAGAGGCTCGAAGCATGTCTTCTAGAATCTGGTTGACGCGTTCCACTTGACCACTCGACTGAGGGTGGAAAGCAGTGCTAAAGGAGAGACGGGTTCCCATAGCGTTTTGGAAACTTTCCCAAAATCGAGAGGTGAAAAGACTTCCTCGATCCGAGTTAATTTCCAAAGGAACACCATGGAGGGACACTATTCGGGAGATGTATAAGTCTGCCAGCTGACTAGCGGTTATACTCTCACGAACAGGTAAGAAATGGGCTACTTTGGAAAGACGATCGACAATGACGAAGATAGCATTATTCCCTCTCTTGGTCCTGGGAAAACCGGTAATGAAATCCATACCAATTTTATCCCATTTCCATTCAGGAATAGCTAAGGGTTGAAGGGTGCCAGCAGGCCGTTGGTGCTCTGCTTTTACACGACGACAGACGTCGCAATTTGCAATATACTGAGCAATCTCTCTCTTCATCCTAGTCCACCAGAACCTCTGGCGTAGGTCCTGATACATCTTAGTACTACCGGGATGAATGGTGAGAGGAGATTCATGAGCCTCCCTAAGGATCAACTGCCGTAGATGCTGGTTCTTGGGAACCACTAGACGGTTCTCAAAGTACACAACACCAAGATCATTTGTGGAGAAACAACTAGCACCTCCGCTAGCAATGTTCTCTTTGATTTTAGATATTCCCTTATCTCGCTTTTGGGCAGCGATGATTTGATCCGTAAGAGTAGGTTTTGCTACCAAGGTGGAAAGAAAACCTTGAGGAACAATGTGAAGGTTAAGCTTCCGAAATTCCTCATGGAGAAGCGGTTGACTTTGTTGTAACATCAGGTTGTTACAATAAGATTTACGACTTAGCGCATCAGCCATGACGTTGGCTTTCCCTGGGGTGTAAGTTATTCCTAAGTCGAAGTCTGTGATCAACTCAACCCAACGTCTTTGCCTGAGATTCAAATCCGGTTGGGTGAAAATGTACTTCAGACTTTGGTGATCAGTGAATATTTCGCAACGGTTACCGAGGAGGTAATGACGCCAGGTCTTAAGTGCATAGACTACGGCTGCAAGCTCTAGATCATGAGTAGGATAATTCTCCTCATGTGGGTGCAATTGCCGTGAAGCGTAGGCAATTACGTGTCGATCTTGCATGAGAATGCAACCTAGTCCTTGTCGCGAGGCGTCACAGTAGATAACAAAGTCCTTGGAGAAGTCTGGCGGTACCAGTACGGGAGCAGAGGTCAGGCGTCTTTTCAGTTCCTGAAAGTTGTGCTCACATTGTGGAGTCCATTCGAACTTTTTATCTTTCTTGAGGAGTTCGGTTAGAGGTTTAGCAACCTTGGAGAAGTTCTCGACAAAGCAACGACAATAGCTCGCTAAGCCCAGAAAACTCCGAACTTGCTTGACCGATTCAGGTGGAGTCCAATTAAGGACGGCTTGAACTCGCTCAGGGTTAACAGCAATACCTTTACCAGATATTACATGACCCAGATAGGTCACTTCTGACAACCAGAATTCACATTTAGAAAATTTGGCATAAAGGCGATGCTCTCGAAGTTTCTTCAACACTAGCCTTAGATGTTCGGCATGTTCCTCCTCGTTCTTGGAGTAGATGAGTATATCATCGAGGTAAACCATGACGAATTTATCCAAATACTCCATGAAGATTGAGTTCATTAACCGAGAAAAGGTGGCTGGAGCGTTGGTTAAACCGAAGGACATGACGGTGTACTCGTATTGGCCATAACGAGTAACAAAGGCCATTTTAGGAATGTCCCCATTTCTGATTTTGATTTGATGGTAGCCCAACCTCAAATCCATCTTGGAGAAGACTGAGGATCCAGCGAGCTGATCATACAGGTCGTTGATCCTGGGAAGCAGATATTTGTTCTTGATTGTGACCAAATTGACAGGTCGGTAATCTACAACCATCCGGTCCGTACCATCCTTCTTCTTGACGAATAGGACGGGGCAAGCCCACGGAGATGAACTAGGGCGGATGAAACCCTTTTTCAAGGACTCATCGAGTTGTTTCTTAAGCTCGGCTAGTTCTAGTGGTGCCATCTTATAAGGTCTTCTAGCAATCGGAACGGTTCCTGGAATGAGGTCTATTACGAACTCAACATCCCTGTCAGGTGGAACACCTGGCAATTCCTCTGGGAAGACATCCGGGAAGTCACGGACTACCGAAACGTCCTCAAGGTCTGGCAAAGGGCTGGCGTTAAGAGAATATAATTGTCGCTTGGCTAGTCGGGTTAAGACATTGATTATCTTGCCCGAAGGGTGAGTGAGTTGAACAGTCCTAGAGAAGCAATCAATTTTGGCATGATGAGCTGACATCCAGTCCATACCCAGAATGATATTAATATCTGAAGATTTAAGGGCTATCAACGATGCAAGGAAAACAAGTCTGTCGACTTGGATTTCATTTCCATGGCTTACTCTAGAAGTTTGCCATTTGGACCCCGGAGTTTGAATTACCATAGAGGTTGGCATATCACCGAATGCGACGTTATGCAAACGAGCATAATTTTCGGATATAAAAGAATGAGAGGCTCCTGTATCGAAAAGAACAGATGCCGGGTGGCAATTAACAAGAAGCATACCGAGAACGACGTTGGGATCCTCTTGAGCTTCTTCGGCAGAGATACAGTTGACATGGCCACGTGAAGCGGTGGCCGGCTTTGCGTGGAACACTTTCCCTGTCGGCTTGCCACGGCCAACAGCTTTAGCAGACTGGTTGGGGTTGGTCTGGGGACACTCACGCATATAGTGGCCAGATTCCCCACACTTGAAACACGTCACGGAACTGGCACGTGGAGGAGCATTGTTGGTTGGACCCCCATAGGGTTTGGTCGGTGCAGACTGTTGAACAGGGCGAGGCGCCTGGAAAGATGGCCTCGGTGTGAACCTAGGTGGCAGGGCGGTGTTGGTTACCCACACGCGGCGCTTCTGAGGACCAGCACCAGATGAGGAACCCATGTCACGGCCATGCTTGCGTGTTGCGTCATAGTCAGTCTGACCAGTTTCAGCACTGATGGCTTTGTTGACAAGTTTCTGAAAAGATGTGCACTCATGCAGACGGAGGTCGCGGTGAAGCTCAGGACTAAGGCCCTTACGGAACCTTGCTTGCTTCTTGGCATCAGTAGACACTTCCTTAGTTGCATATCGTGCGAGGTTACCAAACTCCCTGCTGTAAGCATCCACAGAAAGTCGGCCCTGAGTGAAACTGCAAAATTCCTCACGTTTACGGTCCATGAGACCCTCCGGAATGTGATGTTCACGGAAAGCTTCGCTGAATTCAGCCCAAGTAGTGACATGGCCCGCTGGGCGCATAGCTCCATAATTCTCCCACCATAAACTGGCGGGGCCTTCAAGATGATATGCGGCAAAGGTGACCTTGTCAGGCTCCGCTACCAGCGCGGAACGCAGTTTGTGAGAGATACTGCGAAGCCAGTCATCAGCGTCGAGAGGCTCGACGGAGTGGTGGAACGTGGGTGGATGTAATTTGATAAAATCACTGAGTGACACCACGTTAGTCCTCTGATGGTGTGCTGTGTTCTGTTCAATACGCTCCAACAAACGGTTGGTCTCCCGCTTGTTTCTCTCAGCTTCCATCATAACCTCGGCTAGGGAAGGAGGATGAGGTAGATTTGCATCCCTGACTTCACTGCCTTCGGCCTGCTCTTGAGGAGCAGGGTTAGTGCGCGTGTTGACCATCCTAGGTAAACAAGACAATGATTTAGTCAGGATGATAAAATTCCGACATAGGATATAAAATGTAAGGAATAACTCGAAATGCAAGATGATCATCCGTATGACATGGTAAATACAGAAACTGCTTCTTTATTCCATCATCATACACACCATACAGGGTTTAGTACAAGACCAAACAAAGTACTATTACGATGAAAAGAGGATTACATCTCATCGAAGGCATCCCAAGCTCCTATACATTATTTTTCTACACCTCCGGAAAGAGTACAAACTAGGTCATATCCCACGAGTCACGCGGGACGATAGACGACACAGCTAGTGCGAACTAGTGATACTACCACTAACTCAGACCGATCCGTAGTAGTCCTCGTAGAAGTCACCTCCATAGCCTGGAAGCTCAACATGATCATCCGGAAACAGACGATCTCGCGGAGCTTGTGGACCATAGGGGCTAGGATGAGGTCTTGGACCAACAGACGGTGGCCTGCGGGGACCGCGAGGTGGGGTGATGCCTCCTACATCACGCCAACCCATCACGTCTGGCAGAGCAGATCTCACAGGATAGAGATCGCGCATATCCGAATATCCAGCTTGCACCGCTGGTGCAAACCGAGTCAATGTGGCCCAGTGGTCAGCACAGGTATTGAAGAGCTCTAACCTCAAGGCCCGATTTTCACGGTCCTTATCCTCGAGCATCTCAGCAGTGGTGCGAGTCCGTGAATCCTCCTGGGTGGGGTCAGCATAGATAGCCTGGAGATACCCTTGTGCTCCCGGAAGTGATCCTGGCATATACCGGAAATCAGAGTCCCGAAATAGACCAGACCTGACTCACATGATGGTCATCATAGAGTAGGCAGCGTCCTGCACAGCCATCTCAATAGTAACCCCGAGTCCATAGGAGCAGTGAAGGGGCTCGGTGGATCCAGGATAAGATGGAAATATCCTGACAGTGCAGAGATACTGGCTTTGATTGAAGTCCCGAAATTGCTCTTCGACCGTGTACTCAGGATACCAGCGGTATCCAGCCTCAGTCATTACCCTGACCAACATGGCAGTATGGCCGGGTACATCTAGGCATCGAGTCAGGCGAACCACTTGATTGAGGTCGCGAGTGGCCATCTGAAAGCACAATCATAATGCAAAGGCATTAGAATTTCTAGCAAAATTTCGGCAGCATAACAACTGTAAATGCTCAAGAAGGATTTTGAGACATTTGACAAGAATTCCATACACACTCAACATCATCATATCAAGTTCTGAGTCCATCCTAGCAACATAATATGGTAATAGGATTGAACTAGGCTTGTATCCATCAAACCTATAAGGTACTACTGATTAGTAACGTGTGATCCTGATAGAGAGAATAGATCCTAATTCCTTAACCCCCGGTGGAAGAATAGACTGACTCAGATCAGAATGTCATTAGATAAAGGAGTAAAAAGAGCCTTACGTTCCAACCCACAAACAATTCCCCTACATATAACTAAAGAACTTCTAGACTCAACATCGACCAGTTTGGCTTGGAGAACCTACAGGCAGTCCGACTCTGATGCCAACGCTGTCAGGACCCCGACTCGATGTCACATTGATCTAGCCGGTAACACCTCATATCACTTTGCGGCCTCACGCACGGTATCCCCACGGGTGTCTCCTTACCTTTGCCCGGGACCGTTTGCGCCTTTTGGCTCACGTATATGATAGTGTCGCTAGCATCCATATGATAAGGAGCCCGGGCTGATATGACTAGTCATAAACCCAGAGTGGCACAGACTTACAGGGACAGGCATCCATGACCCAGCTTCGAACGTGTCGGTCATCAGCAAGTGGGTCCGGGCTGTAGCACTGGGCTAGCAGGACTCCGGTAAACCGGGCTGTAGCGGGCTAATAGGACTCCGGTACTCAATGCGTGACATTTCCCCGAAGGGACAGACACAGGAACGAAGAAGGACACATGCCGGCCAGCCTAAATGTTCCAGAGCAGTAGCAAGCTACCATGGCTCAGTGGTAACACTAGGAGACATTTCCCGGTAAGAGAGGCTACTAAAGATAAACAACTAGATAGTCAGATCCCACACATACCAAGCATTTCAATCATACACACAATATGCTCGATATGTGCAAATACAACGAAGCATCACAACATGACTCTACGACACAAGTACTTTATTTAAGGCTCAGGGAGCCATACATAACATACACAAAGGAACGGGTCTCACGACCCAACATTCAAGTCATACAGTCATACAAACCAGCAGCGGAAGTAACTTGTCTGAGTACAGACAACTAGTAAAATAAAAGAGGCTTGGAAAGCCTAACTATACTACGTGGTCCTTCATAAGCTCAGGATCACCACCTGGGCCTTTAGCCTACTCGTTGATGTCAACGTCTACATAGAACCCATCAGAAGGGGTTGCAGCGTCTTCTGTAAAAATGTGAATTATAGCAACATGAGTACAAAGGTACTCAGCAAGACTTACATCAGATCCTACATACATGCATATTATCAAGAAGGGTTGGTGGAGTTATTGCAGCAAGCCAGCTTTGACTCTTGGCTAGACTATCCTACGATACTTCAACTTGAAATGGTTTTGCGCACACGAGTCCACTACTCACCACTTCAATACACTACCGAGGATCCGCCTCCGTCTTCCTACGGAAGAGCCATCCTCGGCACTCACACTTATCCTGAGGCTTTTAGTAGTTTCCATTTACTTGTCTATGAATTGTATAGGCAACCAAGTAGTCCTTTACCGCGGACGCGGCTATTCGAATAGATCATGATAACCCTGCAGGGGTGTACTTCTTCATACATGTTTCCACCACTTAGCGTCTGCACACGACATGTGCTCGGCAGACTTCAAGCGAAAGCCGACGTGGGTGTAGACCACGACCTACCTAAACACTTAAGCCTCTAGTCCAGGTTTATCGCCTATCCAGGTTCCATCCGCAGGGAGTCCGGCCGAGGTTTCCCATACGGCCCCGAACGATGTGAACAGGGTTCCCGAGATACCTAACGGGTATTCGGTACACCGTGCCACGTACCTACCGCATCACAGCCCACCCCTACGGTCAGCGCTGCCCACGGCCTCCAGTAGGCTACAAACACCAGAAACTACTTGCAACTCCTGGACAGAGAGCTAGGGTGAATAAGAAGTCGAGCGGGGTCATATTTCAGGGCCCAATGCATGGTAGTAGCTGTATCTTAAATCACACATACAGATCTCAGTGCTTAAGGTCGGCTTCAATGAAACAACCCACCATGTACTCCTACATGGCCTCTCATCGATACCTTTACCAAATCGTGTTCACCACACCACTCTTATTACCGACATAATCATTTCACTCTAGCCCATCACCCAGATGAACCAGACCTGACACGACTCTAGGCATAGCAGGCATAGCAAGGTAGGAACAACACATACATATGGCTCAATCAACTCCTACACATGCTAGTGGGTTTCATCTAGTTACTGTGGCAATGACAGGTCATGCAGAGGAAATGGGTTCAACTACCGTAGCACACAGCAGTTTGAAACGCGTTGTCTTAATGCAGTAAAAGAGAGCAGGAGCAAGAACATGGGTTTGTATTGATATGATCAAATGGTTGGCTGCTTGCTTGATGGTTCGATGCACTGATACGGTTCTTCGTTAGGGTAATCACGGTACTCCTCGGAGGCAGAACCTGTCGCAAAGGACACCGATACACAACCATCACCAAACAATGTGCAACAATATGATGCATGCATGAAACATGGCAATATGAGTGTGTTGGGCTAATGCAACTAAGACCAGAAGGGTTTGCACCAATTTGAATCAAAGATTCAAATTTCAAACTCAAACATGGCCTTTTAAGGTGCTTTTCCTTGTTCTGCATTAAACATCAGGCTAACTTGTTTAGTCATGCATGAAAATAGTACAGATGGATAGATTGGATTTTTCTGATCATTTTTCATATATAATTTGTCTGATTTGGAGTTACAGAATAAAAGTTATGAATTTTTGAAGTTTAAATTATATTCTGGAATTTCCTGATTTAATTTAAATGCAGAAATATATATATTGCGCCAGCATGACGTCAGCACGATGTCAGCGGTCAACTGCGGCTGGCTGGGGTCAAACCTGACGTGTGGGGTCCACACGTCAGTGACAGGGGGGTTTAACAGAGGTTAGTTTAATCCTAATTAAGAGTTAGTGGCGCTGGGGCCCACTAGTCAGTGTCAGGGGGTTAATTAACAGAGGTTGATTAAGTTTAAACTAATCCTAATCCGAATTAGCAGGGACGGGCCCCACTTGTCATTGAGCCAGGGGAGGTCAAACCCCCTGGTCAACCGGGGCTAACACGCCGGCGTTTAGCCGCCGGCGGCAGCAAACGCGGCGGAGGGCGCGGGATTTCCACTCCGGCGCCCAATCGAGCAGCGGAAGGCACGCGCGGGAAGCTGGGGCTCGCGCGCACCCACTGGTGCCCTCCGTTTCACCGGAGATGGCTTAGATCGACGGCGGCGACCACTTGGGCGGCGGCCGGAGTTCGGGCGTGAGCGAGATCGGGCTACGGGGCACTGGGAGGCCACCTGAGGGGCTCGGCGGCACCCTCATGGCACCGGGAGCACGATGGAAGGCTCGGTTTGGGCGGAGGCGGACCGAGACGGCGACGGCGACATGGACGGCGGCGAGAGGCTTCGGCCGTGGTGGGGAGGAGGGCTACGGTGAGGGAACGAGGGGGAGAAGAGAGGGGAAACGGAGAGGGGCTCACAGCGAGACCAGCGAGCGCGAGGACGAGGTCGGGGATGCCCGGTAGCTCCCGAATTGACGGCGAGTACCCACGGCGGCCGGAGGCGAGGATGGCGACGGTGATGGCTCCACGGGGTGCTCCGTCTTGCGTGGCTCGACGAGGAGGTAGAGGGGGTCGCGGCGGAGCTGGGGAGCGTGTCGGGGAGGCGAGGGGAGGCCGGTGGCGGCGGCTATGGCGAACGGCGGCGATGGGTGCGTTCGGACACGGGAGAGAGAGAGCGAGGGAGAGGAGAGGAAGAACCGGGGGAGAGTGAGAGAGTATGGGGGGGGGGCGTGGCGTCGTTCCAGGGCATCCAGACGAGGAGGGGAGAGGCAGGCAGGCAAGCGAGCTGGTGGCGTGGCGCGGTGGCGCGCACGAGCGCCGGGCACGCTCCCCTCCCTCTGTCGAGGACGAAGACGACAGAGGAGGAGGCGGGCTGGGCCGCCTGCTGGCTGGGCCGGCCAGCTACTGCTTGGCTGCACAGGGAGGAGCCCCAGGTAAGCTTCTCCTTCTTCTATTTATTTTTGTTTTTCTAATTTCTGTCATTTGTTTTGATTTAAATAAAATATTAAATCATTTTATTACCTTATGCCAATTTCTGCAGGAGCTAGATATATTATTCCAGAGCTCCCCAACAGGTGGCATAATTTTTGGACATATATTAATATAAATAACTAATATATTTCCAATGCAAATATTTATGCATTAATTCCAAATGCCCAAAATAAATACCTATGAGCTCTTAAAAATATTGGTTTGATTTTTATCTCTGTCCAATATTTTCAGAGAGCAACATGAGCATTTTCTTGGACCCTTTTGGAGAAATTTTTATTTGGGTCATTTTCAAAATGATTCTGAGGGTTTCACAAATCCCCATTTCAAGTTTCTGATGAAAGAGTAAACATGATGCAACACTCTAATGCATGACTAGCTAGTGTGTGACACACTGATAGGGATCTCAATCTCACCGAGATGGGATTTTAATCTCTCTGTGTATGTCCATTACCAAAATCGGTCCAACCGAGTTTGTGTAATCGGTCCTACCGAGATTACAATGCAAACTCTCTGTTCCTCTTCGTAACATTTCAGTCCAACCGAGATGAGTGAACCGGTGCCACCGAGTTTGCCTGACCAACTCTCTGGTTAGCTGATCACCAAAATCGGTCCCACCGAGTTTACGTTATTCCCTAACCCTAACCATATCGGTCCTACCGAGTTGCATGTCAGTCCCATCGAAAATCCTAACGGTCACATCATTTGCTGAATCGGTCCGACCCAGTTTCTCAATTCGGTCCCGCCGAGATTGGTAAGTTGTGTGTAACGGTTAGGTTTTGTGTGGAGGCTATATATACCCCTCCACCCACTCTTCATTCGTGGAGAGAGCCATCAGAATGTGCCTACACTTCCAGCATACATTTTCTGAGAGAAAACCACCTACACTTGTGTTGAGCCCAAGATATTCCATTCCTACCATATGAATCTTGGTCTCTAGCCTTCCCCAAGTTGCTTTCCACTCAAATCTTCTTTCCACCAAATCCAAATCCTGTGAGAGAGAGTTGAGTGTTGGGGAGACTATCATTTGAAGCACAAGAGCAAGGAGTTCATCATCAACACACCATTTGTTACTTCTTGGAGAGTGGTGTCTCCTAGATTGGCTAGGTGTCACTTGGGAGCCTCCGACAAGATTGTGGAGTTGAACCAAGGAGTTTGTAAGGGCAAGGTCATCGCCTACTTAATGAAGATCTACCCCTAGTGAGGCAAGTCCTTCGTGGGCGACGACCATGGTGGGATAGACAAGGTTGCTTCTTCGTGGACCCTTCGTGGGTGGAGCCCTCCATGGACTCGTGCAGCCGTTACCCTTCGTGGGTTGAAGTCTCCATCAACGTGGATGTACGATAGCACCACCTATTGGAACCACGACAAAAACATCCGTGTCTCCAACTGCGTTTGCAGACTCCAATCCCATCCCTTTACATTCTTGCAAGTTGCATACTTTACTTTCCGCTGCTCATATACTCCTTGCATGCTTGCTTGATATGTATTGTGATTGTTAAACTTGTGCCAAAACTCCACTTCAACTTAAAGAAATAAAAAACTGCACCTTTTCTCACTTAGTGTCTAATCACCCCCCCTCTAGACACCTCTTCTCGATCCTTTCAATTGGTATTAGAGCTTTGGTCTCCATTGCCTTGGTTTTAACACCATTGGAGGAAGATGGATGAGTCTACTTTGGGGAGTCTTTGTAAGTGCATCTAGTGCCCCTTAGTGATTTTGGTGTATTGAAGACTTATAGGTTAAGGGACTAATGCGTTTGTGAGTGTACACAGGTCTATAAGTCTATGAGGAGTTTGATATTTACAGGGAAAGTCGACCCCTAAAAATGAATATCTTCGACTGAAGATTTTGGTATTTCTGAAGACTTTCATGAAGACTTTGAAAGTGAAGAAATTGGTGTTACCATGAAGACTTGATATTCATGCGAGGAATATGAAGCTTGGAGACTTCCATTTTCATAGTTTTTTTCTCTTTCTTGAGTCATAGGAAACACCGTACAGTTAAAGGGGGTCGAGGAAATACTAAGGAAAAATTTCTAAAGTGATGCTCAACTCAAAATCCTACACCTACCAAACCCTTCGAGTGAAGCCTTTGGAAATCTCATACAGTTCAGTCAATTTCTTCAGTGACAGAGATGAAGTTCTTCTGGTCGCTGAGGAATTTGTTCTGACTGAGGAGTTAGGAATTCGGTAGTACGGATTGCCTACACAGTGAGGAACATGATAGCCCAGAGGAATTTGAGAGTCAAATTTCCGCCCGTTGCTGTGCTGCGCGCCAGCTGTCCCAAAATATCTTATCCACCTAACGGTCATATCAGACAAGGGCATTTATGTCTTATCATGTCGGGCTGCTCCATAGGCTATAAATAGCCACCCCCTACAACCTCTAGTTGGTTGGCTGCTCCGAGAGAAACTGACACTTGTCATTTGAGAGCAACCCATCCTCCGAGGACTTTGAGCGAAAATCATCGAGTGAGGAAAAACCCAAACACCTACAAACCCCAAAGTGATTGAGCATCACTGAAGAGATTGATCCTGCGTGGATCCGACACTTGTTACCTTTGAAGACTGTGCTTCTTCCAAACGGTTAGGCGTCATGGTCTAGAGCGTCCAAGAGGAATTGTGGATCGCCGAGTGACCGAGTCTGTGAAGGTTTGGAAGTCGCCTGAAGACTTACCACGAGTGATTGGATGAGATCTATGTGATCTTAGTTCAAGGAGAATACGGTGAGGACTTGGTGTCCTGAGCTGCATGCTCAGCGACTGGGTGTCCTGGACTGCGTGTCCTCGAGTTTAAATACTCAGCCGCTCCAACCAGATGTACAACTGAGACAGCAGTTGGAACTAGTCTACCAAATCATTGTCTTCACCAACCTTACTGGTTCAATTTCCTCAACTCTTTCATTTCCTCATTACCGTGTTGAGAGATTGTTCATATCTGTGTTTCAAGACTTTGACTGAAGACTTTCTCAATTTCCTCAGTTCAATTTCTTTAGTCTGTTTGTCTTCATCTTGTGTTATCCTATGTTTACGCTTTCTGTACTCTGTGCTTGTCTTCATTTCATCATGATGACTAAGTCAGTATCCTGATATGCTTACTTCTGAGTACTTATTCCGCTGCTAGTAGTTCTTCGCTAAGGAATTTCCTCACCGGCAAATTCCTCAGTGAAGAATTTATAAAAATCGCCTATTCACCCCCCTCTAGTCGATATAACGCACTTTTAATTGGTATCAGAGCAAGGTACTCCCTTGTTCTGTGTGATTTTGGTTTAACCACCTGGAGTTCTAGTTATGTCGACCGCAGGTATGATCAAGGTCTCCGCTGGGTGTCCTACCTTCGATGGCACGGACCACCCCTACTGGAAGAATAAGATGCGAATGCATCTTGAAGCAATTGACAACGATCTATGGTACATTGTGGAAAATGGTGTTCCCTCAGTCACACCTTCTCTGAATGCTGCTGATGTGAAGAGATTCAAGCAACTCGATTCTCAAGCGAAGAATATCATATGTGGCCATCTGAGTAAAGGACAGTATGGTAGAGTGAGTGCTTTGGAAACTGCTAAGATTATCTGGGATAGGCTCTCCAAAGTAAACGAAGGAGTCTCAACTCAATGTGACTCTCGTGTTGACGTTCTTTGCAATCTCTTCAACCGCTTCAAAAGACTCGACAATGAAAATGTTCAGCAAACCTTCGATCGCCTCACTGACATCTCAAATGAGCTTCAAGTGCTTGGCTCCACTGACATCACCGACCATGAGGTGGTGAAGAAATTGCTGAGATCACTAGAATCCTCATTTGATACTCTGGCACTGATGATTCAAGAGCGAGCTGATTACAAGTCACTAGATCCAGCTGATATCCTTGAGAGGCTAAATACTCATGAGTTCCAGCTTGCTGAAAAGAGAGATCTCTATGGTTCAAGCTATGGCAAAACACGTGACCTGAAGGCCAAGGCTGTGTCTGAATCTGAATGTGAAGACTCTGGTAGTAGCCTCGGTGATCCTGAAGAATTGAGCCAGGATCTAGCACTGCTCGTGAAGAAGTTCCAGAAGTTCTCAAAACGTGGTCGCTTTGGAAAATCCTCAAGAAGCAGTGATTCCTCATCAAGTGACTATAAGAGAAGACTTTGCCACAAATGCAAGAAACCTGGTCACTATATTCAGGATTGTCCTCAATGGGAAAAGGAATTAAAGAAGAAGAAATACAAGGTATACACTTCTGATGACGCTAAGAAGAAGAAGAAATCTTCAAAATCTTCATCATCAAAATCCTCGAAGTCTTCATCTCACAAGAAGAGCAGCTCCAAGAAGGCTCGGGCATTCATTGGCAAGGAAATGGACTCTGAAGCTGAATCTGAGGAACATGAAGAAGAGGAGGCATCTGAGGAGTCAGAATCTGGTTTGGCGAGTCTGGCTATCACTACTGCTTTCGTCAGCAAGTCTATCTTCAACTCTGAAGAATTGACCGCACCAACAAGGCTGACGAAGACAATGATGACTACACGCCCACCTATTGCTTCATGGCAAAAGGTGCCAAGGTAACAAAATACCCCTCCTCTGAATCTAGTGAGGATGAATCTGATGAAAATCTTAAGCCCAGTTACTCTAAACTTGCTAAGATTGCTGTGAAACAACAAAAGGCTATTGAAAAACTTCAAAACATGCTAGACAAAAGTGATGATATGTTGGGTGATGAAATGGACCGCACTAAAGACTTAACTGAAAATATTTAGAGACTTCAGTCTAAGTTTGACAATCTTCAAAGTCATCATAACACTCTCTTATCTGATCATGAGAAGCTTTCTTATGAATTTCTTCAAAGAAAGCAAGATCTTGAGAAGCTAGGAGTGAGTTATGAAGATCTTCAGAAGGATCGCGATTCATTACTTGCTCAACAAATCAGCGCTACTCAAGAAGAATTTGTTCCTCCATGCTTAAAGTGCATTGAACGTGAATCTGCTAATTCTTCAACTGAATGTTCAAATGCTTCAACTATTACAAATTCTTCACCTGCCTCTACTATCACTAATTCCTCATCTGAGGACATTTCTAGTATCACTAATGATGCAGGGCTGACGGAATTGTACACAACAGGCATGTACAAAATCCTCAAAGGGCATCAGATTCTTTGTGACGTGCTTAAAAAGCAGATCCTCAACAGAAACCTTAGGAAAGAGGGTATTGCCTTTGAGAGGAAACTCAATGCTGATGGAACATATTGGAAGCCTGAGCAGTACCCCAAAACCTCATGGGTTGCTTCAAAGGGACCTCCAGCTGATACATCTAACTTATCTGGCTTTACATGTGAATCTTCTCATTCTTCTGATGAGTCATTTGACTCCAACTATAAACTGTTCAAAAATCAGAATGGTGAAGTATTTGCTATGACTAACTGCAGGAACGGTTCCCCTATGAAGAAAATCTGGGTTCCCAAAAGTTACGTTGAAAGTCTTCAGGTGAATGTTCTCATGACACCACCTGTGAAAAACAGGAACCCCAGATCAAATTCTTCATATGGACCTAATTCTTCACATGGATCAAATTCCTCAAATGGATCAAAGTCCACATATGATCATCATTGTGCTAACCCCTCTGTTTCGCAGGGTAGAGCTAAGGGCTATGAATATGCACATTATTCTTCAAATCATTATGTTCATAAGTCCTCGAAGAATTTCTCTGCTTATTCATATGCTTACCCTAACCCCTCTTATGTGAAACGAAATGGATTGGCCTCTATGCCACCTTTCTCATATGGTGCTCGCAGAGTGATGAACTCTTTGCCACCCCTTCAGATGTGGGTGGTGAAGAAAAAGAACTAATCATGATGAAATGCCTGAAAGGACGTGCTTTAAACGTCTGAAGAATTTGCTGGAGGCCTGACAAAGTGCCTGAAAGGACGCAAGCGAATCATGATGAAATGAACTTTCATTTCACATGTCCTCATATTGAAATAACTGTTTTACTGTTTGATGAAATTCATCTGATGAACTTGATATCACATTCTTCACTGATGAAGTATATGAGATCGTAAGTTGCACTAATTCATCTGCAGGATGATCAGCCCAAAGTCAACAAGTGGGTTCTCGATAGTGGATGTACAAATCACATGACTGGTGACAAGAACCTATTGATGGATTCTCCCTTAACACCGTCACATCTGAAGCACATCATCTTCGCAGACAAAGGCAAAAGTTAGGTATTGGGTCTAGGTAAGGTTGCGATCTCAAAGGGTCGACACATGGACAAAGTCATGCTTGTCGAGTCCTTAGGATACAACCTCATGTCTGTCTCAATGCTTTGTGATCTTGATATGGCTGTTGTCTTTGGAAGATATCGATGTGTTGTGATCATGGAAGCTGACTATTCCAAAGTCTTCGAAGGCTTTAGGAGAGGAGATGTGTATATTGTTGATTTCTCTACAGGACCACAACCAGCAATGTGCTTACTTGCAAAAGCATCAGAAGGCTGGCTATGGCATCGACGACTTGGTCATGCTGGCATGAGGAATCTGAACATGCTTGGGAAGAAGAAGCATGTCATTGGCATTGAGAATGTGAAATTCCTCAAGGATCACTTATGTGGAGCCTGTGAAGCTGGAAAGATGACCAAGGCCAAGCATCCAGCGAAGACTATCATGACCACTACTCGTCCATTCGAATTTCTTCACATGGATCTCTTTGGTCCTAATCATTATTCTGCTGTTTCAAATGATGCATCTCTATATGGCTTTGTTATTTTTGATGACTATTCTCGTTACACATGGGTACACATTGTCACTTACAAACATGAAGTGCAGGAAATCTTCAAACGATTTTCCTCGAGGTCTTCAACCAACTTTGGTGTGAAGATCAAGCACATCAGAACTGACAATGGGACCGAGTTCAAGAATTCCGATCTTGATGGCTATCTTGATGAACTTGGTATTACTCATGAGTTATCTGCTCCTTATACTCCTCAGCAGAATGGCGTCGTGGAGCGCAAGAACAGAACCCTCGCTGAAATGGCTCGTACTATGATTGATGAATACAAAACGCCTCATCGTTTTTGGATTGATGCAATTGATACTGCGTGCCACATCATCAATCGGGTATATCTTCACAAATTCTTCAAGAAGACTGCCTATGAACTCCTCACTGACAAGAAACCAAATGTGAGTTACTTCAAAGTCTTCGGTGCTAAATGTTGGATTAGAGATCCTCATCACAATGCTAAATTTGCACCGAAAGCACATGAAGGTTTTATGCTTGGTTACGGAAAGGACTCGCACACCTACAGAGTCTTCAACAACGTTCTTCACAAGGTTGTTGAAACTGTAGATGTGCAGTTCGATGAAACTAATGGCTCGCAAAGAGAGCACCTACCTTTTGTGATAGATGACCCAGAACCTGAGGATTCTATCAAGTTCAAGGCTATTGAGGATGTTATTCCTACCGAAGAATCTGTTGAAGAATTCATTCCAGAACATGAAGAAAATCGAGCTGGTGCACCTGATGAAAATGCTGAAGAAAATGGTGCAGAAGAAAATGCTGATCAAATTCCTCAACGACAACCAGCTCATCCTCGCATTGCAAAACAAGTGCACGTTGAAAAGATCATCGATGACATTCAAGTGCCAGGTCCTCTCACACGCTCAAAAGCTTCACATTTATCTAACTTTTGTGGGCACTATGCTTTTGTCTCTATTACAGAGCCCACTAAGGTAGATGAAGCATTTGTGGAGCCTGAGTGGATTCAGGCCATGCAAGAAGAATTACATAAATTCAAGCTCAACAATGTCTGGGAATTGGTCAAACGTCCAGATCCTCGCAAGCATAATATCATCGGCACAATGTGGATCTACCGCAACAAGCAAGATGAAAATGGCCTTGTGGTGAGGAGTAAGGCACGACTAGTAGCTCAAGGCTACACACAGGTTGAAGGAATTGATTTTGATGAAACTTTTGCACCTGTTGCTAGACTTGAGGCTATTCGCATATTACTTGCTTATGCTAACCATCATAATATTATCTTACAACAAATGGATGTGAAAAGTGCATTCCTCAATGGTAAGCTTGAGGAAGAAGTATATGTTGCTCAACCCCCAGGTTTTGAAGATCCAAAGAATCCTGACAAAGTCTTCAGACTTAATAAGGCCCTGTATGGCCTCGAGCAGGCCCCTCGGGCGTGGTATGACACTTTAAAGGAATTATTCATGAAGATTGGCTTCACACCCGGTTCACTCGACCCTACTCTCTTTACTAAATCTTATGATGGTGAACTGTTTGTGTCCCAAATATACGTTGATGATATTATCTTTGGCTGTACTGACCAACGTTATAGTGATGAATTTTCCTATATGATGAGTAAAGAATAGCAAATGTCTATGATGGGAGAGTTGAAATTCTTTTTAGGTCTTCAAATTCGTCAACAACATAATGGTATATTCATATCTCAGGAGAAATACCTCAAGGAAGTTCTGAGGAAATTCAGCATGCAAGATTGCGAAGGCGTCAAAATTCCTATGCCCACAAATGGCCATCTATGCACTGATGAAAATGGTATTGACTTCGATCACAAGGTATACCGCTCGATGATTGGCTCTTTATTGTACTTATGTGCATCTAGGCCAGATATAATGCTTAGTGTTTGCATGTGTGCCCGACTTCAAGCTGCACCGAAGGAATCACACCATAAGGCTGTGAAGCATATTCTTCGATATCTAGCTCACACACCAACACTAGGATTATGGTACCCCAAGGGCTCTACTTTTGATCTCATTGGATATTCTGACTCCGACTATGCTGGTGATCATGTGGACCGCAAGTCAACATCTGGTACTTGTCATTTCCTCGAACGATCCTTGGTCTGTTGGTCCTCGAAGAAACAGAACCGCGTATCACTGTCTACTGTAGAGGCTGAGTACATTGCTGCTGGTTCTTGCTGTGCTCAACTGCTATGGATGAAGCAATCCCTCAAGGACTACGGCATCAACGTGAAGAATGTGCCTCTCCTCTGTGACAATGAGAGTGCCATCAAGATTGCTCACAACCCAGTTCAGCACTCGAAGACAAAGCACATACAGATTCGTCATCATTTTCTTCGTGATCATGTGTTGAAGGGCGACATCTCCATCGAACACGTGAAGACTGAAGAACAACTAGCAGATATCTTCACAAAGCCCTTGGATGAGAAGAGATTTAGCAAGTTGTGGTGTGAGCTAAATATCTTAGAATCTTCGAATGTTCTTTGAAAAAGGACACACATCCTGACACTTATGCAAAATTGATGACTTAGATGTGCAACACATGAAGAAACATTTTTCTTCAGTCAATGAAGAATAACACTCTAAGTGTGAAGAAATTAATGAAGAATTTGAATCTCAGAACCCTACGACAATTGTACACGGTGTCTGAAATCATCATTCTTATACGGTGGGTCACGCCACCACCAAAGTTGAAAATCTTCATTTTTGAAATTCCTCAGGTTTTTTTTGAAATTCTTCAGTTTTTTAAATTCTTCAACTTTGCAAAATCTTCAATGTTTCCGTCGTTTTTCTTCATTGACTATATATATATATATATATATATATATATATATATATATATGTATATATGAGTTTATGTCCTCTACAGCATTCACTTATGGCTATTTCTTCAAGTTGCATTTTTCTGCTAAGTGAATGTGATCGGACCCTTCCCCCTCTATGCTATACTCAACCCAATCTATTCACAAATTTTTCATGTGTGTTCTATTTGAAACTCGTTCAAAATCTTCACTGTGTCCTTGACAGCTGAAGAATTTGCGAACGGAACTTTGAAATTAATCTTATCAAAATTTTCGGTTTTACCGCTCAATCCGTTTCGGATCCCATGATAGACTTATCTATTCACCCACGATCTAACACGATCTCCACTCCTCAGTACGTGGGTGACACATGTCAAGCGAAGGAGAAGGGTCAGGGGCAGGTTCGTCCAAAATCTTCGGGCGAACAGTTTTTCACTGCGACTATAAATACCCCCTCATCCCTTCCTCACTTCCTTTACTCCGCTCGACCGCTCTCTCTCTCGCTCGAGCTTCTCAAACCCTAGCGCCGCTGCTACTCCATCATCGCCGGTGAGGAAGAGCTTCACTGCCTCAACCTCGTCGCCATCGTACTCGCGCCGACCGCGGAAATCTTCACTCTGCCGCCGCCGTAGCTGTCTTCCTCCGCCAAGTTAGGGCGTGGAAGATCTACACCGACGAACTTCACTGTTCTTCTTCATAGTTCGTCGTGTTCTTCATCAAGGGTAATTAAAAGTTACATTTACTACCCCTTTGATTCGAAATTTCACAACAAAATCTTCAAAGGTGTTTTATTCTTCAAATCCTCACACACAAAACACCTCACTAGTCATTTGTTCTTGATTCGTTTCTCTAAGCATCATTTTTCTTCAAGATTCCTCAATTGTGTGGATCTTCGATCTATACAACTCTGGAACCTAAGACAAAGAACGCTTAGTAAAATTCTTCAAGGCTCATCTGGTTAAATTCCTCAAACTTGTTCTTTTTTGAAAAACCTTCTGAAAACGCATATGACCTCTCCAAATTCCTCACAACTATACTCTGTTCATAGGTACTCATGTCCGCTGCTGAATCACTAGGTTCTCATCAACTTAACTCATTTGCAGCGTTCCTCGAAGAAAAGTTGCGCACTTCTTCAGAAAATTCGATTGTTCAAATTCCTCATCTGAAGAATATGGCTGATGGTAAGAGGCCGCAGAAAGGAGGAAAGAAGCCTGAGGTCATGACTGCTTTTGAAATCCATGAGGACCTCTATGCTGATTATTGCACACCTGATGAGGCTAAGTATGGAAAAGAAACCAAAACTCAGCGCAAGGTGCGCATACAGAAGATTGAACGGAGATGGGCAAGAGAATGGAGGGAGTACAGATATGTGACTCCAAAGTATATGAAGAAATTCACACTTAACCCTCCATGCCCAAGAGCTCCATTGGCACCTGGCCAAAGAGCTGACCCCACCAGCATCAAGCGTGGTGAGGATTTTCCTAAAGAATGGGCCAAGCGCCAAGCTAAGTTGGCGAGACAAGCTAAAGAAGCAGTGAGGAAATTCAATGAAGACTCTGCTGCTGCTACTGCCACTGAGGCCTCTGTCAAGCCAAGAAAATCAATGGCAAAGAAGCCTGCTCACAAGCCAAGTGCTTCACCAACTATGCCCTCACGGCCAAGTTCCTCAGCAATGCCCTCACGGCCAGAATCTTCAAAGCCCTCACGGCCAGATTCTTCAAAGCCCTCACGGCCAGTATCAACTATTGCTCCTCCTCCAAAGTCCTCAGCTGATCCAGCAAAGTCCTCAACACCTGTACATCTGGCTACATGCCAAAGGACAACAGGCATCTCTATTGCCTCTGGTGCCTCAGCAAGTTCCTCAGCTGCACCAAAATCTTCATCAGGCCCCACTCTGTTGAAGACTAAGGCAACGGCTGGTCGAGGTACTCGGCCTAGTCCGAAGAAGAAATAGGTTGCCTTCCACGCGCCATCTGACGATGAAGCTGATGATGATGAACTTGCAAAAATCATCAGAGACCGACAAGAAAGGGCTGCTAGAGCCAAAGGCACAAATGTGCCACTACTTTTGGATCCAAGGACGATCCTTGATTACATTGATCTCTGGCACAAGGATCCAAATACTCCTATGCCTGATTTCAAGTTGACTCCTGGTCAAAGTCACATGTTGACCCATTTCATCACTGAAGAGAGATGGAAATTTGAGAAGGCCAGGCAGATCAAGAAGACTCAGTTCAGAAAGGAGAAGTTCCTGAAGAATAACGTTGTCAATATGACACCTGATGAACTCCTCAAGATCCAAGCTGAAATCAAAACCCTCAGCAATGACTTCAATGCTTACTATGCTGATTGGCAAGGAGCCAAAGTCAGGTTTGTGAAACTGACTGAGAAATTCACAAATGTTGCAACCCCATCGCAACAAGAAATTCCTCATGCTGAAGAACATGCCAGCACCGCTGATGACAATCAGACTGCTGAAGAAAATCTTCAGAAGAAAGTCCGCTGCCTTCAGAAACGCCTAGATCGTTTGAGAAGCGTCTCGATGGGCCGAGGGCCTAATGAGGAGGAGAATGTTATAGCATCGCAACTGCGAGAAGCCATGAGGCAAGAGGAAATTTGGCTTAAGCAAAGATTGCGAGTGCTTTGGCTACAGGTGGGTGATCGTAATACTGGCTACTTCCAAGCTCAAGCCGCCCACCGTAAGCGGATTAACCGTATTACCTCTTTGGAAAACTCACAAGGTCAAATTCTGCAAGAACCAGAGGAGGTCAAGGCAGAAATTAGTAGCTTTTATCACGCCTTGTATCAGACACAAGGCTTTCATCCCATGGATGATTTACTAAACTGTGTGCAGCCCGCTCTTACCGACCAAATGAATGGTCATCTCAACAGGCCATATGTGGCGGCAGAAGTGAAAAAGGCTCTGTTCGATATGGCGCCATCTAAGGCCCCGGGGGTCGACTGGTTCACAGCGGGGTTTTACCAACGGCATTGGGAGGTTCTCGGTGAGGATATCACAGTGGCCGTGCTACAATTCCTGAATGGAGGAGAACTACCTCTAGGTCTGAACGACACTTCCATCACTTTAATCCCCAAGGTACGACATCCGCAAAAAATCTCTCAATTCAGGCCGATAGCTCTTTGCCCTGTTCTTTATAAGATTGCAGTCAAAGCAGTTGCAAATAGAGTTCGAGGGATTTTGGACGAAGTGATTGGCGAGGAACAAAGCGCCTTTGTCCCGGGATGGTTGATCACAGATAATATACTGGTGGCGTACGAAAGTATCCATGCTATCAAGAGGTGAAAGAAGGGTAAAAATGCATGTCGCGCGGTGAAGCTCGACATGCTCAAAGCATATGATAGAGTGGAATGGCACTATCTCAAGGCAATGCTAGTCAGGTTGGGCTTCGGTGATAACTTTGTCCGCTTGATTATGAAGTGTGTGACTTCGGTCCGGTTCACAATCAAGGTAAATGGAGATCTTCTACCTTATTTCACTCCTTCAAGGGGGCTCCGACAGGGCTGCCCTATGTCACCATATTTGTTCCTTATATGTGCTCAGGGCCTTACTTCACTCCTAAACAACTTTGGAGGTGCATACGTGGACAGAGGCATCAGGGTGAGCATCCATGCACCATGGGTTAACCACCTGTTATTTGCTGATGATAGCTTGATTTTCCTCAGTGCAAAAACTCAAAGCACAGAGAGGCTCAATGAGATTCTCCGGATCTACGCGGAATGCTCCGGACAGGCAGTGAACCGGGAGAAAAGTTCGATTTATTTCAGTGCCAATACGGGACAGCCCCTTCGACAGAGTTTGAAACAATCTCTTGGTATTTTTGTGGAAGCGTTCTCTGAACGCTACTTGGGCCTCCTGACGGCGATTGGGAAAATTACTAGTGGGACTTTCGAACACATGGTGGAAAGGTGTCGTGATAAAATGTGGGGTTGGTCAGAGCGAAACATGGCCTGTGCGGCTAGGGAGGTTCTTCTCAAGACGGTTGTCTAGTCGATTCCTACTTTCAGTATGAGCTGCTTCCTCTTGACGAAGAAAATTTGCAAATCTATTACCTCCTGCATGGCTAAGTACTGGTGGGGCAGCTCCATCGACAAGCGCTCGCTACACTGGCTCTCGTGGGACAAGCTCGAGGTGCCTAAAGTAAAAGGGGGCATGGGTTTTCGCAACATGCAGTCCTTTAACCTCGCTATGCTTGGGAAACATGGTTGGCGTCTTCTCACGCGACCGGACTCATTGTGTGCTAGGGTACTGAAAGCAAAATACTACCCTCATACAGACTTTCTCAATGCAATGGTTCCAGCCAAAGCATCGGCAACCTGGAAGGCAATAGTGGTAGGAAGAGAGGCATTACAGGTTGGTCTCATTCGTCGAGTTGGTGATGGCTCAACCATCTCAATTTGGAATGACAACTGGATTCCGAATACGACCACACTGAAACCCAGGGGGCGCATTGGCTCCATGCCGCTCAATAGGGTTTTGGATCTCATTGATGAGTATTCAGGAAATTGGAATGAACAGATTGTCCTTCAAAATTTCTTGCCCCTGGATGCGGTAGCCATTCTTAATATATCACTGAATCCGGCGGGTGGCGAAGATACTCTAGCCTGGTCTTTGGGGAAGTCGGGCATCTACACTGTAAAATCAGCGTATCGTTCTCTTGTGACTCGCAACGATCTTGGCTCTCGAGAGGAAGGGGCGACTACAGAATCATCATCAGCTAATAAACAGTTGTGGACTGCTCTTTGGCGACTACGAGTTGTCCCCAAAGTATGGGTATTCTGGTGGAGAGTTCTCCGAGGGATTTTACTTGACTCTACTACTTTGCGTTATCATCATATCAAGCCGTTGGGTTTATGTGATGTTTGCAAAGCGATGGACGAAGACATGTTACATGCACTGATCTATTGTTCCCATGCAAAGGCATTTTGGATGGCTGCGAGGGATAGATTTCAGCTCTCTCTCCCTCGTTTGCACCATGATACGTGGGCGCGGGACATTTTGATCGATACCATGTTTTTGGATGAGTACAGATGCAAGATTATCACTATCATGCATAGCATATGGACGTCACGGAATAACTGGACTCATGATCGCGAAGGGTACAACCCTGTACAAGCGTTGAAGTGGGTTCATGAGACTTTGGCAATCCTGGAACTTCCTTCTTTGGGAAGGAAAATGAGGGCGGGTCAGTGCTGGAAACCACCTGAGGCGGGCTGGGTTACTATCAACACTGATGGCGCTATTAATACTGAGGAAATGAGGGGGGGAGCGGGAGGTGTAGCTAGATCACACATCGCGTTCCTTGGTGCCTGGTGCAAACCTCTATTTGGCATATCGGACCCCTTCATTGCGGAGTTGCTTGCTCTCCGGGACGGCATGATCTTTGCGCAACTCCGGGGTTTTTCACATGTGGTCATGGAGATTGACTGCTTGGAGCTAGTTGATCTATGGCATTCGCGCGGCAACACCAGATCAGTTGCAGCGCCTATCTTGAGTGAACTGGAGGAAATTGGTGCTTCTTTTGCTTCGTTATCTATTACGCATGTCAGCAGGGAAGCTAATGTATCGGTGCATCAGTGTGCCCGCCTAGCTAGCACACTGGATGGCACTAAGAGTTGGCTTGATGTAAGCCCTGTTTTTTTAGTCTCTTGCCTGCGGGCGGATTGTAACACTATGATTCTAAATTAATAAAGTTCCTGAGTTCGATGCAAAAAAAAGTTCCTGAGCTGCACCAAAATCTTCATCAGGCCCCACTCTGTTGAAGACTAAGGCAATGGCTGGTCGAGGTACTCGGCCTAGTCCGAAGAAGAAATAGGTTGCCTTCCACGTGCCATCTGACGATGAAGCTGATGATGATGAACTTGCAAAAATCATCAGAGACCGACAAGAAAGGGCCGCTAGAGCCAAAGGCACAAATGTGCCACTACTTTTGGATCCAAGGGCGATCCTTGATTACATTGATCTCTGGCACAAGGATCCAAATACTCCTATGCCTGATTTCAAGTTGACTCCTGGTCAAAGTCACATGTTGACCCATTTCATCACTGAAGAGAGATGGAAATTTGAGAAGGCCAGGCAGATCAAGAAGACTCAGTTCAGAAAGGAGAAGTTCCCGAAGAATAACATTGTCAATATGACACCTGATGAACTCCTCAAGATCCAAGCTGAAATCAAAACCCTTAGCAATCACTTCAATACTTACTATGCTGATTGGCAAGGAGCCAAAGTCAGGTTTGTGAAACTGACTGAGAAATTCACAAATGTTGCAACCCCATCGCAACAAGAAATTCCTCATGCTGAAGAACATGCCAGCACCGCTGATGACAATCAGACTGCTGAAGAAAATGCTAGTTCCAGGGCTGATGACTCCATTCCAGCTGCTGAAGAAATTGCCAGCTCCTATTCTTCATCATGCGAGACTGATGAAAATGAAGATTTGGACGACACTGCGGCAGGCCCTACTACAACAACCGACCCCAACAACGCTGGCGCTCCTCCATCAACTTTATATCCTTCAGGGGCGTTAGTCCTCAGTTTCGGTCCTTTTGGTCATTCGATAACAAAGGGGGAGAAAATTGAGTTAGTCTTCAAGAGGGTCTATTATATGGGTGTTTTTTTTGTTAAGTTACAACTCTCGTTCTTCTGAAACTTTATTGGATCGAGTTGTAATCTTAAACCCGATGGTGCCCTGATACTTTTGATGCACTGTGCTTTGATACTCTCGATATGTTATTCTGCATGCTTATTCCTCATTAATGTTACTGCACGCATGCTGAATTTCATCAGGCACCATATTTCATCATGCATTTCAAATTCTTCATATCATATGACAAATGCGTGTATGAATTACAAGATATAGGGGGAGATCTCCATGATTCAACTCTTCAAGTGTGCATTGCTTCAAAAGCAAATTCCTCACTATGCACATCTTCAGGGGGAGTTCTTTTATATCTTGCAATCAAATTCCTCAATATCAGTACTTACACTTCATATGTTTATCCCTGTTGAAAACTTAACCTATATTGTCATCAATCACCAAAAGGGGGGAGATTGTAAGTGCATCTAGTGCCCCTTAGTGATTTTGGTGTATTGAAGACTTATAGGTTAAGGGACTAATGCGTTTGTGAGTGTACACATGTCTATAAGTCTATGAGGAGTTTGATATTTACAGGGAAAGTCGACCCCTAAAAATGAATATCTTGGACTAAAGATTTTGGTATTTCTGACGACTTTCATGAAGACTTTGAAAGTGAAGAAATTGGTGTTACCATGAAGACTTGATATTCATACGAGGAATATGAAGCTTGGAGACTTTCGTTTTCATAGTTTTGTTTTTCTCTTTCTTGAGTCATAGGAAACACCGTACTATTAAAGGGGGTCGAGGAAATACTAAGGAAAAATTTCCAAAGTGATGCTCAACTCAAAATCCTACACCTACCAAACCCTTCGAGTGAAGCCTTTGGAAATCTCATACAATTTAGTCAATTTCTTCAGTGACAAAGACGAAGTTCTTCTGGTCGCTGAGGAATTTGTTCTGATTGAGGAGTTAGGAATTCGCCAGTGCGGATTGCCTACACAGTGAGGAACATGATAGCCCTGAGGAATTTGAGAGTCAAATTTCCGACCGTTGCTGTGCTGCGTGCCAGCTGTCCCAAAATATCTTATCCACCTAACGGTCATATCAGAAAAGGGCATTTATGTCTTATCATGTCGGGCTACTCCCTAGGCTATAAATAGCCGCCCCCTACAACCACTAGTTGGTTGGCTGCTCCGAGAGAAACTGACACTTGTCATTTGAGAGCAACCCATCCTCCGAGGACTTTGAGCGAAAATCATCGAGTGAGGAAAAACCCAAACCCAAACACCTACAAACCCCAAAGTGATTGAGCATCACTGAAGAGATTGATCCTGTGTGGATCCGACGCTTGTTACCTTTGAAGACTGTGCTTCTTCCAGATGGTTAGGCGTCATGGTCTAGAGCGTCCAAGAGGAATTGTGGATCGCCAAGTGACCGAGTCTGTGAAGGTTTGGAAGTCGCCTGAAGACTTACCACGAGTTATTGGATGAGATCTGTGTGATCTTAGTTCAAGGAGAATACGGTGAGGACTTGGTGTCCTGAGCTGCGTGCTCAGCGACTGGGTGTCCGGGACTGTGTGTCCTCAAGTTTAAATACTCAGACGCTCCAACCAGATGTACAACTGAGACAGCAGTTGGAACTGGTCTACCAAATCATTGTCTTCACCAACCTTACTGGTTCTATTTCCTCAACTCTTTCATTTCCTCATTACTGTGTTGAGTGATTTTTCATATCTGTGTTTGAAGACTTTGACTGAAGACTTTCTCAATTTCCTCAGTTCAATTTCTTCAGTCTGTTTGTCTTCATCTTGTGTTATCCCGTGTTTATGCTTTCTGTACTTTGTGCTTGTCTTCATTTCATCATGATGACTAAGTCAGTATCCTGTTATGCTTACTTCTGAGTACTTATTCCGCTGCTAGTAGTTCTTCGCTAAGGAATTTCCTCACCGGCAAATTCCTCAGTGAAGAATTTATAAAAATCGCCTATTCACCCCCCCTCTAGTCGATATAACGCACTTTCAGTCTTAGACATAGAGTGCCTATACTTGATGGAGAGTATTTTCATGAGTGAAAAAATGAGATGCTTGTGATTTTCAATGAATATAAGTTGAACAAGTACATTGCTAGCCCTTGTGCACCTCATATTGATCCTAAGCATCCTACCCTTGATGAGTCAATTGACATGATTCGCAATCTTAGAACTGTTAATCTTATCACTAGAGGCTTGCCTAGAAACTTGATTGGATGTTTGACTACTCTTGAGTGTGCCTACACTATATGGAAATTTCTTGAGGAATGATTTCCGAATTATTCCTTGAAAAATCTAGATGAAATTCTCCATAAGTCTATTGCCTTGAGTAAGATGAATTCCAATGATTCTATGTTTGGTGATTGTCTATTCGAGCTTACAAACCTTATGCGCGCCAAAGGAGATGTTGGAATTGTTAGTGATGTTATTTCCGAAGCTATTAAAATCCATAAAGAAGATCATTGTCAAACTCACTCTAACGAATCATCCTCTCTAGGATTTGATCCACCACATGAAGATGTTGAACATGGATACTATGATGAGGATGATGATAGTGATTTTGATCTTGATGATGCGATGAGACACTTTGGTCTTATGGCAAATCTTCGGGGATATATGGCAGGAGGAAAGGAATGGGTTCTTGATAGTGGATGTATCGATCACATGACCGGAGATAAAGATATGTTTCGTGAGCTTGCTGAAAGCGACGGTCCTCGAAAGTATGTCACTTTCGGTGACAACTCAAAGGGTAAGGTGGTTTGCCTCGGTAAGGTGGCCATATCACATGATAGCTCCATACGAAATGTCACGCTCGTTGAATCTCTTGGATACAACTTACTTTCAGTATCTAGACTTGTTGATCTTGGTTTCAATGTCCTATTTACTGAAGTAATTTGCCAAGTGTTTCACTAAAAAGGCTCAACATAGAACTTGCTTCATCGCTAAATCCTCTAAAGGTTGGTTATGACATAGACGATTAGGTCATGTTGGCATGCGAAACCTTGAGAATCTTATTAAAGGAAATCATATCCTTGGTGTTAACGATGTCATATTTGATAAGGATAGACTTTGCAGCGCTTGTCAAGTAGGTAAACAGGTTGGAGGAATACATCCTATGAAGAACATCATGACCACAAGGAGGCCACTCGAGCTACTTCACATGGATCTTTTTGGTCCCAACGCTTATAAAAGTCTCGGTGGAAATTCTTTTGGTCTAGTTATAGTTGATGATTTTTCAAGATTTACGTGGGAGTTCTTTCTCGATGATAAATCGCAGGTCCAAAATATCTTCAAAAACTTCGCTAGGAAGGCCCAAAATCAATTTGAAGTGAAGATCAAGAAGGTTCGCAGCGACAATGGAACGGAGTTCAAGAATGAAAATGCCGACACCTTTCTTGACGAAGAAGGGATTTCACATGAGTTCTCGGCTACGTACACACCTCAACAAAATGGAGTTGTTGAGAGGAAGAACCGGATGCTCATCGAAATGGCGCGAACGATGCTTGATGAGTACAAGATGCAGTCACACTTTTGGGCGGAAGCGGTTGAGACAGCTTGTCACGCAACAAATTGCTTGTATCTTCACAAGCTACTCGGCAAGACGGCGTACGAGCTCCTCACCGGTAAAAAACCCCAATTTGGATACTTTCGAGTATTCGGCTCAAAGTGCTACATTCTTGATAAGCATCATCGTTCTAAATTTGCTCCTAAGTCTCATGAGGGTTTCCTACTTGGTTATGGCTCAAACTCTCACACTTACTTCCCGAAAGGTTGAAGAGACGGTAGATGTGAAGTTTGATGAATCTAATGGCTCGCATGTAGAGCAATTGCCAATTGATGTAGCAGACAAAGACCCCTTAGAAGCAATCCTTGACTTGTCTATTGGCAAGATTCGTCCAATGGAGGTGAAGGAGAGTACCTCGTCCATCCAAGTGGAAGCTTCTACCTCACGACAAGGTGAACCAAGAGTTGATACGGAAGCATACACAAGTGGGACACACCAAGATGAAGAAAACGAGGAAGTACACCAAGATGAACGTCAACAACCTCCTTCTCCACCACGATAAGAGAACGCCAACGCCAACAATGAAGAAGGCCAAGAATAAGAACAAGATGAAGAAGATGTTCAACCAAGATCCAAGCAAAAGCTTTCATGAGTTTGAGCAAGAATTGCTAAAGACCATCCCATCAAGCAAATCTACAATGATATCCAAACCGGGAGAATCACTTGCTCTAAAACTCATTTAGATAACTTTTGTGAACACTATTCATTCATATCTAGCATTGAACCTATGAAGGTTGAAGAAGCATTGGAAGATCCGGATTGGATAAACGCTATGCATGAAGAGCTACACAACTTTGAGAGAAATCAAGTTTGGACATTGGTTGAGAAGCCCGACAACAACCACAACATCATCGGTACCAAATGGGTGTTTCACAACAAGCAAGATGAAGATGGACAAGTAGTTCGCAACAAAGCACGTCTCGTCGCCCAAGGCTACACTCAATTCGAAGGTATGGACTATGGTGAGACTTATGCTCCCGTTGCTAGACTTGAGTCCATTCGCATCTTACTTGCCTATGCTAATCACCATGATATCACCTTGTACCAAATGGACATTAAAAGTGCTTTTCTAAATGGTGAAATAGAGGAGGAAGTTTATGTTAAGCAACCTCCCGGCTTTGTTAATCCTAAGAAACCTAATCATGTTTACAAACTTCATAAAGCTCTTTATGGACTTAAACAAGCTCCTAGAGCATGGTATAAATGCTTGACCAAGTTCCTTATTGAAAAAGGCTTTGAAATTGGAAAAAAATGATTCTACTCTTTTTACTAAAAGGGTTAATGGGGAACTATTTGTGTGCCAAATCTATGTTGATGATATTATATTTGGTTCAACTAACCCCCACTTTAGTGAAAAGTTTGGAAAGCTAATGTCGGAGAAGTTTGAGATGTCGATGATGAGTGAACTCAAATTCTTTCTTGGTTTGCAAATCAAGCAAACTAAGGAAGGTACCTTTGTGTCTCAAACAAAGTACACCAAGGACTTATTGAAGAAGTTCAATATGTAAGAATGCAAAGGTATGACCACACCCATGCCTACTAGCGGACATCTTGATTTGACCAAAGATGGTGAACCGGTTGATCAGAAAGTTTATCGCTCCATGATTGGTTCATTGTTATATCTATGTGCTTCACGTCCCGATATTATGCTAAGTGTGTGCATGTGTGCACGATATCAAGCCGCTCCTAGAGAATGCCATCTTAAGGCCGTGAAAAGGATAGTGAGATACTTAATTCATACACCAAATTTTGGCATTTTGTATCCAAAGAGGGCCTCTTTTAATCTTTTTGGCTACTCCGACTCGGACTATGCCGGTGATAAGGTTGATAGAAAGTCCACTTCGGGTACTTGTCAATTTCTTGGTAGATCTCTTGTGTCCTGGTCTTCCAAGAAACAAAACTCGGTATCCTTATCCACTGCCGAAGCGGAATACATTGCTGCTGGTTCATGTTGTGCTCAAGTACTTTGGATGACCCAAACTCTTAAATATTATGAGATATATGTGAAACATGTTCCATTACTTTGTGACAATGAAAGTGCTATCAAGATTGCTCACAATCCCGTGCAACACTCTCGAACTAAGCATATTGAACTTCGTCATCATTTCATTTGAGATCATGTTGCCAAAGGAGACACTACTAGGAAAAGGTCCGCTAGTGGAGCACCTATTTTGCCTACTAATGGAGCACTACAGGTGCGCCACTAGCACCACGCCATTAGAATTTTTCACTAATGGCGCACCACGGGTGCGCCATTAGTATACCAAATACTAATGGCGCACTACCTGGTGCGCCATTAGTATAGCCCATGGTGCGCCATTACTATCTGACTTAGTAATGGCGCACCACATAGGAGTGCGCCATTACTAACAAATTTTTTTCAAATATTTTTTCAGAATTTTTTTTCAATTTTTTTCTTAATCACTGGTCACTATGGCTTAATCTCGGGTCAATATGCTTAATCTTAAGTCAAATCGCACTAAGTGGTCAAACTTCCCAGAAGGTCACCCATCCTCACACTACTCCAGCCCGAGCATGCTTAACTTCGCAGTTCTATCCAACCCAGCACCACCTCACTTAACAGGCACTTGTTGATATATATATCATATCAATCCTATTAAACCTTGTTTATGTCTAGGACTTTGTTCATGTTCATGAGTATGATGAAAGTTTGAAAATATTTCAAACTTCCCGGTCATATTACGTATCATTTTTTGAAAAAAAATTCGAAACTAATTTTTTTTTCTGTTACTAGTGGCACACCTAGCAAACGGTGCGCCACTAGTAAGTTTGAAATTTTTTGAATTTTTTTGCCTCTAGATCTTGAAATCCCCGTAACATATTTTCTGTTAGGTTTTTGAGGATTTTGAAAATGTTTAACGGGGTTCCCCCAGTTAAATTCGGATCTAACTTTTCGAGTAGATGATTTTTCATATAAAAAACTTTTTAATCCGAGTTCGTATGCAAAAGTTATGCCCATTTTACAAATTCCAGAGAGATTTTGCAAATAAAGTCGAAATTCATATTTGTAAATTTTCCCAACAACTAGACCACATATCACATGGGAAACTCATTTTCTTTTATTTTTTTGACATTTCCATCATTTTCTTTTATTTTTTAAACTAAAAAGGCGGTCCACAGGGGGGGTGCATTCAGTGGAAATTTTGGACCAAGTTAGTAATGGCGCACCGTGGGAGTGGTACACCATTACTAGTTCAACTAGTAATGGCGCACCACACACACGGTGTGCCATTACTAGTTTCGAAACAAAATAAAAAAAAGAAAAAAAATTAAAAAAAACTAGTGGCGCATCCTAGATGTGGTGCGCCATTACTAGTTTAAAAAAATAAAAAAATTTGAAATTTTTTTTGAAAAAAATTACTAGTCGCGCACCGTGGATGTGGTGCGCCATTACTAGTTTAACTAGTAATGGCGCACTATCCCATGATGCGCCATTACTAGTTTTGAAAAAAAAATTGTTACTAGTGGTGCACCGTGGATGTGGTGCGCTATTAGTATTTGGACACTAATGGCGCACCAACACATGGTGCGCCATTAGTATATAGTAGTGGCGCACCACATGTCTGGTGCGCCATTAGTGTCCATATCATCTATAGCCCTTTTCCTAGTAGTGAGACATTAATCTTAAGCATGTTCGCACCGATAAGCAATTGGCAGATATTTTCACTAAACCACTTGATGAGAAAGTGTTTTGCAGGTTAAGAGGAGAATTAAACATCATTGATGCTTCAAACTTGGAGTAGGAACTCCAGTTGATACATGCAAGACATGAGTCTATGACTAATCCTTGATATTCCTCTTATGATGATAATCTTATGTCTTGGATATATTTTCACCTTGCATGTTATCTAACCCATGTAGGAACTTAGATGAATCTAAATCTATGAGATTGCAATTCATTCACATCTTGAGCAATCTCTACATCACCAAGTCTCTACATAATGGTGGTTGAAGTCAAGGAAGCACGGAACCATTCAAACATATCCTTTGACAAATGTTTTATTGAGATTCATGACTGTCATTTTGGATACACAAGTGCTATTCCTTGCAAAAAGTAACCCATGTAGGTAGATGAACTCAAATTCCAAGTGGTGCTCCCAACTCTTGATTAAGCTACATCAACCTTGAGCAACCCACATAAGTTCAACTACATGATCAAGATCAATACCACCACCCAAGGTACGTTATTCCATCTAAGAGAAGCTTTACTCCAAGACATGAGTCAAAGCAACTCGACAAGATGTTAATACATCAAGATGCTTAAACGAAAAAATGGTAACCCCATTTTGAGCTTAAACGATGAGTATGACCTATGATCAAGTGATCTCACTTGACTCCTAAGTCAATATACTCTAACATAGGTGACTTTTGTCGCCGACCAATTCTAGATGAAGTTCTATTGTGTTCTTTTCTGTGCTCTTGCATTTTTCTCGTGCATATTTGTTACCCCTTTCAAAAAAAACTTCATCTAGATTTCTTTTATGTTTCTTATCTTTTATTTTCTGTTCTGCATTCCCTGCATCCAATTCATTGCAAATCTTTCAGTTAATTCCTTGCAAATCCTTGTGAGATCCTATTTGTCTAGTGAGCTGAGGTGATAAGTGTTTTCTCTGTAATGAATTCGGTCACAACGGTCCATTGCCTTCGGTCCAACCGAAAACTCTCGGTGCAACCGAAGCATAAAACTCGGTGCCACCGATTTCACTACAAGAAAGACACCTTGCCACTTGTTTCTGCATTCTTTTTGATCCAGCTCCACTCAATTAAACTTGACCTCTACCAGCATCACATTCAACTTGTTGCTTTGTTCTGTGACTCAAGGACCAAACCCATTCGTGACAAAAATCCAGAAGAACTCTTCTTGGAAATTGATGTCAAAGGGGGAGAGAGAGATCACATCAAAGCTTAATCATATCTATATTGGGAAAGAATACTCAAGGGGAGAAAGAGTAATCATCAAGGACCCAAGATGCTTGGTGTTCAAGAGGAGAGAAGTCACACGTCTTTAAGAATGGAAAGACATGTTCATATCTAGTTGCATTAGCTCTGTTTTCTTTCTTTGAGCTCTGATTTTATGTTCCCTATCTCCTCCCAGTATCCTATGCTAGATTCAGGGGGAGCAAGCCATCTAAGGGAAGGAAATCCTTAAATTCATTGCACATCTTTACCTTTGGGGACATGTCTACATTCAATGTGGTACTTAGTACTCACTCTACATGTCATCCCAGTCTTGGTACTCTTGTGGTTTCTTTTGTTTGCTCTGGCCAGTAGGTGTATCTGTGTTATCTAACCTTGTTTACACAGGTTCATTTCTTCCTAAGCCAACTCAAGACCACAAGGTAAGTATATGCATCACAGTCATGTGTATGAGGAATTCTTGCTGATGTACATACTGTTTGCAGGAAGGACTCATGAGCCTGAAGGTACATTTCCCATATTTACATCATTTGCTCCGATGCATATAGCCAAGATACATGTAACACATTGCTTACTCTGTCATTCTTATGCATTCACATGCTTCTATATTTCATATTTACATGATTGCATACATGTAGGGGGAGCCTATGCATGTTACATGTCTTTCCAAAGCTTTATTGGTTATTCTCTATATCTTTATCTAAAGCTTTGATGTATGTTTCCATCAATTACCAAAAAGGGGGAGATTGAAAGCACAAGTGCTCACTGGGTGGTTTTGTAATTAATGTCAACATATCTCTTGTTGGACTAACACTTTTACCTAGTATGTTTCAGATAAGTTCAACAATGAAGTGGCATGGACTAGAGGATGTGGAACCCCTTCAAGATGCTAAGGATAAAGGATCGGCTCAAGCTCCAAGAACAAGACTCTACATTTTCTATTTTAGTGATCCAAGATCACATTGAGTCTATAGGAAAAGCCAATACTATCAAGAAGGGACGAGGTGTTGCTAACTGGCTTGCTTGCTCAAAATGCTTAGTGATATGCTCCAAATCCCTCAACTACCTTCTCACATCCACATATGATCCAAACCAAAAGTCCAACTCGGGCCCATCGATTCTTTCTATCCGGCGCCACCGAGTTCAGATGTCATAGACACTGCCACAAACCCTAGGCAAATCGGTCTCACCGATAGGTATCTCAGTCTCACCGACATGGGATTGTAATCTCTCTGTGTATGTCCATTACCAAAATCGGTCCAACTAAGTTTGTGTAATCGGTCCTACCGAGATTACAATGCAGACTCTCTGTTCCTCTCCATAACATTTCGATCCAACCGAGATGAGCGAATCGGTCCCACCGAGTTTGCCTGACCAACTCTCTGGTTAGCTGATCATCAAAATCGGTCCCACCGAGTTTGTGTAATCGGTCTCACCGAGATTATGTTATGCCCTAACCCTAACCATATCAGTCTTACTGAGTTGCATGTCGGTCCCACTGAAAATCCTAACGGTCACATCATTTGCTGAATCGATCTGACCGAGTTTCTCAATTCGATCCCACCGAGATTGGTAAGTTGTGTGTAACGGTTAGATTTTGTGTGGAGGCTATATATACACCTCCACCCACTCTTCATTCATGGAGAGAGCCATCAGAATGTGCCTACACTTCCAGCATACATTTTTTGAGAGAAAACCACCTACACTTGTGTTGAGGCCAAGATATTCCATTCCTACCATATGAATCTTGATCTCTAGCCTTACCCAAGTTGCTTTCCACTCAAATCTTATTTCTACCAAATCCAAATCCTGTGAGAGAGAGTTGAGTGTTGGGGAGACTATCATTTGAAGCACAAGAGCAAGGAGTTCATCATCAACACACCATTTGTTACTTCTTGGAGAGTGGTGTCTCCTAGATTGGCTAGGTGTCACTTGGGAGCCTCCGACAAGATTGTGGAGTTCAACCAAGGAGTTTCTAAAGGCAAGGAGATCGCCTACTTCGTGAAGATCTACCCCTAGTGAGGCAAGTCGTTCGTAGGCGACGGGCATGCTGGGATAGACAAGGTTGCTTCTTCGTGGACCCTTCGTGGACTCGCGCAGCCATTACCCTTCGTGGGTTGAAGTCTCCATCAACGTGGATGTACGATAGCACCACCTATCGGAACCACGACAAAAACATCCGTGTCTCCAATTGCGTTTGCACACTCCAATCCCATCCCTTTACATTCTTGCAAGTTGCATGCTTTACTTTCCGCTGCTCATTGTTGGAAATATGCCCTAGAGGCAATAATAAAATGATTATTATTATATTTCCTTGTCCATGATAATTGTCTTTTATTAATGCTATAATTGTATTATCCGAAAATCGTAATACACATGTGAATACTTAGACCACAACATGTCCCTAGTGAGCCTCTAGTTGACTAGCTCGTTGATCAATAGATAGTCGTGGTTTCCTGACTATGGACATTGGATGTCATTGATAACGAGATCACATCATTAGGAGAATGATGTGATGGACAAGACCCAATCCTAAGCATAGCACAAGATCGTGTAGTTCGTTTTGCTAGAGCTTTTCCAATGTCAAGTATCTTTTCCTTAGACCATGAGATCATGTAACTCCCAGATACCGTAGGAGTGCTTTGGGTGTACCAAACGTCACAATGTAACTGGGTGACTATAAAGGTGCACTATAGGTATCTCCTAAAGTGTCTGTTGGGTTGACACGAATCGAGACTGGGATTTGTCACTCCGTATGACGGAGAGGTACCACTGGGCCCACTCGGTAGTGCATCATCATAATGAGCTCAAAGTGACCAAGTGTCTGGTCACGGGATCATGCATTACGGTACGAGTAAAGTATCTTGCCGGTAACGAGATTGAACGAGGTATTGGGATACCGACGATCGAATCTCGGGCAAGTAACATACCGATTGACAAAGGGAATTGTATACGGGGTTGCTTAAATCCTCGACATCATGGTTCATCCGATGAGATCATCGAGGAGCATGTGGGAGCCAACATGGGTATCCAGATCCCGCTGTTGGTTATTGACCAGAGAGCCGTCTCGGTCATGTCTGCATGTCTCCCGAACCCGTAGGGTCTACACACTTAAGGTTTGGTGACGCTAGGGTTGTATGAATATGAGTATGCAGCAAACCGAAAGTTGTTCGGAGTCCCGGATGAGATCCTGGACATAACGAGGAGTTCCGGAAGGGTTCGGAGGTAAAGAATTATATATAGGAAGTGCTATTTCAGCCATCGGGAAAGTTTTGGGGTCCACCGGTATTGTACCGGGACCACCGGAAGGGTCCCGGGGGTCCACCGGGTGGGGCCACCTATCCCGGACGGCCCCATGGGCTGAAGTGGGAGGGGAACCAGCCCCTAGTGGGCTGGTGCGCCCCCCCTTGGCCCCCCTTGCGCCTAGGGTTGGAAACCCTAGGGTGGGGGCGCACCACTTGCCTTGGGGGGCACTCCACCCCCCTGGCCGCCACCCCCTTGGGAGATCTGATCTCCAGGGCCACCCCCAAGGGGGCCTATATAAAGGAGGGGGGAGGGAGGGCAGCCGCACCTGAAGTCTTGGCGCCTCCCTCTCCCCTGCTACACCTCTTCCTCCTCCCGTAGTTGCTTGGCGAAGCCCTGCTGGAGCCCTGCTGCATCCACTACCACGCCGTCGTGCTGCTGGATCTTCATCAACCTCTCCTCCCCCCTTGCTGGATCAAGAAGGAGGAGACGTCACGCTGACTGTACATGTGTTGAATGCGGAGGTGCCATCCGTTCGGCGCTAGGATCTCCGGTGATTTGGATCACGACGAGAACGACTCCCTCAACCCCGTTCTCTTGAATGCTTCCGCATGCGATCTACAAGGGTATGTAGATGCATCTCTCTCTCTCGTTGCTAGATGAACTCATAGATTGATCTTGGTGAACGTAGGAATTTTTTTATTTTATGCAACGTTCCCCAACAGTGGTATTAGAGCTAGGTCTATGCGTAGTTCTCTATTGCACGAGTAGAACACAAATCTGTTGTGGGAGTAGATCTTGTCAACTTGCTTGCCACTACTAGTCTTATTTTGCTTCAACGGTATTGTGGGATGAACCGGCCCGGACCGACCTTACATGTACGCTTACGTGAGACAGGTCCCACCGACTGACATGCACTAGTTGCATAAGGTGGCTAGCGGGTGTCACTTTAGTTGGAGCGGATTCAATGAAAAGGGTCCTTATGAAGGGTAAATAGAAGTTGACAAAATCACGTTGTGGTTATTCGTAGGTAAGAAAACGTTCTTGCTAGAACCCAATTGCAGGCATGTAAAAGATGCAACAACAATTAGAGGACGTCTAACTTGTTTTTGCAGCAATTGCTATGTGATGTGATATGGCCAAAAGTTGTGATGAATGATGAATGATATATTGTGATGTATGAGATCATGTTCTTGTAATAGGAATCACGACTTGCATGTCGATGAGTATGACAACCGGCAGGAGCCATAGGAGTTGTCTTAATTATTGTATGACCTACGTGTCAATGATTTAACGCCATGTAATTACTTTACTTTATTGCTAAACCGTTAGCCATAGTAGTAGAAGTAATAGTTGGCGAGCAACTTCATGGAGACACGATGATGGATATCATGATGATGGAGATCATGGTGTCATGCCGGTGACGAAGATGATCATGGAGCCCCGAAGATGGAGATCAAAGGAGCTATATGATATTGGCCATATCATGTCACTACTATATAATTGCATGTGATGTTTATTATGTTTATGCATCTTGTTTACTTAGAACGATGGTAGTAAATAAGATGATCCCTTATAATAATTTCAAGAAGGTGTTCCCCCTAACCGTGCACCGTTGCTAAAGTTCGTCGTTTCGAAGCACCACGTGATGATCGGGTGTGATAGATCCTTACGTTCACATACAACGGGTGTAAGACAGTTTTACACATGCAAAAACACTTAGGGTTAACTTGACGAGCCTAGCATGTACAGACATGGCCTCGGAACACAGAGACCGAAAGGTCGAACATGAGTCGTATGGAAGATACGATCAACATGGAGATGTTCACCGATGATGACTAGTCCGTCTCACGTGATGATCGGACACGGCCTAGTCGACTCGGATCGTGTAACACTTAGATGACTAGAGGGATGTCTAATCTGAGTGGGAGTTCATTAAATAATTTGATTAGATGAACTTAATTATCATGAACTTAGTCTAAAATCTTTTCAAAATATGTCTTGTAGATCAAATGGCCAATGCTCATGTCAACATGAACTTCAACGCGTTCCTAGAGAAAACCAAGCTGAAAGATGATGGCAGCAACTATTCGGACTGGGTCCGGAACCTGAGGATCATCCTCATAGCTGCCAAGAAAGCATATGTCCTAGAAGGACCGCTAGGTGAAGCACCCATCCCAGAGAACCAAGACGTTATGAATGCTTGGTAGTCACATGCTGATGATTACTCCCATGTTTAGGGCGGCATGCTTTACAGCTTAGAACCGGGGCTCCAAAAGCGTTTTGAGCGACACGGAGCATATGAGATGTTCGAGGAGCTGAAAATGGTTTTCCAAGCTCATGCCCGGGTCGAGAGATATGAAGTCTCCGACAAGTTCTACAGTTGTAAGATGGAGGAAAATAGTTCTGTCAGTGAGCACATACTCAAAATGTCTGGGTTGCTCAACCGCCTGTCCCAGCTGGATATTAACCTCCCGGACAAGGAGGACATTGACAGAATCCTTCAGTCGCTCCCACCGAGCTACAAGAGCTTTGTGATGAACTACAATATGCAGGGGATGGTAAAAACTATTCTTGAAGTATTTTCAATGCTGAAGTCAGCAGAGGTAGAAATCAAGAAAGAACATCAAGTGTTGATGGTCAATAAAACCACCAAGTTCAAGAAGGGCAAGGGTAAGAAGAACTTCAAGAAGGACGGCAAAGATGTTGCCGCACCCGGAAAGCAAGTTGCCGGGAAGAAGTCAAGGAATGGACCCAAGCCTGAGACTGAGTGCTTTTATTGCAAAGGGAAGGGTCACTGGAAGCGGAAGTGCCCCAAATACTTAGCGGACAAGAAGGCCGGCAACACTAAAGGTATATGTGATATACATGTAATTGATGTGTACCTTACCAGTACTCGTAGTAACTCCTAGGTATTTGATACCGGTGCCATTGCTCATATTTGTAACTCACAGCAGGAGATGCGGAATAAGCGGAGACTGGCGAAGGACGAGGTGACGATGCGCGTCGGGAATGGTTCCAAGGTCGATGTGATCGCCGTCGGCACTCTACCTCTACATTTACCTACAGGATTAGTTTTAAACCTCAATAATTGTTATCTAGTGCCAAGTTTGAGCATGAACATTGTATCTGGATCTCGTTTAATGCGAGATGGCTACTCATTTAAATCCGAGAATAATGGTTGTTCTATTTATATGAGAGATATGTTTTATGGTCATGCTCCGATGGTCAATGGTTTATTCTTAATGAATCTCGAACGTAATGTTACACATATTCATAGTGTGAATACCAAAAGATGTAAAGTTGATAACGATAGTCCCACATACTTGTGGCACTGCCGCCTTGGTCACATTGGTGTCAAGTGCATGAAGAAGCTCCATGCTGATGGAACTTTAGAGTCTCTCGATTATGAATCATTTGACACATGCGAACCATGCCTCATGGGAAAAATGACCAAGACTCCGTTCTCCGGAACAATGGAGCGAGCAACCAACTTATTGGAAATCATACATACCGATGTGTGCGGTCCAATGAGCGTTGAGGCTCGCGGAGGATATCATTATGTTCTCACTCTCACTGATGACTTGAGTAGATATGGGTATGTCTACTTGATGAAACACAAGTCTGAGACCTTTGAAAAGTTTAAGGAATTTCAGAATGAGGTAGAGAATCAACGTGACCGAAAGATAAAATTCTTACGATCAGATCGTGGAGGAGAATATTTAAGTCACGAATTTGGTACACACTTAAGAAAATGTGGAATCATTTCACAACTCACGCCGCCTGGAACATCTCAGCATAATGGTGTGTCTGAACGTCGTAATCGCACTCTATTGGATATGGTGTGATCTATGATGTCTCTTACCGATTTACTGCTATCATTTTGGGGATACGCTCTAGAGACAGCTACATTCACTTTAAATATGGCTCCGTCTAAATCCGTTGAGACGACACCGTATGAATTGTGGTTTGGTAAGAAACCTAAGCTGTCGTTTCTAAAATTTTGGGGATGCGATGCTTATGTCAAGAAACTACAACCTGAAAAGCTCGAACCCAAGTCGGAAAAATGCGTCTTCATAGGATACCCTAAGGAAACCATTGGGTATACCTTCTACCTTAGATCCGAAGGCAAGAACTTTGTTGCCAAGAATGGATCCTTTCTGGAAAAAGAGTTTCTCTCGAAAGGAGTAACTGGGAGGAAAGTAGAACTTGATGAAGTACTACCTCTTGAACCGGAAAGTAGTGCAGCTCAAGAAAATGTTCCTGTGGTGCCTACACCGACTGGAGAGGAAATTAATGATGATGATCAAGGTACTTCGGATCGAGTTGCCACTGAACTTCGTAGGTCCACAAGGACACGTTCCACACCAGAGTGGTATGGCAATCATGTCCTGGAAATCATGTTGTTAGACAACGGTGAACCTTCGAACTATGAAGAAGCGATGGCGGGCCCAGATTCCAACAAATGGCTTGAAGCCATGCAATCTGAGATAGAATGCATGTATGAAAACAAAGTATGGACTTTGACAGACTTGCCCAATGATCAGCGAGCGATAGAAAATAAATGGATCTTTAAGAAGAAGACGGACGCGGATGGTAATATTACCATCTATAAAGCTCGACTTGTCGCTAAGGGTTATCGGCAAATTCAAGGGGTTGACTACGATGAGACTTTCTCTCCCATAGCAAAGCTGAAGTTCGTCCGAATCATGTTAGCAATTGCCGCATACTATGATTATGAGATATGGCAGATGGACGTCAAAACGGCATTTCTGAACGGCTATCTTAAGGAAGAACTGTATATGATGCAGCCGGAAGGTTTTATCGATCCTAAAATGCTAACAAGGTATGCAAGCTCCAGCAATCCATTTATGGGCTGGTGCAAGCATCTCAGAGTTGGAACATTCGCTTTGATGAGATGATCAAAGCGTTTGGGTTTATGCAGACTTATGGAGAAGCGTGCGTTTACAATAGTGAGTGGGAGCTCTGTAGCATTTCTCATATTATATGTAGATGACATACTTTTGATGGGAAATGATATAGAACTTTTGGACAACATTAAGGCCTACTTGAATAAGTGTTTTTCAATGAAGGACCTTGGAGAAGCTGCTTATATATTAGGCATCAAGATCTATAGGGATAGATCGAGACGCCTCATAGGTCTTTCACAAAGCACATACCTTGATAAGATTTTGAAGAAGTTCAAAATGGATCAGTCCAAGAAAGGGTTCTTGCATGTATTGCAAGGTGTGAGATTGAGCTCGGCTCAATGCCCGACCACGACAAAAGATGAAGAAGAGATGAGTGTCATCCCCTATGCCTCAGCCATAGGATCTATTATGTATGCCATGCTGTGTACCAGACCTGATGTAAACCTTGCCGTAAGTTTGGTGGGAAGGTACCAAAGTAATCCCGGCAAGGAACACTGGACAGTGGTCAAGAATATCCTGAAGTACCTGAAAAGGACAAAGGACATGTTTCTCGTTTATGGAGGTGACGAAGAGCTCGTCGTAAAGGCTTACGTCGATGCTAGCTTCGACACAGATCTGGATGACTCTAAGTCAGAAACCCGATACGTGTATATGTTGAATCGTGGAGCAGTAAGCTGGTGCAGTTGCAAGCAGAGCATCGTGGCGGGATCTACATGTGAAGCGGAGTACATGGCAGCCTCAGAGGCAGCACATGAAGCAATATGGATGAAGGAGTTCATCACCGACCTAGGAGTCATACCCAATGCATCGGGGCCAATCACTCTTTTCTGTGAAAACACTGGAGCTATTGCCCTTGCCAAGGAGCCCAGGTTTCACAAGAAGACCAGGCACATCAAGCGTCATTTCAACTCCATCCGTGAAAATGTTCAAGATGGAGACATAGATATTTGCAAAGTACATACGGATCTGAATGTCGCAGATCCGTTGACTAAACCTCTTCCGCGAGCAAAACATGACCAACACCAGTACTCTATGGGTGTTTGATTCATCATAATGTAACTAGATTATTGACTCTAGTGCAAGTGGGAGACTATTGGAAATATGCCCTAGAGGCAATAATAAAATGATTATTATTATATTTCCTTGTTCATGATAATTGTCTTTTATTCATGCTATAATTGTATTATCCGGAAATTGTAATACACGTGTGAATACTTAGACGACAACATGTCCCTAGTGAGCCTCTAGTTGACTAGCTCGTTGATCAATAGATAGTCGTGGTTTCCTGACTATGGACATTGGATGCCATTGATAACGAGATCACATCATTAGGAGAATGATGTGATGGACAAGACCCAATCCTAAGCATAGCACAAGATCGTGTAGTTTGTTTTGCTAGAGCCTTTCCAATGTCAAGTATCTTTTCCTTAGACCATGAGATCGTGTAACTCCCGGATACCGTAGGAGTGCTTTGGGTGTACCAAACGTCACAACGTAACAGGGTGACTATAAAGGTGCACTATAGGTATCTCCGAAAGTGTTTGTTGGGTTGACACGGATTGAGACTGGGATTTGTCACTCCGTATGATGGAGAGGTATCACTGGGCCCACTCGGTAGTGCATCATCATAATGAGCTCAAAGTGACCAAGTGTCTGGTCACGGGATCATGCATTACGGTACGAGTAAAGTGTCTTGTCGGTAACGAGATTGAACGAGGTATTGGGATACCGACGATCGAATCTCGGGCAAGTAACATACCGATTGACAAAGGGAACTGCATACGAGGTTGCTTAAATCCTCGACATCGTGGTTCATCCGACGAGATCATCGAGGAGCATGTGGGAGCCAACATGGGTATCTAGATCCCGATGTTGGTTATTGACCGCAGAGCCGTCTCGGTCATGTCTGCATGTCTCCCGAACCCGTAGGGTCTACACACTTAAGGTTCGGTGACGCTAGGGTTGTATGAATATGAGTATGCAGCAAACCGAAAGTTGTTTGGAGTCCCGGATGAGATCCCGGATGTCACGAGGAGTTCCGGGAGGGTCCGGAGGTAAAGAATTATATATAGGAAGTGTTGTTTCGGCCATCGGGAAAGTTTTGGGGTCCACCGGTATTGTACCGGGACCACCGGAAGGGTCCCGGGGGTCCATCGGGTGGGGCCACCTATCCCGGAGGGCCCCATGGGCTGAACTGGGAGGGGAACCAGCCCCTAGTGGGCTGGTGCGCCCCCCCCCCTTGCCCCCCCTGCGCCTAGGGTTGGAAACCCTAGGGTGGGGGCGCACCACTTGCCTTGGGGGCACTCCAACCCCCTGGCTGCGGCCCCCTTGGGAGATCTGATCTCCAGGGTCGGCGCCCCCCAGGGTGCCTATATAAAGGAGGGGGGAGGGAGGGCAGCCGCACCTGAAGTCTTGGCGCCTCCCTCTCCCCTGCTACACCTCTTCCTCCTCCCGTAGTTGCTTGGCGAAGCCCTGCCGGAGCCCTGCTGCATCCACTACCACGCCGTCGTGCTGCTGGATCTTCATCAACCTCTCCTCCCCCCTTGCTGGATCAAGAATGAGGAGACGTCACGCTGACCGTACGTGTGTTGAACGCGGATTTGCCGTCCGTTCGGCGCTAGGATCTCCGGTGATTTGGATCACGACGAGAATGACTCCCTTAACCCCGTTCTCTTGAACACTTCCGCACGCGATCTACAAGGGTATGTAGATGCATCTCTCCCTCTCTCTCTCTCGTTGCTAGATGAACTCATAGATTGATCTTGGTGAACGTAGGAAAAAATTTATTTTATGCAACGTTCCCCAACACTCATATACTCCTTGCATGCTTGCTTGATATGTATTGTGATTGTTAAACTTGTGCCAAAACTCCACTTCAACTTAAAGAAATTAAAAGCTGCACCTTTTTCTCACTTAGTGTCTAATCACCCTCCCTCTAGACACCTCTTCTCGATCCTTTCAATGGACAACTGGTTTCCCATGGCCCTCACCGGCATCCCGCATGTTTGGCTGCTCAACCTACCGGCATCTTCTGTGTCTTCCTAGGAGGAGCTGCGCAGCCTCTTCCTCACCCACTACGTGGCGCCGGCGCCCCCGGTCATCACGGCTCTCCTAGGCGGCTCACAGGCACCGCCCTCAGACCGCCACGCCAAGCCGTTCTTCCGCCAGATTGGCGCCACCCTCATGCGGCAAGGAGCTCCTCCGGGTTGGGCGGCACCCTAGGCCGACCTGACCTTCAACTCGTACAATCACCCCGTCAACACCGCGTGCTCGGGCACGCTCCCAATGCTCAGCATGCCCACCATCTGCCAGGTGGCCGTCACCAAAACCCTCATCGACGGTGGCGCCGGCCTCAACGTGCTCTCGGTGGAGGCCTTCAGCCTCCTCCATGTACCGCTGGAACGACTCCGACCCAGCAAGCCCTTCTCGGGCATCGGAGGCGGTTCCGCCAGCTCCCTGGGGCAGATCCACCTCCCTGTGACCTTCTGCACCCACGACAACTTCCGCACGGAGCTGGTCAACTTCGACATCTCCCACATCAGCCTCCCGTACAATGCCATCCTTGGATACCCCGCCCTGGCTCAGTTCATGGCAGCGACCCATCCGGCCTACAACCTCATGGAGATGCCCGGGAGCAGCGGTGTCCTCACCATAGTTGGGGATACCAAGGATGCTCTGTTGGCACTCAAGCTCGCCCTCAAGACAGCCGCGATGGCTCAGCCTGCCGGCACGGACACCTCCAAGGCCAAGGGGGCTGCGCCGACCAAGAAGAAGCAGCTGTTCACCCAGGACAAGGCGGAGACCAAGCAGGTGCCAGTTGAGGAGGACGGGTCCTTAGGCGCCACCTTCACCATAGGTGCCAACCTTGACCCCGACCAAGAGGAGGCGCTGGTGAAGTTCCTGTGCTCGAACAAGGATGTGTTCACATGGGAACCCAAGTAGCTAGTGGGGGTCCCAAGGCAGGTGATTGAGCATCACCTGAATGTCTGCACCAATGTACGCCCCGTGAAGCAGAAAGCAAGGCGGCAGTCCACCGAGAAGCAGGCCTTCATCGTCCAAGAAACCCGCAAGCTAGAGGCAGCGGGTGTTATTCGCGAGGTTCGCTACACCGAATGGCTGGCAAACCCTGTTGTCGTGCCGAAAAAGGGAGGAAAGGAGCGCATTTGCATCGACTTCACCAACCTCAACAAGGCCAGCCCTCAAGATCTATTCCTGCTCCCCCGCATCGACCAAATTGTCCACTCCACCGCCGAGTGCAACCTGCTGTGTTTCCTGGATCATTTTTGGGTTATCACCAAATCAAGATGGCTGTAGAAGACGTGGAGAAGACAGCCTTCTTGACCCCGTCTGGGATGTACTGCTACACCTGCATGCCGTTTGGGTTGCGCAACGCGGGTTCAACCTTCCAGCGGCTGATGCACATCGCCTTAGGCCGGCAGCTCGAGAAAAACACCAACGCTTACGTCGACGACATTGTGCTGAAGTCTCGGGAGGCTAAGACCTTGATCCAGGATCTGGAGGAGACCTTCGCGAGCCTCCGCAAGGTGGACCTGCGACTCAAACCGGAGAAGTGCGTGTTTGGCGTTCCTTCGGGCAAGCTTCTGGGCTTCCTCGTGTCCCACAGAGGGATCGAGGCCAACCCGGAGAAGGTCGAGGCAATTGAAGACATGAGTCCACCGCAAACCCTCAGAGAAATGCAGAAGCTCGCAAGATGCGTAACCGCGTTAGGTTGCTTCATCTCCAAGCTGGGTTAGCGAGCCCTGCCTTTCTTCAAGCTGATGAAGAAGAAGGGCCCGTTTGAGTGGACTCAGGAGGCCGACCAAGCATTTCAAGACCTCAAGAAGTATCTGACCAGCCCTCCAGTGATGGTGGCACCACGCCCTCTCGAGTCCCTCGTGCTCTACCTTGCCGCCACTCCCTACTCCCCCAGCACAGCTCTAGTGGCGGTTCGGGAGGAGCTCCAGGTCAAGGCTGCGTCACGACTAGCCGCGGCCCCGGGCGCGGTAGTACAAGATCAAGAAGGCCTCACGAAGACCACGGCCTCGGCAAATGGAGACCAGCCTCAGTAGGAAGACGCCCCCAGGGCTGAAGAGGCCGTGCCAGGCAACCAGGCGCTGGGGGCTCCGTCGTCTCAGGAGGCGCCTCACCCTCCGGAGGGCGCAGACCTCGTGAGCACACCCACCCTCATCGAGCATCCGGTGTACTTCGTCAGCACGGTGTTGCGGGATGCACGGGCACAATATCCCATGCCTTAGAAGCTCTTGCTCGCTCTATTGGTGGCCTCACGTAAGCTGCGGCACTACTTCTAAGGCCACCCCATCAAGGTCGTCTCAACTTACCAATTGGAAAGGGTACTCACGAGCCCCAACTCCGCTGGAAGGGTCACCGAATGGAACATCGATCTGCAAGTGTTTCAGTTGGAGTTCAGCACAACCAGGGTCGTCAAGGGAGCCGCACTTGTAGATTTCGTGGCGGAATGGACAGAGGCACCAGGGCTCGAAGCAGGCGAGGACCAGTCACTTTCCCCAGGAAGTGAGGCACCAGATGGCTGGGTCATGTACTTCGATGGAGCATTCTCGCGGCAGGGCGCGGGGGCTGGTGCAGTGCTTATATCCCCCACTCATGACAAGCTCTATTACGCCGTCCAACTCTGTTTCTAGCAGGGCGAGAAGGTCTCCAACAACATAGCAGAATACGAGGGCCTCATAGCAGGCTTGAAGGCTGCAACAACACTGGGGGTGAAGCGCCTCATCATCAAGGGCGACTCACAGCTCCTCATCAACTTCTCCAACAAGGTGTACGAGCCGAAGGACGAGCACATGGAGGCGTATCTCGCAGAGGTGCGCAGGATGGAAAAGCAGTTTTGGGGGCTGGAGTTGCAGCATGTGCCCCGCGACACCAACCAAGAGGCTGATGACATTGCGAGGAGGGCATCCAGGCGACTGCCTCAAGAGCCTTGCATTTTCGAGGAACGGCTCTTCAAGCCATCGGCAGCACCATCGCTTTCAAGCACAGCACAACCATGGGAAGAACTCCCTTAGCCACCTGCCATGGGAGCCCTGGCCTGTGGCCCGACCTCGGGAGCGCGTCTGCTCTTGGTGTTGGAAATATGCCCTAGAGGCAATAATAAAATGGTTATTATTATATTTCTTTGTTCATGAAAATTGTCTGTTATTCATGCTATAATTGTGTTATCCGGAAATCGTAATACACGTGTGAATACATAGAACACAACATGTCCCTAGTGAGCCTCTAGTTGACTAGCTCGTTGATCAACAGATAGTCATGGTTTCCTGACTATGGGCATTGGATGTCATTGATAACGGGATCACATCATTAGGTGATGGACAAGACCCAATCCTAAGCATAGCTCAAAGATCGTGTAGTTCGTTTAGCTAGAGCTTTTCCAAATGTCAAGTATCATTTCCTTAGACCATGAGATTGTGCAACTCTCGGATATCGTAGGAGTGCTTTGGGTGTGCCAAACGTCACAACGTAACTGGGTGACTATAAAGGTGCACTACGGGTATCTTCGAAAGTGTCTGTTGGGTTGGCATCAATCGAGACTAGGATTTGTCACTCCGTATGACGGAGAGGTATCTCTGGGCCCACTCGGTAATGCATCATCATAATGAGCTCAATGTGACCAAGTGTCTGGTCATGGGCTCATGCATTACGATACGAGTAATGTCACTTGTCGGTAACGATATTAAATGAGGTATTGGGATACCGACGATCGAGTCTCGGGCATGTAACGTACCGATTGACAAAAGGAATTGTATAAGGGATTGATTGAATCCCCGACATCGTGGTTCATCCGATGAGATCATCGAGGAGCATGGGGGAGCAAACATGGGTATCCAGATCCCGCTATTGGTTATTGACCAGAGAGGCGTCTCGGTCATGTCTGTATGTCTCCCGAACCTGTAGGGTCTACACACTTAAGGTTCGGTGACGCTAGGGTTGTAGAGATATGAGTATGCAGTAAACTGAAAGTTGTTTTGAGTCCCGGATGAGATCCCGGACGTCACGAGGAGTTCCGGAATGGTCCGGAGGTAAAGAATTATATATAGGAAGTCAGGTTTCGGCCATCGGGAAAGTTTCAGGGGTCACCGGTATTGTACCAGGACCACCGGAAGGGTCCCGGGGGTCCATCGGGTGGGGCCACCTATATCGGAGGGCCCCATGGGCTGAAGTGGGAGGGGAACTAGCCCATGGTGGGCTGGTGCACCCTCCCTTGGGCCCCCCTCGCCTAGGGTTGGGAAACCCTAGGGGTGGGGGCGCCTCCACCTGGCTTGGGGGGCAAGTTTCCCCCTGGTCGCTGCCCCCCCTGGGAGATCCCATCTCCTAGGGCCGGCACCCCCCCTAGGGGGCCTATTTAAAGAGGGGGGAGGGAGGGCAGCCGCACCCATGCTCTTGGCGCGTCCCTCTCCCCTTTCTACACCTCTCCCTCTTGCAGAGATCTCTGCCGAGATCGCTGCTGCATCCACCACCACGCCGTCGTGCTGCTGGATCTTCATCAACCTCTCATTCCCCCTTGCTGGATCAAGAAGGAGGAGACGTCTTCCTCAACCGTACATGTGTTGAACGCGGAGGTGCCGTCCATTCGGTGCTAGGATCTCCGGTGATTTTGATCACGACAAGTACGACTCCCTCAACCCCGTTCTCTTGAACGCTTCTGCTCGCGATCTACAAGGGTATGTAGATGCACTCCTCTCTCTCGTTGCTAGATGAACTCATAGATTGATCTTGGTGAAAGCGAAGAATTTTTTTATTTTCTGCAACGTTCCCCAACAGTGGCATTATGAGCTAGGTCTATGCGTAGTTCTCTTTGCACGAGTAGAACACAATTTGTTGTGCGCGTAGATGTTGTCAACTTTCTTGCCACTACTAGTCTTATTTTCCTTCAGCGGTATTGTTGGCGTTCTGTGAACGGGGGTCCCCAGACTTGCCTGCTTGCGGCCTGCGGCGTGGCTCAAGGGGCGGCCCAGCACAACCCATCTTCATCAGCACGAGCTCAAGACCCTCGCGAGGGGCCAAGCCTCACGGGGTGGACGACAGGGAGCTTCCTCAGGCACGGCCTCGTCAGGCTGGCTCGCGAGGAGGCGGAGAGATCAAGGCGGGGTACCTTACGAGGTGCCCATGATGCAAGCCATGACAACCAAGGGCGCCAGGCGGGCGCCAGTCCATGCAGTGTCCTCCCTTCCTCTTTGGTGTAAAGGGAGCAAGCGCAGGCGAGAGCATCAAGCAAAGGCATCCGTTTCGGTGCAACAAGACCAAGACCGTCGCAACGGCAGGAAGGAAGTCATTGTGGAGCCCAAGCCGGCGTCACCACCAGAGCCTTTGACAGGCGAGGACCAACTTTAGTCAGGTAAGTGTACTGGATGTTCCCCTTCAAAATGGCCAATTGTTGGCGCCCTTCCCGCTCAATATTTGGGAAGAGGCCCAGGGCCTTTGCCTAAAAATAAGACTAGCCACCCACAAGGTAAGAGGAGGATCTGGGAAACTAGCAGAAAGAGCGACGGAACTCCCCCTAGCAGTTCATCGCACCAGCCAAGAACAGACCCTCGCGAGGCTGTTCTTCCTTGTATTGTTCATCATCAGCCCCAAGTGGCAATCCACCACACCACAAACTAGAGTAGGGTATTACACCGCAATGGTGGCCCGAACTAGTATAAACCCTGTGTCTCTTGTGTTGTTCCTTTCATAGTTTAGATCCTAGTGAGGCGGCGAGGTGCAGGTAGGTAGAGGGCGAGATCTCCGTGCGCACCCCAGTGTTTGAACCTAGAGGGTCTGCCGGAACCCGAAATCCGACATTTGGCGCGCCAGGTAGGGGTGCGCCGGAGCTTTTCCTTCCGCCGACCCACTCTCCGCCGACACCGCGACTCACTCTGCGATGAGAAGCGCGCCGCCCGTTCTGGTCGCCAGTGCTAGCACGGGGGCCAGGGGGCTCCGAGCCTCGGCCCCAGCCTTACGACAGGAGCGGTGGCCGGACAAGTTCAAACCGGCGGCGCCGCCGCGCTACAATGGCACAACTGATCCGCTGGCCTTCCTGCTGGCGTACGAGGAGGCCATCCTCGAAGCAGGAGGCGACGATGGGGCCATGGCTAACTGGCTTCCCATGGCCCTCACCGACGCCTCGCGCATGTGGCTGCTCCACCTACCGGCGGCTTCCGTGGCCTCTTGGGAAGAGCTGCGCAACCTCTTCCTCGCCCAGCGCACTGCACCGGCGCCCCCGGTCGTCGCGGCCCTCCTGGACAGCTCACAGGCACCACCCTCAGGCCACCGCGTCAAGCCATTCATCCGCCAGGTCGGCGCGGCCTCCACGCGGCAGGGGGCTCCCTCAGGTCGGTCCGCGCCCAAGGCCGATCTGGCCTTCAGCTCGGAGGACCACCCCTCCAACTCAGCCTGCTCGGGCGCGCTCCCGATGTTGTGCACCCTCACCATCTGCCAGGTGGCCATCACCAGGACTCTCATCAACGGCGGCGCGGGCCTCAGCGTGCTCTAAATTGAAGCCTTCAGCCTCCTTCACATACCACCGGAGCGGCTTCAGCCCAGCCGGCCCTTCTTGGGCATCGGGGGTGGGTCATCCAGCCCCCTGGGGCAGATCCGTCTCCCGGTAACCTTCGGCACCTATGACAACTTCTGCAGGGAGCTAATCGACTTCGACAGTGCCCCCATCAGCCTCCCAAACAATGCCATCCTCGGCTACCCAGCGCTGGCCCGATTCATGGCCGCGACTCACCCAGCGTACAACCTCATGAAAATGCCCGGGAGCAGCGGTGTCCTCACCGTGTCTGGAGACACTGGGGATGCGTTGCAAGTGCTCAAGCTCACCTTTAAGGCGGCGGCGGCGGTGCAGCCTGCCGACTCAGACGCCCTTGAGCCCAAGGGGGCTGCACCGGCCAAGAAGAAGCAGTTGTTCACCCAAGACAAGGCAGAAATTAAGCAGATACTGGTCGACGAGGATGGATCCACTGACGCCACCTTCACCATAGGCGCCAACCTCGAGCCCGAGTAGGAGGAGGCCCTGGTCAAGTTCCTGCGTGCGAACAAGAAGGTATTCGCATGGGAGCCTGATCAGCTGGCGGGGATCCCTAGAGGCGTAATCGAGCACCACCTCAACGTGTGCCCCAATCTCCGCCCCATGAAGCAGAAGGCAAGGCGGCAGTCCACAGAAAAGCAGCCTTTCATCGTCCAAGAGACCCGCAAGTTGGAAGCTGCAGGGGTCATTCGCGAGGTACGATACCCTGATTGGTTGGCCAACCTAGTCGTCGTGCCAAAGAAAGGGGGGAAGGAACATATGTGTGTTAACTTCACCAACCTCAACAAAGCCTGCCCGCAAGATCCGTTCCCGCTCCCCCGCATCAATCAGATCGTCGATTCCATCGCCGAGTGCGACCTGTTATGTTTCTTGGATGCCTTCTCTGGGTATCACCAGATCAAGATGGCGGTAGAAGATGTGGAAAAAATGGCTTTCCTAACCCTGTGTGGGGTGTACTGCTACACACGCATGCCGTTCGGGCTGCGCAATGCAGGGGCGACCTTTCAGTGGCCGATGCACATCACCTTGGGCCCGCAGCTCGGGAAGAATGTCGAGGCTTACGTCGATGATATTGTGGTGAAGTCTCGCGAGGCCAAGACCCTGATACAAGACCTGGAGGAAACCTTCGCAAGCCTCAACGCTGTGAGCCTGCGGCTCAACCCAGAGAAGTGTGTGTTTGGGGTCCCCTCAGGCAAGCTCTTGGGCTTCCTCGTGTCCCACGGAGGCATCAAAGCTAACCCAGAAAAGGTCAAGGCCGTCGAGGACATGAGCCCGCCAAAGACCCTCAGAGAAATGCAGAAGCTCACTGGGTGCGTGACAGCACTAGGATGCTTCATCTCCAAGTTGGGGGAGCGAGCACTGCCTTTCTTCCAGCTGATGAAGAAAAAGGGACCCTTTGAATGGACCGATGAGGCTGACAAGGCGTTCCAAGACCTCAAGAGGTACCTAACCAGCTCTCCAGTAATGGTGGCCCTGCACCCTCAGAAACCCCTGGTGCTCTACCTTGCAGCCACTCCCTACTCCGCCAGCGCAGCCCTCGTGGCGGTTAGGGAGGAGCGTCGGACCAAAGTCGCGGCAGCTGCCCGGGTCGAGGCGAAGCATGGTCAAGGAAGACCCACAGAGACCACTACCACACCCAAGAAGGATCAACCGCCGCAGGGGATCGCACTGGGGACAGCGGAGACCCCTCCCCCTAGCGACCAGCCGCTGGAGGTCCCCTGTCTCAGGAGGCGCCACGGTCTCCGGAGGGCGCCATCGACACCAGCACTCCCAACCTCGTTGAACACCCTGTGTACTTCGTCAGCACAGTGTTGCGGGACGCGAGGGCGCGGTACCCCATGCCTCAGAAACTCCTCCTCGCGTTATTGGTGGCCTCACGCAAGCTGCGACATTATTTGCAGGGCCACCCCATCAAGGTTGTCTCAGCGTACCCTTTGGAAAGGGAGCTCAGGAGTCCTAACTCGGCTGGAAGAGTCGCTGAGTGGAACATTGAACTGCAAGCATTTCAGCTTGAATTCAGCACAACCAGAGTCATCAAGGGGGCTGCCTTGGCAGATTTCGTAGCAGAGTGGACGGAGGCGCTGGGCCTCAAGGCTGATGAGGATCAATCCCTCTTCCCGGGAAGCGAGGCGCCGGACGGTTGGGTCATGTACTTCGACAGGGCATTCTCCAGGCACGGCGCGGGGGCTGGTGCGGTGCTTATATCTCCTACTCAAGACAAGCTCTACTTTGCCGTGCAGCTCTGTTTCCAACACAGAGAAAAGGTCTCCAACAACATAGAAGAATATGAAGGTCTAATAGCAGGCCTGAAGGCTACAGCTGGCCTAGGAGTGAAGTGCCTTACCATCAAGGGCAATTCACAGCTCCTCGTCAACTTCTCCAACAAAGTATACGAGCCGAGGGATGAGCACATGGAAGCCTACCTTGCGGAGGTCCGCAGGTTGGAGAAGCAATTCTGGGGGCTAGAGTTGCAGCATGTGCCCCGTGGCACCAATCAGGAGGCCGACGACATCGCCAAACGAGCATCCAGGCGGCTACCTCAGGAGCCTAGCATCTTCGAGGAGCGGCTCTTCATGCCCTCGGCCATGCCATCACTGTCAAGCGTGGTGCAGCCTCGGGAGGAGCTCCCCCAGCCGCCAACCTCGGGAGCCCCGGTCTGTGGCCCGGCCTCAGGAGCACGCCTACTATTGACGATGGAGCCTCAGGAGGGGTGCTGGATCGGAGCTCCGGGGCGACTTGACGCAAGGGACCTTGCCAGAGAAGGAGGAGGAAGCGGAGCGTGTGGCGCGGCAAGCCACAGCATACTGCATCAGGGATGAGGAGCTCTACCGGAGGCGACCAAATGATGTGTCCCTACGCTGCATCCCCAGGGAGCAAGGGAAGGATGTCAGGACCCCGATTCTATGCACACCGATCTAGCATGTAACACTTCATATCACTTTGCGGCCTCACGCACGGTATTCCCACGGGTGTCGCCTTACCATACTCGGGACCGTTTGCGCCTTTTGGCACACGTATATGATAATGTCGCTAGCATCCATATGACAAAGAACCCGGGTTGACATGGCTAGTCGTGAACCCAAAGTGGCACTAACTTACAGGAACAGGCATACATGACCCAGCATCGAACGTGTCGGTCATCAGCGAGTGAATCCAGGCTATAGCACTGGGCTAACAGAACTCTGGTGAACCGGCCTGTAGCAGGCTAACAGGACTCCGGTAGACACCGCGTGACATTTCCCCGAAGGGACAGACACAAGAACGAAGAAGGACACATGCCGGCCAACCTAAGTGTTCCGGAGCAGTAGCAAGCTACCAGGGCTCGGTGGAAGCACTAGGAGACATTTCCCGGTAAGAGAGGCTACTAAGGATAAACAACTAGATAGTCAGATCCCACACATAGCAATACACATTACGCGTACGCATAACATGCAAGTATGTGCTGTACAACATGGCATCACAGCATAACTCAATAACTCATATAGATAAGGCTCAAAGAGCCATCATAGCATTTATTGCAAACAGGGGTCACACGACCCATCATACAGAGCATACGAGCAACAAGCGGAAGCATTACATGTCTGGGTACAGACATCTACAAATGAAAAAGGCTGAAGAGCCTAACTATCTACAACATCCGATCAAGATCGTAGCTGAGGTACAAGCTACTTGATGAAGTCCACGAGAACACTAGTAAGACCGAAGTCTCCGCTGCAAAAACATAAATAAAGCAACATGAGTACAAAGGTACTCAGCAAGACTTACATCAGATCCTATCATACATGCATTTGTATCAAGAGGGTAATGTGGGGTTTACTTGCAGCAAGCCAGCTTTGACTCTGTGGCTATCCTGTTCTACGACTACCATAACTTCTTTGAGGTGATATGGCGCACACGAGTCCACTAGTCACCAGACAATACACTACTATGGATTCATCCCCGTCTCCCTACGAGAAGGCCATCCATAGCACTCATACTTCTCTTGAGCATTTTAGAGTATCCACTTCAAGTTGTCTATGTACCATGTAAGCATCCAAGAAGTCCATAACCGCGGACCCGGCTATTCGAATAGATCATGTTAACCCTGCAGGGGTGTACTTCTTCACACACGCTCTCGCCACTTACCGCCATGTACACATCATGTATCTCGGCAACCTTCAAGCGGAAGCCTGGCGAGGGTGTCGGCCACGACCTGACTAACCACACAAGACTCTAGTCCAGGTTTATCGCCTATTCGGGTTCCATCCGCAAGGAGATCCGGCCGGGGTTTCGCTCACGGCCCCAAACGATGTGTGCAGGGTTCCCGAGCCCACCATCCGGGTGCCACTCGGTACACCAGGCCACGTGTGCCTAGTCTGTCCCAAGCCCACCCTGCCGGGTGCCACTTGGTAGAAAAATAGCACTACCTACAAACACCAGAAACTAGTTGCGACTCCTGGACAGAGACCAAGTTGGTTAATAAGTCAAGAGAGTCAATTAAGGATCCCAATGTGTGGTAGTATCAAGTCATTGGACAACATACGTAGAACTCAGTGCTTAAGGACGGTTCCAGTGAGACAACCCACCATGTACTCCTACATGGCCTCTCACCGCTACCTTTACCAAATCGTGTTCACACACTTAACTCTCAGCATCAGAACATAGAACACTGCACTCCAATTCATTCCCAATGAATCAGACCTAACACACTCTAAGCAATAGCAGGCATAGCATGGTAGGAACACAACAATGGCTTCAATAAACTCCTACACATGCTAGTGGGTTTCAACTATTTACTGTGGCAATGACAGGTCATGCAAAGATATGGGTTCAACTATCGCAGCACAAAGTAGTAGATGAATCGTTGTTGTCCTAATGCAATAACTGAGAGCAGGAGCGAGAGAGTAGGATTGTATCAGAATGAACAAGGGAGTTTGCTTTCCTGGTAGATCAATAAGGGAGGCACTGCTTCACAGAAAGGTACTCTGGAACGGTCTTCGGAGCATGACCTATCGAGAAGGAACGGTGCCAACAATCAATACACAAGCATATGCAACAATATGATGCATGAACATGGCATGAAGATGTGATGCTGATTGAGCTAATGCAACTAGCTGTTATTTGGATGGAGTCCATTTGAACCAAAGATTCAAATGCAACTCCAAGTTAAGCTCTTATATATAAGCCATTATAGTGTTTCACTTATACAGTAGGTATAAGTTGGTTTGTCATGCATGAAACTAGTACAGATGGATAGATTGCATTTTTCTGATAATTTTTCATATATAAATTATTTCAATGTGAGCTACGGTTGAATTTATATGAATTTTTGAAGTTTTGAACATTTTCTGGAATTTCCTGATTTATTTTAATTCCAGAAAATATATAATTGCGTCAGCACTGCGTCATGCCTGTGTCAGCAAGTCAACGGTGCTGACCAGGTCAAACCTGACGTGTGGGGTCCATACATCAGTGACAGGGGGTTAAACAGGGGTTAGTTTAATCCTAATTAAAAGATTAGTGGCGCTGGGGCCCACTGTCAGTGTCAGGGAGTTAGATTAGGTGGTGATTAGCTTAAGCTAATCACCTGACGAGCCGGACCCACCTGACAGGCCGGCGTGGTCAAGCGGTCAACTCCACCGGCGTTAAGCCGCCGGCGAGGCCGAACGCGGCGGAGGGGCTCGGGACCGCGTCTCCAGCGACCAAAAGGCCCGCGGAGACCATCTCCGAGGAGCTGGTGCTCGCGCGCATCCAGTGGGACATGTGGGAGACCGTGGGGGTGCCGGAGGCGACGGCGGCATCGACCGCGGCGGTGGCCGGAGTTCGGCGAGGAGGGGATAAGGGGCTACGGTGCACGAGGGCGAGAACGGAGAGGGGGAGGAGGAGCAGCAGCTCACAGCAATCTCGATGGGCTTGACGGCGAGCTCGGGGACGCGCTCTGGTCGACGGGGCGGCGATGGGGATCCACGGCGGCCGGCGGTGAAGAGACGACGGTGACGATGATGGAGGCCGTCCGGAGGTGCGTGGCTCGACGAGGAGGTAGAGGGGGTCGCGGCGGAGCTGGGGAGTGTGTCGGGGAGGTGCGGCAGTGGCCGAGGCCACGGTGGCTGTGGACGGCGGCGACGGTGATTTCGGCCGCAAGAGAGGGAGCAAGGGGGAGGAGGGGAGAGGACTGGGGAGAGTGAGTGAGTTCGGGGGGGTGCGTGGCGTCGCGAGGGTGATCCAGGCGACGAGGGGGGAAGAACAGGCAGGCAGGGAGGCAGGAGGTGGCCGGGCGCGTGGCCGTGTGCGGTGAGCGCGTGCTCGGTGTCCTCCTGGCGCGGTGGAGACAACAACTGGCACTGCCAGTCAGCTAGGCCGGCCTGTTGGGTTGCTGGGCTACACAGTGCCCGGCTGCACAGGTAAGGTTTTTCCCTTTTTGTTTCTTTTCTATTTTCTGACATTTGTTTGGTTTAATAAAAAATACTAAACCATTTTATTTTCTTATGCCAATTTTTATGGAAGCTAGTTATATTATTCCAGAGCTCCTTTATAAATGGCATAATTTTTGGACAATATTATATATATATAACAATATATATCCAAAGAAAATAATTACTGTATTAATTCCAAATGCCCAAAATAAATACTTATGGGCTCTTAAAAATATTGGTTTGATTTTTATCTCTGTCCAATATTTTCAGAGAGCAACATGAGCATTTTCTTGGACCTTTTTGGAGCAATTTTTATTTGGGTCATTTCCAAAAAATGATTCTGAGGGTTTCACAAATCCTCATTTCAGAATTAAATGAAATTTAAACATGATGCACAAATGACTGGCTAGCCTTGAGCATACCAGAACTAGGGATGTGACAACTCGCCCCCACTTGAAAGAATCTCGTCCCGAGATTCAGGGGTCGACGGAAAGAAAGTGGGGTACTCCAGTCGAAGACGATCTTCTCGCTCCCAAGTAGCTTCTCTCTCGGAATGATGAGACCACTGAACCTTGAGAAACTTGATGTTATGACGTCGAGTGACACGCTCTGCTTGATCAAGAATGCGAACCGGATACTCTCGATACGTGAGGTTCTCTTGGAGATCAAGCGTTTCGTGGTCCACTCCGCGGATGGGATCCGAGAAGCAACGCCTGAGTTGAGAGACGTGGAAGACATCATGAACTCGAGAAAGATGTGGGGGTAGTTCCAACTGGTAGGCAACCTCTCCTCGTTTAGCGAGAATGCAAAAAGGACCAATATAACGAGGAGCCAACTTGCCCTTGATACCGAAGCGATGGGTACCCTTCAAAGGAGTGACCCGAAGGTAAGCTTGGTCGCCAATTTCATAAGTCATATCCTTATGATGGCGGTCATACTGACTCTTCTGATGAGACTGGGCTGTTTTCAAATTCTCACGAATGATGCGAACTTGCTCTTCTGCCTCCTGGATCATGTCCGGTCCAAAGAATTGTCTTTCACCGGTTTCTGACCAGTTCAAAGGTGTTCGACATCTTCGTCCATAGAGAATCTCAAAAGGAGCTTTCTTGAGACTGGATTGATAGCTATTGTTATAAGCAAACTCGGCAAAAGGAAGACATTTCTCCCAATCCATACCGAATGAGATAACGCAAGCTCTAAGCATGTCTTCGAGAATTTGATTGACCCTTTCCACCTGACCACTCGACTGAGGGTGGAAAGCGGTACTGAAGGAAAGATGGGTTCCCATGGCAGTTTGGAAACTCTCCCAGAAATGAGAAGTGAAAAGACTACCACGGTCTGAATTGATCTCTAGTGGAACACCATGGAGTGACACTATTCGAGAAATGTATAAGTCAGCGAGCTGACTAGCGGTGATACTCTCTCAAACAGGTAGGAAGTGAGCCACTTTGGAGAGACGATCAATGACTACGAAGATAGCATTATTCCCTCTTTTGGTCCTGGGAAAACCGGTAATGAAGTCCATACCAACTTTATCCCATTTCCATTTAGGAATAGCTAAAGGCTGAAGGGTGCCAGCAGGTCTTTGATGCTCTTCCTTAACGCGACGACAAACGTCACAGTTAGCAATAAACTGAGCGATTTCTCTCTTTATCCTAGTCTACCAGAACCTCTGGCGTAGGTCCTGATACATCTTAGTACTACCGGGATGAATCGTGAGAGGAGATTCATGCGCCTCCTTAAGAATCAGTTGTCGAAGATGTTGCTTCTTGGGGACCACCAAGCGGTTCCCAAAGAAAACAACACCTCGATTATCTATAGAGAAACTTCCAGCAACACCTTTGGCAATGTTTCTCTTGATCCGGGTAATCCCCTAATCATGCTTCTGGGCTTCTATAATATGATCCACAAGAGTAGGTTTCACCACCAAGGTAGAAAGGAATCCATGAGGAGCAATGTGAAGGTTAAGCTTACAGAATTCCTCATGGAGAAGTGGTTGGCCCTGCTGCAACATGAGATTATTGCAATAGGATTTACGACTTAGCACATCGGCCATGACATTGGCTTTGCCTGGAGTGTAAGTAATCCCTAGATCATAATCTGAGATCACTTCCAACCAACGTCTTTGCCTAAGGTTCAGATCCGGTTGGGTGAAGATATACTTGAGACTCTGGTGATCGGTGTAGATCTCGCAGCGTTTACCAAGGAGGTAATGTCGCCAGGTCTTGAGTGCATAGACTACGGCTGCAAGCTCTAGATCATGTGTAGGATAATTCTCCTCATGTGGATGCAACTGTCGAGATGCATAGGCAATCACATGACGATCCTGCATAAGAATGCAACCTAGTCCCTGTCGTGAGGCGTCGTAGTAGATAACAAAGTCCTTTGTGAAATCCGGTGGCACAAGTATGGGAGCAGAAGTCAGGCGCCTTTTCAGTTCCTGAAAACTATACTCACACTGTGGGGACCACTCAAACTTTTTATCTTTCTTGAGAAGTTCCGCGAGGGGTTTGGCTACCTTGGAGAAGTTTTCAACAAAGCGACGACAATAACTGGCTAGACCAAGGAAGCTCCTAACTTGTTTAACGGTTTCAGGTGGAGTCCAATCGAGAACGGCCTTAACTCTCTTGGGATTGACAGCAATGCCCTTACCAGAGATTACGTGGCCTAGGTAGGTCACTTCTGGCAACCAAAATTCACACTTGGAGAACTTTGCATAAAGGCGGTGCTCTCTGAGTTTTTCTAACACAAGTCTAAGATGTTCGGCATGCTCTTCCTCGTTCTTCGAGTAAATAAGAATATCATGAAGGTAAACCACGACGAACTTATCTAAGTACTCCATGAAGATCGAGTTCATCAAACGGGAGAAAGTGGCTGGGGCGTTGGTTAGACCGAAAGACATGACGGTGTACTCGTACTGACCATAACGAGTGACAAAAGCCGTCTTAGGAATGTCCCCATTTCTGATCTTGATTTGGTGGTAGCCTAACCTCAAATCCATCTTGGAGAAGACTGAGGATCCAGCGAGCTGATCATACAGGTCGTTGATCCTGGGGAGCGGATACTTGTTCTTTATTGTGACCAAATTAACGGGACGATAGTCTACAACCATCCGGTCCGTATCATCCTTCTTCTTGACGAAGAGGACGGGGCAAGACCAAGGAGAAGAACTAGGATGGATGAAACCCTTTTGCAAGGACTCATCAAGTTGTTTCTTAAGCTCGGCTAGTTCTAAGGGTGCCATCTTGTAAGGTCTCCTGGAGATTGGAGCAGTTCCTGGGATAAGATCTATGACGAACTCTACATCTCTGTCAGTAGGAACACCCGGCAGTTCCTTTGGAAAGACATCCGGAAAGTCACAGACTACCGGGATATCTTCAAGGTCAGGGAGAGGGCTGGCATTGAGAGAATAGAGCTGACGCTCTGCAACTCTAGTGGAGACAGTGACTATCTTGCCAGATGGGTGTGTGAGCTGAACAGATCTTGTGTAACAATCAATCTTGGCATGATGAGCTGTCATCCAGTCCATACCCAAGATGATGTTAATATCTGAGGACTTGAGGGCTACAAGTGATGCAAGGAATACAAGTCTATCAACAAGGATTTCATTACCATGGCTGATTCTAGTGGTCTGCCATCTAGACCCTGGGGTTTGGATTTCAAGCGGAGTTGGCATATCACAAAATGATATGTCATGCAAACGAGCATAGCCTTCAGAAATGAAGGAGTGAGATGCTCCAGTATCGAATAGAACCGATGCTGGGTGACAATTGACAAGGAGTGTACCAAGAACGACATCCGGATCATCATGAGCGTCTTTAGCTGAGACGTGATGCACACGTCCACGTTCAGTGGGGGCTAACATGACACTGATCATCTTGCATGGTAGCTTAACACAACCAACGGTCTTCTCGGGCTGGGGTGGAGCATAACTGGCCTGAGGGCAGTCACGTGCATAGTGTCCTGGCTTCCCACATGTGAAGCCAAGTCCCTGAGGTTCGACGTGGACCCGCACTGACAAGCGGTCTACTAGTAGGCCTGGGTGGAGCATATGACTGAGCTGGGGGAGGCACCACATAAGATGGTCTCGGTGTATATCCGGAAGGAAGAGCGGAGTTTGGAATCCAAATCCGGCGCTTCTGAGAACCAGAACCGGAGGAAGATCCCAAATCACGGGTGTGCTTACGAGACTCCTCGTAAGTGAGCTGAGCTGTCTCTGCATTGATGGCCTTGTTCACAAGAGCTTGGAATGTATCACAATGATGCAGGTGGAGATCACGACACAACTTGGGGTTAAGACCCTTCCGGAACCTAGCCTGCTTCTTGGCGTCCGTGGACACTTCTTCTGTGGCATAGCGGGCGAGGTTCTCAAACTCTCTACTGTAAGCATCAACAGCCATCTTACTCTGGGTGAAACTACAGAACTCTTCTCTCTTGCGATCGATGAGGGCTTCAGGAATGTGATGCTCGCGAAAAGCATCAGTGAAATCCCTCCAGGTAGGAATCTGGCCAGCTGGAAGCATAGCCTCATAGTTCTGCCACCAAAGACTAGTGGGACCTTCCAGGTGGTATGTGGCATAGGTGACCTTGTCATCTTCAGCTACGTTCGCGGAACGCAGCTTATGAGTGATGCTACAAAGCCAGTCATCTGCATCAAGTGGCTCAATAGAATGATGAAAGGTGGGTGGGTGCAAGCGAATGAAGTCATGAATGGTCGCAGACTTATTGGACTGATGTGCGGTGTTCTCCTCGATACGTGCCAACAAGCGGTTAGACTCACGCTTGTTCCTCTCCATCTCTAGCATGAACTCTGTCAACAAAGGTTGATCGGGAGGATCCTCATCCCTACCATCTCCGTGGTTCGGTCTACGAGCAACAGAACTTAGCTTAGCTGATGACATCCTGAGAAACGAAACCAAGGACGGAATCAGCATCATCTACAGGCTGTAGAATGTAGGACAAGGAAATTAGTATCTCTCGAACTCCTAGGACAATTCCGGCAGCATAATGGCAGTAAGATGCTTAGAATGAGACATCCTGCTAACATGGGGTAGTAACATACTCAACATCACCACTCAAGGTTCTGAGATCATACTAAACATGCTACACTGGAAGTACTCGAAAACTGGGGTATGACTCTGATCAACCAATCCTATGGGACTACAGAGTAGTAACACGTGATCCTGATAGATGGAAGAGAAGCCTAGTTCCTTAACCCCGTTAGGAAAGATAGGATGACTCAGATCAGAAGGCCATGAGGTATAAGGAGTAAAAAGAGCCTTACGTTCCTTCCCACAAGCAATTCCCTTATATAACTAAAGAATTTCTAGACTCAACTTCGACCAGTTTGGCTTGGTAATCCTACAGGCATTCAGGCTCTGATACCAAAGCTATCAGGACCCCGATTCTATGCCACACCGATCTAGCATGTAACACTTCATATCACTTTGCGGCCTCACGCACGGTATTCCCACGGGTGTCGCCTTACCATGCCCGGGACCGTTTGCGCCTTTTGGCACACGTATATGATAATGTCGCTAGCATCCATATGACAAAGAACCCGGGCTGACATGGCTAGTCGTGAACCCAAAGTGGCACTAACTTACAGGAACAGGCATACATGACCCAGCATCGAACGTGTCGGTCATCAGCGAGTGAATCCAGGCTGTAGCACTGGGCTAACAGGACTCCGGTGAACCGGCCTGTAGCAGGCTAACAGGACTCCGGTAGACACCGCGTGACATTTCCCCGAAGGGACAGACATAGGAACGAAGAAGGACACATGCCGGCCAAACTAAGTGTTCCGGAGCAGTAGCAAGCTACCAGGGCTCGGTGGAAGCACTAGGAGACATTTCCCGGTAAGAGAGGCTACTAAGGATAAACAGCTAGATAGTCAGATCCCACACATAGCAATACACATTACATGTACGCATAACATGCAAGTATGTGTTGTACAACATGGCATCACAACATAACTCAACAACTCATATAGATAAGGCTCAAAGAGCCATCATAGCATTTATTGCAAACAGGGGTCACACGACCCATCATACAGAGCATACAAGAAACAAGTGGAAGCATTACATGTCTGGGTACAGACATCTACAAATGAAAAAGGCTGAAGAGCCTGACTATCTACAACATCCGATCAAGATCGTAGCTGAGGTACAAGCTACTTGTCGAAGTCCACGAGAACACTAGTAAGACCGAAGTCTCCGCTGCAAAAATATAAATAAAGCAACATGAGTACAAAGGTACTCAGCAAGACTTACATCAGATCCTATCATACATGCATTTGTATCAAGAGGGTAATGTGGGGTTTAGTTGCAGCAAGCCAGCTTTGACTCTGTGGCTATCCTGTTCTATGACTACCAGAACTTCTTTGAGGTGATATGGCGCACACGAGTCCACTAGTCACCACACAATACACTACTATGGATTCATCCCCGTCTCCCGACGAGAAGGCCATCCATAGCACTCATACTTGTCTTGAGCATTTTAGAGTATCCACTTCAAGTTGTCTATGTACCATGTAAGCATCCAAGAAGTCCATAACCGCGGACCCGGCTATTCGAATAGATCATGTTAACCCTGCAGGGGTGTACTTCTTCACACACGCTCTTGACACTTACCGCCATGTACACGTCATGTATCTCGGCAACCTTCAAGCGGAAGCCTGGCGAGGGTGTCGGCCACGACTTGACTAACCACACAAGACTCTAGTCTAGGTTTATCGCCTATTCAGGTTCCATCAGCAAGGAGATCCGGCCGGGGTTTTGCTCACGGCCCCAAACGATGTGTGCAGGGTTCCCGAGCCCACCATCCGGGTGCCACTTGGTACACCAGGCCACGTGTGCCTAGTCTGTCCCAAGCCCACCCTGCCGGGTGCCACTTGGTAGAAAAATAGCACTACCTAAAAACACTAGAAACTAGTTGCGACTCCTGGACAGAGACCAAGTTGGTTAATAAGTCGAGAGAGTCAATTAAGGATCCCAATGTGTGGTAGTATCAAGTCATTGGACAACATACGTAGAACTCAGTGCTTAAGGACGGTTCCAGTGAGACAACCCACCATGTACTCCTACATGGCCTCTCACCGCTACCTTTACCAAATCGTGTTCACACACTTAACTCTCAGCATCAGAACATAGAACACTGCACTCCAATTCATTCCCAATGAATCAGACCTAACACACTCTAAGCAATAGCAGGCATAGCATGGTAGGAACACAACAATGGCTTCAATAAACTCCTACACATGCTAGTGGGTTTCAACTATTTACTGTGGCAATGACAGGTCATGCAAAGATATGGGTTCAACTATCGCAGCACAAAGTAGTAGATGAATCGTTGTTGTCCTAATGCAATAACTGAGAGCAGGAGCGAGAGAGTAGGATTGTATCGGAATGAACAAGGGAGTTTGCTTTCCTGGTAGATCAATAAGGGAGGCACTGCTTCACAGAAAGGTACTCTGGAACGGTCTTCGGAGCATGACCTATCGAGAAGGAACGGTGCCAACAATCAATACACAAGCATATGCAACAATATGATGCATGAACATGGCATGAAGATGTGATGCTGATTGAGCTAATGCAACTAGCTGTTATTTGGATGGAGTCCATTTGAACCAAAGATTCAAATGCAACTCCAAGTTAAGCTCTTATATATAAGCCATTATAGTGTTTCACTTATACAGTAGGTATAAGTTGGTTTGTCATGCATGAAACTAGTACAGATGGATAGATTGCATTTTTCTGATAATTTTTCATATATAAATTATTTCAATCTGAGCTACGGTTGAATTTATATGAATTTTTGAAGTTTTGAACATTTTCTGGAATTTCCTGATTTATTTTAATTCCAGAAAATATATAATTGCGTCAGCACTGCATCATGCCTGCGTCAGCAAGTCAACGGTGCTGACCAGGTCAAACCTGACGTGTGGGGTCCACACGTCAGTGAGAGGGGGTTAAACAGGGGTTAGTTTAATCCTAATTAAAAGATTAGTGGCGCTGGGGCCCACTGTCAGTGTCAGGGAGTTGGATTAGGTGGTGATTAGCTTAAGCTAATCACCTGATGAGCCGGACCCGCCTGATAGGCCGGCGCGGTCAAGCGGTCAACCCCACCGGCGTTAAGCCGCCGGCGAGGCCGAACGCGGCGGAGGGGCTCAGGACCGCGTCTCCGGCGACCAAAAGGCCCGCGGAGACCATCTCCGAGGAGCTGGTGCTCGCGCGCATCCAGTGGGACACGCGGGAGACCGTGGGGGTGCCGGAGGCGACGGCAGCATCGACCGTGGCGGCGGCCGGAGTTCGGCGAGGAGGGGAGAAGGGGCTACGGTGCACGAGGGCAAGAACGGAGAGGGGGAGGAGGAGCAGCAGCTCACAGTGATCTCAATGGGCTTGACGGCGAGCTCGGGGACGCGCTATGGTCGACGGGGCGGCGATGGGGATCCATGGCGGCCGGCAGTGAAGAGACGACGGTGACGACGATGGAGGCCGTCCGGAGGTGCGTGGCTCGACGAGGAGGTAGAGGGGGTCGCGGCGGAGCTGGGGAACGTGTCGGGGAGGTGCGGCAGTGGCCGAGGCCACGGTGGTTGTGGTTGATGG
>NC_041391.1:193065501-193068098 GCF_002162155.2 Triticum dicoccoides | reverse complement strand
GACGGTGATTTCGGCCGCGAGAGAGGGAGCGAGGGGGAGGAGGGGAGAGGACTGGGGAGAGTGAGTGAGTTCGGGGGGGCGTGGCGTCGCGCGGGTGATCCAGGCGACGAGGGGGGAGGACAGGCAGGCAGGAAGGCAAGAGGTGGCCGGCGCGTGGCCGCGTGCGGTGAGCGCGTGCTCGGCGTCCTCCTGGCGCGGTGCAGACGACGACTGGCACTGCCAGTCAGCTGGGCCGTCCTGTTGGGTTGCTGGGCTGCACAGTGCTCGGCTGCGCAGGTAAGGTTTTTCCCTTTTTGTTTCTTTTCTATTTTCTGACATTTGTTTGGTTTAATAAAAAATACTAAACCATTTTATTTTCTTATGCCAATTTTTATGGAAGCTAGTTATATTATTCCAGAGCTCCTTTATAAATGGCATAATTTTTGGACAATATTATATATACATATAACAATATATATCCAAAGAAAATAATTACTGTATTAATTCCAAATGCCCAAAATAAATACTCATGGGCTCTTAAAAATATTGATTTGATTTTTATCTCTGTCCAATATTTTCAGAGAGCAACATGAGCATTTTCTTGGACCTTTTTGGAGCAATTTTTATTTGGGTCATTTCCAAAAAATGATTCTGAGGGTTCACTAATCCTCATTTCAGAATTAAATGAAATTTAAACATGATGCACAAATGACTAGCTAGCCTTGAGCATACCAGAACTAGGGATGTGACAAAGGAACTGCTGGCGGATATACACGGTGGAGACTGTGGGCATCATTCATCATTGCGGACCCTCGTTGGCAAGGCGTTCCGCAGTGGATTCTATTGGCCCACTGCACTCAATGATGTCGTCGAACTGGTGAAGGCTTGGGAGGCCTGCCAATTCCATGCCAAGCAGATCCATCAGCCGGCGGGAGGTCTGCAAACTATACCCCTCTCGTGGCCATTCACAGTTTGGGGGCTGGATATCCTGGGCCCATTTCCTCGGGCGCCAGGGGGCTATCGCTACCTCTACGTCGCCGTGGACAAGTTCACCAAGTGGGCTGAAGTGGAAGTCGTCTGCACCATCCCCGCAGGTTCTGCGGTCAAGTTCATCAAGGGCATCGTGAGCCAATTCGGGGTGCCGAACCGCATCATCACCGACAACGGTTCGCAGTTCACCAGTAACCTCTTCAAAACATACTGTGCTAACCTTGGAACGCAGATATGCTACGCTTCAGTGGCGCACCCTCGGAGCAACGGTCAGGCCGAGCGGGCCAACACGGAGGTCCTGAGAGGACTCAAGACCAGTACATTCAAGAAGAAGCTGGAAGCCTGCGGCCGAGGTTGTTACGATGAGCTTCAGTCCGTGTTGTGTTCCATCCGCACGACCGCGACCAAGCCAACTGGCGAGACCCCATTCTTCCTGGTCTATGGAACTGAAGCGGTCCTCCCTCACGAGGTTAGAGATCGTTATGCACGGGTCCTGGCGTTCGATGAGGCGCAGCAGGACGCCATGCGGGGGACGAACCTCGTGCTGGGGGAGGAGCGTCGTCGGGAAGCTGCGCTCCGAGCGGCAAGATACCAACAAGCGCTGCGGCGATACCACTGCCGCAACATCCGCCCCAGGACTCTCGAGGTAGGGGACCTCGTGCTCAGGCGGGTTCTCTCCAAGGAGGGACTGCATAAGCTCTCTCCCATGTGGGAGGGCCCGTTCAAGGTTGTTCATGTTTCCAGGCCCGGCTCCGCGTGCTTGGAGACTCAGGAGGGGGTACCCGTCCAGAACGCGTGGAACATCCAGCACCTCCGGAGGTTTTACCCCCGAAAAGGCCCAGGGCCTGTGAAGAAGTCGAACGCCTATGAAGCTGTTGCGTTTTGGAAAATGCCCAGAGCCTGTGAAGAAGGCGAACGCCTGTGAAGCTGTCGCGTTTTGGAAAAGGCCCAGAGCCTGTGAAGAAGGCAAACGCGTGTGAAGCTATCGCGTTTTGGAAAAGGCCCGGTGCCTGTGAAGAAGGCAAACGCCTGTGAAGTTTATCTTTCCGAGAAAGGCCCGGAGCCTGTGAAGAAGGCCAATGCATGTGAAGCTCGCTGCCTGTGACACTCTCACCTAATAATGAGTTGGGGTTGTACACGCCCCGGAGTCTCAGGAGCGCCGGCCTCAGGCCCTGGGGCTCCCTCCCACGCCCAGTGGCAGCACTTAGCTCCGCGTTGGTGAGAAGACGTCGAAGACTAGATTAGGTGTCGGACGCAGCTTTTCTCATTTGCTTTCTGCAGTTGGCCTGTTCATCCCCATTCGAAGTTTTATTGAAGTTGTTGTCTTCTTTGGCTTGTGACTCTTTTCCTTTTTCGCTCTCATGCCCTGATTTCTCTTGCGCAAGTCTCGCGAGGGAGCAACGCGGGCACCCTCGCGAGTGTTTTCTGCCCTTATTGTTCGAGGCTTCCCTACCCGGGTCCACTATAGGAGCACCCCTCCAGTCCGTGCCCCACGAGCACCGCAACACGAACACAGGACCTGGGTCAGTCGCCTCCACAGCTGAGGCCGGGAGCAACCTCTTCAGACTAACCCTCGCAGCACTTGAAGCGTTCGACGAGGCCTCGGCCTCAGGAAGCAAAGGTCACGA
>NC_041391.1:193052715-193064953 GCF_002162155.2 Triticum dicoccoides | reverse complement strand
ACGTGCAGGCGTGCGGCACAAAGGTGCAATACCGAAATAGCGGAAGCAGTACGATAATTAACAGCAATAGTCCAAGCACGCTCCCGCGGAGCCCTACACTACTGTCTCTTTGCGCAGGAAAAGGGAAAAAGAACAAGACAGGCGCGACTCGCCCGACACCAACTCGCGGGGGAGACTCGAACTACCTCCGGAGCTCAGGAGGACTCCATCTCGCGCTTCACCGAGGCGCGATGGTGGGCAAACCTCCTACCTCCCTCCAGGCGGGCGCGGCGGCACGGAGGCTGATCGAGGCCACCGCTGGAGGAGCCGCTGCCCAAAGAAGAGCCGTCGAAGCTCGAGGAACCCCAAGCGCCGCCGACCACGCGTGCGCTGTCGTCTTCATCGTCGTTGTGGCTGGACCCACGACCGTAGTTGTCATTCTTAGGGCAGCACCCAGCACGGCGACCATCTTCCCCGAACACCCTCACTTAGAGGGTGGCATCGCCATCGAACTTGAAGTGCAGGGTGCACCGCCGGCTCAGACCACGCGCGCGGGCAAACGTTTGCTAGCCGCGGGTCAGGGCCCAGCTCCCGGCTGCAGAGACCTCCATCGAAGCCCAGGGGGCCCGGCTGCAGCAACCGTCCGCCTGGAGCCAGAGGCCGCCCGGGGCGCCAGCCGGAAGCTCACCTAGGAGGAAGCGAGGAAGTTGGAGCCGGGTGCTGGCCGGTTCCGCCGACCACAGAATGAACTCCAGCAGTACCTCTGCCGAGTGGGAGCGCGGCCTAGGGGGTCGCGCGGCCATAGCACGCCCCCCAGCGACGGCCTGCCGCCCGTCACCATGCGGGAGATCACCTCCACGGCCGCGAGGAGCCACCATGGGAGTCGCAGGGTGTTTGCGGGGACGGCCTCGAGTGCGCTTGGGCGGGGGAGAGTCAGGCTCCACCTGGAGGGCCTTTCCTTTCTCCGCGCCCGAGAACCTCTTTGGCGGAGCCATGAAGAAGAAGGAGGAGCCAGAGGGGATGGACCAGAAGGGCAGGCGTCGTCCCGTACTTATAGCCAGGGGAGGCTGACCGCCGGCCCCCACGATCACAGGTAATCATGACCTGCTTTGCATGCAGGGACTTGTCAGCTCATGCAGTTGCCGAGGCGTCATGGGGAGCAGAGCCGCCCATGTCCAATCAACCGCCACGCGGCGCCCAAGGCCGCATGCTGTTAGGGCCCCGGCGCTTTGCACTTGCCCCTTCGCTTCTCTGCTCAGCCAAGTCCGGGCGCGCCTTGGGACCGGGGGCTACTGTCGGTGTTCTGTGAACGGGGGTCCCTAGACTTTCCTGCCTGCGGCTTGCGGCGTGGCTCAAGGGGCGGCCCAGCACGGCCCATCTTCATCAGCACGAGCTCAAGACCCTCGCGAGGGGCCAAGCCCCGCGGGGTGGACGACATGGAGCTTCCTCAGGCACGGCCTCGTCAGGCTGGCTTGCGAGGAGGTGGAGAGATCAAGGTGGGGTACCTCACGAGGTGCCCATGACGCAAGCCATGACGACCAAGGGCGCTAGGCGGGCGCCAGTCCGCGCAGTGTCCTCCCTTCCTCTTTGGTGCAAAGGGAGCAAGCGCAGGCGAGAGAATCAAGGAAAGGCATCCGTTTCGGTGCAACAAGACCAAGACCGTCGCAACGGCAGGAAGGAAGTTATTGTTGAGCCCTAGCTGGCGTCACCACCAGAGCCTTTGACAGGCGAGGACCAACTTTAGTCAGGATAAGTGTACTGGATGTTCCCCTTCAAAATGGCCAATTGTTGGCGCCCTTCCCGCTCAATATTTGGGAAGAGGCCCAGGGCCTTTGCCTATAAATAAGACTAGCCACCCACAAGGTAAGAGGAGGATCTGGGAAACCAGCAGAAAGAGCGACGGAACTCCCCCTAGCAGTTCATCGCACCAGCCAAGAACAGACCCTCGCGAGGCTGTTCTTCCTTGTATTGTTCATCATCAGCCCAAGAGGCAATCCACCACACCACAAACTAGAGTAGGGTATTACACTGCAATGGTGGCCCGAACTAGTATAAACCCTGTGTCTCTTGTGTTGTTCCTTTCATAGTTTAGATCCTAGCGAGGCGGTGAGGTGCAGGTAGGTAGAGGGCGAGATCTCCGCGCGGATCCTAGTGTTGGAACCTAGAGGGTCTGCCGGAACCCGAAATCCGACAGGTATCTTGGGATGAAGCGGCCCGGACCGACCTTACACGTTCGTTTACGTGAGGCGGGTTCCACCGACTGACATGCACTAGTTGCATAAGGTGGCTAGCGGGTGTCTATCTCTCCCACTTTAGTTGGAGCGGATTCGATGAAAAGGGTCCTTATGAAGGGTAAATAGAAGTTGGCAAATCATGTTGTGGCTTTTGCGTAGGTAAGAAAACGTTCTTGCTAGAACCCTATTGCAGCCACGTAAACACATGCAACAACAATTAGAGGACGTCTAACTTGTTTTTGCAGCATGTGATTGTGATGTGATATGGCCGAAAGTTGTGATGAATGATGAATGATATATATGTGATGTATGAGATCATGTTCTTGTAATAGGAATCACGACTTGCATGTCGATGAGTATGACAACCGACAAGATCCATAGGAGTTTTCTTAATTATTGTATGACATGCGTGTCATTGATTCAACGCCATGTAATTACTTTACTTTATTGCTAAACCGTTAGCCATAGTAGTAGAAGTAATAGTTGGCGAGCAACCCCATGGAGACACGATGATGGAGATCATGATGATGGAGATCATGATGATGGAGATCATGGTGTCATGCCGGTGACGAAGATGATCATGGAGCCCCGAAGATGGAGATCAAAGGAGTTATATGATATTGGCCATATCATGTCACTAGTATTTGATTGCATGTGATGTTTATCATGTTTTTGCATCTTGTTTACTTAGAATGATGATAGTAAATAAGATGATCCCTCATAATAATTTCAAGAAAGTGTTCCCCCTAACTGTGCGCCGTTGCGAAAGTTTGTTGTTTCGAAGCACCATGTGATGATCGGGTGTGATAGATTCTAACGTTCACATACAACAGGTGTAAGACAGATTTACACACGCATAAACACTTAGGTTAACTTGACGAGCCTAGCATGTACAGACATGGCCTCGGAACACAAGAGACCGAAAGGTCGAACATGAGTCGCATGGAAGATACAATCAACATGGAGATGTTCACCGATGATGACTAGTCCGTCTCACGTGATGATCGGACACGGCCTAGTCGACTCGGATCATGTATCGCATAGATGACTAGAGGGATGTCTAATCTGAGTGGGAGTTCATTAAATAATTTGAATAGATGAACTTAATTATAATGAACTTAGTCTAGAATATTTACAATATGTCTTGTAGATCAAATGGCCCACGTTACCCTCAACTTCAATGCGTTCCTAGAGAAAACCAACCTAAAAGATGATGGCAGCAACTATACGGACTGGGTCCGGAACCTGAGGATCATCCTCATAGCTGCAAAGAAAGATTATGTCTTAGAAGCACCGCTAGGTGAAGCTCCCATCCCAGAGAACCAAGACGTTATGAACGCTTGGCAGTCTCGTGCTGATGATTACTCCCTCGTTCAGTGGGGCATGCTTTACAGCTTAGAACCGGGGCTCCAAAAGCGTTTTGAGCAACACTGAGCATATGAGATGTTCGAAGAGCTGAAAATGGTTTTCCAAGCTCATGCCCGGGTCGAGAGATATGATGTCTCCGACAAGTTCTTCAGTTGTAAGATGGAGGAAAATAGTTCTGTCAGTGAGCACATACTCAAAATGTCTGGGTTGCACAACCACTTGACTCAGCTGGGAGTTAATCTCCCGGATGACGCGGTTATTGACAGAATCCTTCAGTCGCTTCCACCGAGCTACAAGAGCTTCGTGATGAACTTCAATATGCAGGGGATGGAAAAGACCATTCCTGAGGTATATTCAATGCTGAAATCAGCGGAGGTAGAGATCAAGAAGGAACATCAAGTGTTGATGGTGCATAAAACCACTAAGTTCAAGAAAGGCAAGGGTAAGAAGAACTACAAGAAGGACGGCAAGGGAGTTGTCGCACCCGGTAAGCCAGTTGTCGGGAAGAAGTCAAAGAATGGACCCAAGCCTGAAACTGAGCGCTTTTATTGCAAGGGAAGCGGACACTGGAAGCGGAACTGCCCCAAATACTTAGCGGACAAGAAGGCCGGCAACACTAAAGGTATATGTGATATACATGTAATTGATGTGTACCTTACCAGTACTCGTAGTAGCTCCTGGGTATTTGATGCCGGTACCGTTGCTCATATTTGTAACTCAAAGCAGGATCTGCGGAATAAGCGGAGACTGGCTAAGGACGAGGTGACGATGCGCATCGGGAATGGTTCCAAGGTCGATGTGATCGCCGTCGGCACGCTACCTCTACATTTACCTACGGGATTAGTTTTAAGCCTCAATAATTGTTATTTAGTACCAGCTTTGAGCATGAACATTGTATCTGGATCTCGTTTAATACGAGATGGCTACTCATTTAAATCCGAGAATAATGGTTGTTCTATTTATATGAGAGATATGTTTTATGGTCATGCCCGGATGGTCAATGGTTTATTCTTAATGAATCTGGAACGTGATGTTACACATATTCATAGTGTGAATACCAAAAGATGTAAGGTTGATAATGATAGTCCCACATACTTGTGGCACTGCCGCCTTGGTCACATTGGTGTCAAGAGCATGAAGAAGATCCATGCTGATGGACTTTTAGAGTCTCTCGATTATGAATCATTTGACACATGCGAACCATGCCTCATGGGCAAAATGACCAAGACTCCGTTCTCCGGAACAATGGAGCGAGCAACCAACTTATTGGAAATCATACATACTGATGTGTGCGGTCCAATGAGCGTTGAGGCTCGCGGAGGATATGGTTATGTTCTCACTCTCACTGACGACTTGAGTAGATATGGGTATGTCTACTTGATCAAACACAAGTCTGAGACCTTTGAAAAGTTCAAGGAATTTCAGAATGAGGTAGAGAATCAACGTGACCAAAAGATAAAGTTCCTATGATCAGATCATGGAGGAGAATATTTAAGTCACGAATTTGGTACGCACTTAAGGAAATGTGGAATCGTTTCACAACTCACGCCGCCTGGAACACCTCAGCGTAACGGTGTGTCCGAACGTCGTAATCGCACTTTATTGGATATGGTGTGATCTATGATGTCTCTTATCGATTTACCGCTATCTTTTTGGGGATACGCTCTAGAGACAGCTACATTCACTTTAAATAGGGCACCGTCTAAATCCGTTGAGATGACACCGTATGAATTATGGTTTGGGAAGAAACCTAAGCTGTCGTTTCTAAAAGTTTGGGGATGCGATGCTTATGTCAAGAAACTTCAACCTGAAAAGCTCAAACCCAAGTCGGAAAAATGCGCCTTCATAGGATACCCTAAGGAAACCATTGGGTATACCTTCTACCTCAGATCCGAAGGCAAGATCCTTGTTGCCAATAACGGGTCCTTTCTGGAGGAGTTTCTCTAGAGAGAAGTAAGTGGGAGGAAAGTGGAACTTGATGAAGTACTACCTCTTGAACCAGTGAGTAGCGCAGCTCAGGAAGATGTTTCTGTGGTGCCAACACCAACTAAAGAGGAATTTAATGATGATGATCAAGGTACTTCGAATCAAGTTACTACTGAACTTTGTAGGTCCACGAGGACACGTTCCACACCAGAGTGGTATGGCAACCCTGTCCTGGAAGTCATGTTGTTAGACAACGGTGAACCTTCGAACTATGAAGAAGTTATGGCGGGCCTAGATTCCAACAAATGGCTTGAAGCCATGCAATCCGAGATAGGATCCATGTATGAAAATGAAGTATGGACTTTGACAGACTTGCCCGATGATCAGTGAGTGATAGAAAACAAATGGATCTTTAAGAAGAAGACGGACGCGGATGGTAATGTTACCATCTATAAAGCTCGACTTTTCGCTAAGGGTTATCGACAAGTTCAAGGGGTTGACTACGATGAGACATTCTCTCCCGTAGCGAAGCTAAAGTCCGTCCGAATCATGTTAGCAATTGCCGCATACTATGATTATGAGATATGGCAAATGGAAGTCAAAACGACATTCCTTAGCGGCCATCTTAAGGAAGAACTGTATATGATGCAGCCGGAAGGTTTTGTCGACCCTGAGAATGCTAACAAGGTGTGCAAACTCCAGCGATCCATTTATGGGCTGGTGCAAGCATCTCGGAGTTGGAACATTCGCTTTGATGAGATGATCAAAGCGTTTGGGTTTATGCAGACTTATGGAGAAGCCTGTGTTTACAAGAAAGTGAGTGGGAGCTCTGTAGCATTTCTCATATTATATGTAGATGACATACTTTTGATGGGAAATGATATAGAACTTTTGGACAGCATTAAGGCCTACTTGAATAAGTGTTTTTCAATGAAGGACCTTGGAGAAGCTGCTTACATACTAGGCATCAAGATCTATAGGGATAGATCGAGACGCCTCATAGGTCTTTCACAAAGCACATACCTTGATAAGATATTGAAGAAGTTCAATATGGATCAGTCTAAGAAGGGGTTCTTGCCTGTGTTGCTAGGTGTGAAATTGAGCTCAGCTCAATGCCCGACCATGGCAGAAGATATAGAAGAGATGAGTGTCATACCCTATGCCTCAACCATAGGGTCTATTATGTATGCCATGCTGTGTACCAGACCTGATGTAAGCCTTGCCATAAGTTTGGTAGGAAAGTATCAAAGTAATCCAGGCAAGGAACACTGGATAGCGGTCAAGAATATCCTGAAGTACCTGAAGAGGACGAAGGATATGTTTCTCGTTTTTGGAGGTGACGAAGAGCTCGTCGTAAAGGGTTACGTCGACGCTAGCTTCGACATAGATCTGGATGATTCTAAGTCACAAACCGGATACGTGTATATTTTGAATGTGGGGCAGTAAGCTGGTGCAGTTGCAAGCAAAGCGTCATGGCGGGATCTACATGTGAAGCAGAGTACATGGCAGCCTCGGAGGCAGCGCATGAAGCAATCTAGGTGAAGGAGTTCATCACCGACCTAGGAGTCATACCCAATGCATCGGGGCCGATCAAACTCTTCTGTGACAACACTGGAGCTATTGCACTTGCCAAGGAGCCCAGGTTTCACAAGAAGACCAGGCACATCAAGCGTCGCTTCAACTCCATTCGTGAAAATGTTCAAGATGGAGACATAGATATTTGTAAAGTACATACGGACCTGAATGTAGCAAATCCGTTGACTAAACCTCTCCCTAGAGCAAAACATGATCAACACCAGAATTCCATGGGTGTTCGATTCATCACAATGTAACTATATTATTGAACTCTAGTGCAAGTGGGAGACTGTTGGAAATATGCCCTAGAGGCAATCATAAAATGGTTATTATTATATTTATTTGTTCATGATAATTGTCTGTTATTCATGCTATAATTGTGTTATCCGGAAACCGTAATACACGTGTGAATACATATACCACAACATGTCCCTAGTGAGCGTCTAGTTGACTAGCTCGTTGATCAATAGATAGTCATGGTTTCCTGACTATGGGCATTGGATGTCATTGATAACGGGATCACATCATTAGGAGAATGATGTGATGGACAAGACCCAATCCTAAGAATAGCTCAAAGATCGTGTAGTTCGTTTAGCTAGAGCTTTTCCAAATGTCAAGTATCATTTCCTTAGACCATGAGATTGTGCAACTCCCGGATACCGTAGGAGTGCTTTGGGTGTGCCAAACGTCACAACATAACTGGGTGACTATAAAGGTGCACTACGGGTATCTCCGAAAGTGCCCACTACTAGGAAAAAGCCTACTAATGGCGCACTGGTTTTGCCTACTAATGGCGCATTACCAGTGCGCCATTAGTAGCACGCCAATAGTATTTTTTACTAATGGCGCACCACTGGTGCGCCATTAGTATCCGGTATACTATTGGCGCACCAGGCAGTGCGCCATTAGTTTTTCCCACAGTGCGCCACTAGTGTCTTCTTTACTAATGGCGCATCACATTATAGTGCGCCATTAGTAACAATTTTTTTAATTTTTTTTTCTTAATCTCGGGTCACTATTTCACCTATGAGATATCCAACACATATATATACAACAAGCATCCATATAACAATCATAGCCAACACACAATTTCCATCATATATACATACATAGCCAACACACAAGTTCCATCATATATACATACATAGCCAACACATAGTTCCATCGTTACATATTACAAAAGTTTCACATTGTTCATCCAACACCGTTATCCATCAATTCACAAAAGTTTCACATTGATACAAAATAAAAACACAAATGGAAAAGAAGCACTCCATCCACGCAAGCTTCCGTCAATTAAATCAAATCTGCAAAATGATAAACAAGAAGTTAGAAGAAGAAAAAGAAGAAGAATACTAGAAGAAGAAGAACACTAGAAGAAGAATAAGAAGAATTTTGGAAAAGAAGAAGAATAAGAAGAAGACTATAAGCTTATTATGTAAACTTGATCATTTTGTGCTAACATAAGTTATTTTGGAGCTAACCTATAGGAAACTAAGCATATAAGCTCTAAGTTAGTATATTAGAGCCAACTTAGGTAAAATGAAGCTAACCTATGTCATTTTGGAAAAGAAGAAGAATAAGAAAAAGACTATAAGCTTATTATGTAAACTTGATCATTTTGTGCTAAAGTTATTTTGGAGCTAACCTATAGGAAACCAAGCATATAAGCTCTAAGTTAGCATATTAGAGCCAACTTAGGTAAAAATGAAGCTAACCTATAGGAAACTAAGCATATTAGAGATAACATAGGTAACTAAGTATATATATATATATCATTTTGGATAACTAACCTATAGGAGATCTGACATACCTGACAAAGTTCAGTTCTCATGCATTGTTCTTCTCCTTCTCCTTCTCCTACCTCTCCCTGATGCGCCACAAGCGGCGAGGCGGTGGAGGCAGTGGAAGCAGTGGGATGTAGTCTTCTACCACAATTGGCGTGGTCATGTCGCCCAGCTGTGGGATCGCCGGCGCCACCACCGGTGCGTGGTCATTGTCAGGCACCACCACCATCGCGAGGCCACCTTCAGGCACGACCATCACTAGGTCATCCTCAGCCACCTCCATCCCTTGCCCATGGTCAGCCACCACCATCTCTTGCCCTTGGTCAGCCACCACCAGCGCTAGGTCATCCTCAGCCTGATGCCCATCGTCATCCTGCAGCTCCTCATCCTCCCTCTACTCCTCTTCTCCCGCACTCCAGTCCGGATCATCCTTCTTGTTGTCTATGCTACTGCCAGAATCATTGTTGCTTTCGCTACAGCCAGAATCGCTGCTGCTTTCGCTACAGCCATAGTCGCCGCTGCTTTGGCTGTAGCCAGTTCACTGCTGCTGCTCCCATTACCTGTCCAAAATGCAACAATGACCGCTAACAATCGATGTGAGACAAAGCCAAATGTAGAGGAATAAGAAGAGGCAGAACGTACCGGCATCATCATCGGCAGCCTAGCGCATGCGACACATAGTCATGTTGAACACCTTCACGATGAGCATGGTGGCGTCGTCGTCGTACCTGAAGAGAAGGAAGTACCCCAGCCGCAGGTCGTAGGCACGGTAGAACTTCTCCCACCCACGAGACAAGTACATGTGGCCCTTCTTGATCACCAACTCCACATCCCACTTCCTGCGAAACCCGCTGCCGGCCCGTCGCAGCTTCACATTATTTGGCGGATCTTCACCCATCAGCATGTTCATAAAACTGTCAGGCAGCCTCTGCAGTTTGGGACAATGAGTGATGTAGCAAACAACAGATATCATAATGAGATGGGTGAAGGGGAGATCTCTCGTTTTATATACCTGCGTCATGGATGATACTGAAGTCTCAAGTATGATAGTGAAGAACTCGGAAGCATCCAACTCATACTGCGGTGTCGCAGATCGGCGGTGGCTGCTTCTCGCCATCTCTGATAAGCAGCAAAAGAGACCAATTAGTACCCTTACAACAGATCATAAAACATGCATGATAACAGGCATTAGTCGCAAGTACCCCATATGTCCTATTTTTAGCAAAGTCATGCTAAAATTCACGGAAAATTTCAGCATTACCTTTGCTGAAAATAGGACATATGGAATACCCGAATTTGCCGGAGCGGAAGTTAATCGACATTACGGCAAACTCAAGGGCCTCTCAGGGTACCTGCAAAATCATCACGACACAATGGTCATGGCATTGTTTTTACTATATGCACCATGGCAAATTTCTTTTCTTTCTGCAACATGGCAAATTTCTTTTGCACCGGGCCATGGCAAATATAGTCTATGCATCATGAAAATTATAGTGTATGGATCATGGCATTTATTATTCTACATTTTTATTTTGTGGATCATGCCAGGAAATTATAGTCTATGCATTTTTTTAATCTCTGGATCATGATCACTACTAGTCATTGATAATTTATTTTCTACTGTACATTCAACATAGAACAATTCAAGATGAAGTTTAGTACAGAGCAGAATGAGATATGTGAAATAAGTTCAGAATATACATTTTGTAGGTAGATGACAGAAAACAGTGAAATCACACTAGTTTGCTTCTTACACGGACATCTAGGCAAACCATTGGAGTACTAAAACAAAATAACAATAAAGATAAAAGCATATATGAATTTCATCACAACTAATTAACCATTTACATATTCTGATCTCGTTGTAGGATTATTCAAGAGATGATTCAGTACATAGTGATTGCCAGCTAATTTCCACTTTCGAACCATGGCAGCCAATTTCCTTAACACTATCGTTTCAACTTTCCACTGAATGTTGTACAAGTTTACTGGCTACTGCAGAGCCCTATAGCTCAAAGAGAGAGCCTTCATTTCTTTCAGCAGAGCCCTATGATTCTAGAACAAAGCTTAAGAAGCAAATAATGGATTGATCGACTCGATTTCGATCAGTAATCAGCAGCAGCTGGATTGATCCTCTGTAGTCTCTGGATTTCCTCCAAATGGCCTGATTCTCTCAGAATTAGTACAGAGCTACAAAAATATGCACACTAGCATGCAGCTTGCTCACCAGTAATTTCCTAACCAATCTTAAGCAGAAAATACAAAAAATTCTACAGCTTTATATTCTAGTCAGTGGCTACAAGTGCAAGGGACCTATACTAATGGCTATTGTACTTGGGAGAGGTCCTAATATAGCAAACATCTGCTGCTTTCATTTTTAGAAACTGCACTACCCTTCCATTTCTTCAAATTTCGATGGTCCATGGAAACAATTGGCGCGGTGAAGGCAAGCTGCTAATTTCTTCTCACAATTGGCGCGGACGCGGTGACGACCCCTAGCAGCTTGCCAATTTCTTCTCACAACTAATTGGCGCGGTCGCGGTGCTATGAGCGCGCCAGGGTGCGGCCCGAGCGTAGTGGAGGCGCGGTGGTGGTGCGGTGAGCACGCCTGGGCGGGGCCAGGGCGCGGCCAGGGGCCGAGGGGAGCACGGCCACGGGGGGCGACGAAATTGAAGGGGGGGAAGGGGAACCGGTGCAGCTCACCGAGAGGAAGATGAAAGTGAGCTCGTGCGGGGTCGGGGTTGACGAGGTGACGCGGATCGACGGTGAGGCCGTGGTGGCCGGAGGTGGAAGAAGACCTTGATCCGCACGATGCAGAGTCATCGAGCTTGAACGGCTGGCCGCGGGGGTCGTCAGAGCAGGCGCGGGGGAGACGGAGCGGGTGTGGAGCGGGCACGGGGGTCGTTGGAGCGGGCCGGGGGTCGTCGGAGCGGGTGTGGCCGGCGGGGGAGGGAAGGGGGATCTGGCGAGGGAGAGGGAAGGGGGGATCGGGCGAAGGGGTATCCAGCTATAGCAATGGCGCACCACCCCGTGGTGCGCCTTTAGTAACTTTTTTTTACAGCAATGGTGCACCCCACTCTGGTGCGCCATTAGTAACATTTTTTTCATTATTTCTTGTTGCATCTAATAATTTGTTTTTTTATCAAATTTGTTATTTTCATGAGGACTAGAAGAGAAGATATCATCAAATATCATCAAATTTGTTTCTTTATTTTTAATTGAAATATCATCAAATTTGTTATTTGAAGATATCATCAAATTTCTTATTTGAAAATATCATCAAATTTGTTATTTAAAAATATCTTCAAAAAGTGGGGGAGGGTGCGGGTGTCGGCGGCGGCGGTGGAGCGGGCCGGGGGAGGGTGCGGG
>NC_041391.1:192930479-193052113 GCF_002162155.2 Triticum dicoccoides | reverse complement strand
AATGGCGCACCAGGTCATAGTGCGCCATTACTAGTCTAAACTAGTAATGACGCACCAGGCCAGAGTGCGCCATTAGTAGTTTTGCAAAAAAAAAAAGAACAAAAAAATACAGTAATGGTGCACGATCTGCCTCGTGCGCCATTACTAGTTAGAACTAGTAATGGCGCACTTCGACCTGATGCGCCATTAGTATGTATGGAAAAATGAAAAAAAATAATACTAGTGGCATGTAACGTACCGATTGACAAAGGGAATTGTATACGGGATTGCTTAAATCCTCGACATCGTGGTTCATCCGATGAGATCATCGAGGAGCATGTGGGAGTCAACATGGGTATCCAAATCCTGTTGTTGATTATTGACCGGAGAGGCGTCTCGGTCATGTCTACATGTCTCCCGAACCCGTAGGATCTACACACTTAAGGTTCGGTGACGCTAGGGTTGTAGAGATATGAGTATGTAGTAAACTAAAAGTTGTTCGGAGTCCCGGATGAGATCCCGGACGTCACGAGGAGTTTCGGAATGGTCCGGAGGTAAAGAATTATATATATGAAGTCAGGTTTCGACCATCGGGATAGTTTCGGGGGTCACCGATATTGTACCGGGACCACCGAAAGGGTCCCGATGGTCCACCGGGTGGGGCCCCCTATCCCGGAGGGCCCCATGGGCTGAAGTTGGAGGGGAACCAGCCCCTGGTGGGCAGGTGCGCCCCCCTTGGGCCCCCCTGTGCCTAGGGTTGGGAAACCCTAGGGGTGGGGGCGCCTCCACCTAGTTTGGGGGGCAAGTTTCTCCCCTGGCCGCTGCCGCCCCTTGGAGATCCCATCTCCTAGGGCCGGCGCCCCCCTAGGGGGCCTATATAAAGAGGGGGAGGGAGGGCAGCCGCACCCATGCTCTTGGCGCCTCCCTCTCCCCTTGCTACACCTCTCCCTCTCGCAGAAGCTTGGCGAAGCCCTGCCGAGATCGCTACTGCATCCACCACCACGCCGTCGTGCTGCTGGATCTTCATCAACCTTTCCTTCCCCCTTGCTGGATCAAGAAGGAGGAGACGTCTTCCTCAACCGTACGTGTGTTGAACGCGGAGGTGCCGTCCGTTCGGTGCTAGGATCTCCGGTGATTTGGATCACGACGAGTACGACTCCCTCAACCCCGTTCTCTTGAACGCTTCCGCTCGCGATCTACAAGGGTATGTAGATGCACTCCTATCTCTCGTTGCTAGATGAACTCATAGATTGATCTTGGTGAAAGCGTAGAATTTTTTTATTTTCTACAACGTTCCCCAACACTTGGCATTGGAGCCTCAGGAGGGATGCTGGACCACAGAATTCAAGGACTACCTAATGCGAGGGACGCTACCAGAGAAAGAGGAGGACACGGAACGCGTAGCCCGGCAGGCCACGGCCTACTGTATCCAAGACGGTGAGTTATACCGGAAGCGGCCAAATGACGTTTCCCTACACTACATCTCCAGGGAACAGGGAAAGGAGTTGTTGGCTGACATAAACAGAGGAGATTGCGGACAACACTCGTCATCACGGACCCTCGTCAGCAAGGCGTTTCGTAGCAGGTTCTACTGGCCTACGACACTCAACGACGCGATCGAGCTAGTGAAGTCCTGCGAAGCCTGCTAGTTCCATGCCAAGCATATCCATCAGCCAGCTCAGGGCCTGCAGACCATCCCGCTCTTGTGGCCATTCGCGGTCTAGGGACTGGATATCTTGGGCCTGTTTCCTCGAGCGCCTGGGGCTACCGCTACCTCTACGTCGCCATCGACAAGTTCACCAAGTGGGCAGAGGTGGAAGCCGTTTGCACCATCCCAGCTGGTTCTGTAGTCAAGTTCATCAAGGGCCTCATGAGCCAGTTTGGGGTCCCTAACCGCATCATCACTGACAACGGTTCGCAGTTCACCAACAATCTCTTCAAAACATATTGTGCTAACCGTGGAACACAGATATGCTACGCTTCGGTGGTGCACCCCCGGAGTAACGGCCAGGCTGAACGCGCCAACGCAGAGGTCCTGAGGGGCCTCAAAACCAGGACGTTCAAGAAGAAGCTGGAGGCCTGCGGTAGGGGCTGGTACGACGAGCTCCAGCCCGTGTTGTGGTCCATCTGCACTACCGCCACTAAGCCAACTGGCGAGACCCCGTTCTTCCTCGTCTATGGAGCAGAAGCGGTTCTCCCTCATGAGGTCAGGAGTCGCTCCACGCGGGTCCTAGCCTTTGACGAGGCGCAGCAGGACACCATGCGGGGGATGGACCTCGTGTTGGGGGAGGAACGCCGCCGCGAAGCTACACTACGGGTAGCAAGATACCAGCAGGCGCTGCGGCGGTATCACTGCGCAACATCCGCTCCAGGACTCTTGAGGTAGGTGACCTCGTACTCAGGCAGGTGCTCTCCAGGGAAGGGCTGCATAAGCTCTCGCCCATGTGGGAGGGCCCGTTTAAGGTTGTCCATGTTTCCAGGCCTGGCGCCGCGCGCCTGGAGACTCGGGAAGGGGTGCCTATCCCAAATGCCTGGAACATCCAGCATCTCCGGAAGTTCTACCCCTGAAGAAAGGCCCAGTGGATGTGAAGAAGGCCCGGTGCCTGTGAAGCTCGCCGCCCGAAGAAAGGCCCGGTGCCTGTGAAGAAGGCCCAGTGCCTGTGAAGCTCGCCGCCCGTGACACTCTCACGTAATAATGAGTTGGCGATGTACATGCCCTGGAGTCTCCGGAGTGCCGCCCTCGGGCCTTGGGGGCTCCCGCCCACGGCCAGTGGCAGCACTTAGCTCCAAGCTGGTGAGCAGACGTCAAAGACTAGACCAGGTGCCAGACGCGGCTTTTCATTTGCTTTCCACAGTTGGCTTGTTCTCCCTTGTTTGAACCTTTATTGGAGTTGCTTCTAGTGTTGTTTGCCGTCTTCTACCCCTGTTCTTTGTTTTCGGATTTTGTCTGGCTCACTCTCGCTCTCACAAACCTCGCGAGGGGGCTGCGCGGGCGCCCTCGTGAGCCCTTCCTCTCCTGATTTTCGTGAGGCTCTCTCGTTCGAGTTTGCAGCGGGAGCACCCCTCCCAGTCCATGCCCCTCGGGCATTGAGACACAAAGCACAGGGCCATAGCCGGGAACCCCTGCGACCAAGGTTCGGAAATGATTCCCCCAACAGAATTTTTTGCAGCTCTTAAGGCGCCAGCGAGGCCTCAAGCAGGCACCTTGCGAGGCGGAAACTACTGCAAACGTCCCGAGCTAAGTTGTTCCTAAGCGCAGGCACATAACAACGACACCATAACACAACACCAGAACAATAAATGTAGTACGATAATTAGGGGATCATAGTCTGTTGCACGCCCCCACGGGGCTCCATACTTCTCTCTGTTGATGCAGGAAAAGGAGGAAAACAAAATAAAATCAGCGCGTGCCTTGTGACGGCTCGCGTGAAGGGATCTGCATCGTCTTCCCGAGCTTAATCAGAGTCCGCCTCGCGCTTCACCAGGGCGCAGCGATGGGACGACCCGCTACCACCCTCGAAGCGGGCGCGGTGGCTGATCGCGGCCACCGTTGGAGGAGTTGTCGCCAAAGGAGGAGCCGCTAAACCTCGATGAGCTATGGTCGCCGCTGAGAGCGGGTTCGCCTTCGCCCTCATCACGGCCGTCGCCAAGGCTGAGCACCTCGTTGCCATCATCATCTTCGAGGCAGCACCCAACACGGCGGCCATCTTCCCTGAACACCCTCACATAGAGGGTCGCATCGCCGTCGTACTTGAAGTGGAGGGTGCACCGCCTGCCCAGGCCAAGCGCGCGGGCAAATGTCTGCCAGCCACGGGCCAGGGCCATGTTTTCGGTGACGGAGATCTCCACCGCGACCCACGAGGCCCTGCTACAGCAGCCGTCCGCCTGCAACCAGAGCCCACCGGGGCCAGCGGCCGGCAGTTCACCAGCGAAGAAGCGAGGGAGCTGGAGCCAGTTGCCGGCCGGGTTGTCCGACCACACAATGAACTCCGCCAGCACCTCAGCCGAATGTAAGCGTGGCCGGGGAGGCCGCGCAGTCACGGCACGCCTTCCCCCACCAACGGGGCTACCTTGACATGGGCGGCGACCATCGCGTGAAGGGCCGCCACCACGACCACGGGAAGCCACGGCTGGGGTCACGGGATGCTTGCGAGGACGACAGCGGCCGTGCTTGGGCGGAGGAGAGCCAGGCCCTTCCTGGCGAGCCTTCCCCTTCCCCATGGCCGAAAACCTCTTCACGGGCGCCATGGGACGCTGGAAGCAACATGAGCGAGGATGGAGAAGAAGCAGGCGGAGCAAGAAGAGATGGACAACGGGGGTTCTCTCCCCTCTGAATTTATAATCCCAGGGAGGCCAACCGTCGACCTCCATGATCACAGGTAATGATGACTCTTTTTGCATGCAGCAGGGACTCGTCAAATTGGGCGGTTGCCGAGGCAGCGTGGGGAAGCGGAGACGCCCATGTCCAATCAATCACCACACGGCGACCAAGGCTGCAGGCTGTTGGGGGCCCGCGGCGCTCCGCACTTGCCCTTTGGCTTCACCGCTAAGCCAAGTCCGAGCATGCTTTGGGCCCGGTGGCTACTGTCAGCGTTCTGGGAACGGGGGTCCCCAGACTTGTCTGCCTGCAGTCTGTAGCGTGGCTCAACCGGTGGACCAGTACGACCCGTCCTCACCAACCAAGCACTCAAGACCCTCGCGAGGGGCCAAGCCTCGCGGGGCGGACGACGCAAGGCCTCCTCAGAGGCGGCCTTACCAGGCAGGCTCGCGAGGAGGCGGAGAGATCAAGGCAAGGGGTACCTCGCGAGGTGCCCATGACGCAAGCCATGACGATCGAGGTCAGGCGGGCGCCAGCCTGCGCAGTGTCCTCGTTTCCTCTTTGGTGCAAAGGGGACAAGCGCATGCGCGGAGTACCGAGGCATCAGGCAAAGGTTTCCTTATCGGTGCAACGAGACCAAGACCAGTAGGACGGCAGGACGGAGGTCACCGTGGAGCTCAAGGCGGCGTCATCACCAGCACCTTTGGCAGTCGAAGACCACCTTTAGCCAGGATAGCTTGTACTAGTTGTCCCCTTTCAAAATGGCCGTTGTTGGCTCCCTTCCCGCTCAATATTTGGGAAGAGGACCAGGGCCTCTATAAATAGGGCTAGCCACCACAGTAGATGAGAGAGAGAAGTTCATCCGCACACCACACCACCACAAGAACACCTCTCCTTGCGAGGCTGTTCTTCCCCTGTACTGTTCATCATCAGCCCAAGAGGCAATCCACCACACCACACACTGGATTAGGGTATTACACCACAACGGTGGCCCGAACCAGTATAAACCTTGTGCCTCTCGTGTTGTTCATCGATCTAGCTTAGAATCGCGGCGAGGTTGTGGGCGTGTTTCGGTAGGAAGAGATCTTCGTGCGCACCCCAGAGTTCGAACCTTAAGGATTTTGCCGGAACGCGATATCCGACAAAAGTGATGCCTGCTTGTGTGATCATGCACAACATGATCGTAGAGGATGAGCATTCAGATGAAATCTATGACCAAGGTTTCAGTTTCAGGGTAAAAATGTTGTGCGTGAGCATGGAGGAGCGACGACGTTTGCACAGTTCACCGAATTTCATCATCAAATGTGTGAATGGGAAACATACATTCAACTACAAGATGATTTGATTACACATATATGGGCTCACGTTGGCAACCAATCGATGTATCGGCTATTTGTTTCTTTCAAATGTATTTGCGACAATTTAAATTTTATTTGGGTTGTAAACAATGAGATATTATTTAGTTGTGAAACTATGAGATATTTGTATTTGGTTGAATTATGTGAACTTGGCAAAAAAAAATCATATGTAGGAACCCCCACCCCCTCCAAAACGAAAATTCTTCTGCACGTCGGACGCACTTTCATTTAGGTCAGTACGTTGAAGTTACTCTGACGCACCACACAGAAAGTCAGCAACTCAGAATAGATCAGCCGGCAGTCGCTTTTATAATTTGGTGAGATCAGACCCACGATCGACGATCGACGTGGGAGAGTCAAGGTACGATCGACATTAGTTGAAGAAGATATCGTCATATCCCTACCATACACCCCATAAGTAGTGTCAAAAAAGAAGTCCCGTAAGTAATTCGCCAGGGCGAGGCATTAGTACAGTTACTAAGCTCCCTCGAATGTGAGCTCTCCTGTGAATCGTGGGTTGTGGAAATTGGATTGACCCCGTTTGACAGGGTGTCTCGTGAAGCAATCAGAGGCGCTGGCTCAAGTCGGTGGAGTTGGATCTCTGTGACATTCCCGACCCAAACGACCCATCCTCGGTCAAACATTCGACGCGCATCTTAGTCCAAACCCCAGCTGTGGCAACTAGGGCGGCAGCCGGCAGCCAAGGCTCCGAACAAGCTATTGACGCTGGCAGCGACGGTGGCGGCGGCGACTCCTGCCAAGCTCCCGGCCCCGGCGGCGCCGAAGACTCCGGCCAAGCCCATGGGTTGCAGAAGGCCCCTCTCTCCTCCAATATTATTTGCACGAGCCCCTCTTCCCTTATCTTTTTGGGCGGCGACGGCCGGTGGGATTGGCGGCAGAAGCTCGCGAGGTGGGGAAAGAAGGTTGCGTGGATGACCTAGCATTCAAGTTCATCATGGGCACTCTCTAAGCACGGAAGCAGGCCACTCCTTTGACTTGTATAGGTGCCACATGGTACTCCACTGATCTTTGCGTTTATTACTTGTGGATCTGTCTCAAGTAATTGAGTAATGACTCATTGAATTGCTATTTAGGAGAGGCACTTGGTCCGTTCGCTTGCAATTTTGGAGGAGCAAATGGATTCACGATGGTCTGTAACATCGGCTTGGTCATCGGATCAGAGGAGCACCCACCACAGAAGACAACAACGCCATGCTGTAGAGAGTGGCACCAGCAACCATGTGAGCAACGACTAGATCTTGGTTCTTTTAGTTTGGACAGATCCTTTTCTTTGTGTCTGACTTACGAAAAAAAACGGGGAAGGAGTATTGTAGATGAAGTAGAGGAGGTGGAAGGGAGTAGGAATAACCTTTAGTTTGTGTGGACTATGCCGACGATGGAGGAGGATAATAGGCTTCTTGTTCTTTGATGCAGATCGTGAAGCATGTGTTGTGGCGCATCTGGTGTGATGCAGCTTATAGGAACATACATTTTCTCCCTTTTATATTGGTCAGGCTGTGTGAATAATTCTAGGTAAGAAAGATAGCAACAGAGTTTTTGTTATTTCGGCAACCAAATGTTGTCTTTGAAGACCATCATGAAATTGGCAACATACAACCATAATAATTTGTTTCATGTAGTTCTTTTATGGAGAACTAGGATGCATGTTATTTTGTGAAATTTACTGACGATATGGTGGTAGCCATGCCGCATATGATCATTACCCACACTGATTTACAAATGTATTATCTTTTAGCCGATAAAGTGTTTCAACGTTCACTAAACATGTATTGCCTTTATAACCAAATTCGCCTTTCATTAATATTAACTATGTAAGACATATGCTATTTTTTCGCTTTACACATGGTAGGAGTGTCATGTTTTTTTGTGCATAGGATTTACAAGATATTTTATCCATGATGTGAGATCAGAATGATTCCAATTTCATGGATCATTGTCAAACAATGAAGATGCATATGTTCAAGTGTGAATTGTGGCTTGTAAGTAGGCTACTATCGATGAAACTCGATCTGGAAAGAAATAAGTAGGCTTGAATCATTTTCTTATTGTAGTAGATGTACTGGAGCAGATGGATTTCTTTGTTATAGTACTAATCTTCTTGATAGTATAAAGGCCATGTAAAGGTTATCTTAGTTTGGAAATCAAGTAGTATGATTAAATTCTATAGAAGGAACTCTTGGCTTACCCAAGAGTAGGTTTTATATTGATCATAATTTATTAATTTCTTTTTTTTGAAACATGATTAATTTCTTTTAGACCTCCACACATTATTGTCTCTGTCCAGAGTGGCCTCATCTACTCTTTTGGGTGCTGAAAAACATGTAAAGAAATACCTGAAGTTTTAGGCTAACAAGATCCTCCTGGTCCGTCAAAAGAATGTACCAAATTCCTATCATGCCGCGTCTTCTTTTGATGCTCTTTATGAATGATACAACAATCTGGGTGTACTACTGAAAAAGATTTGGTGTAAGAACATATGTACTATAGTTTTCTTTCTGTTGTTTTTTTTTGTCGACAGGTTGTTTGATAAAATTCTAAGTAGGATGCAGGTGAGAATGAATATGAATAACCTTGTGCTTCAGTCAATATGTTTTCAATACTTTGCTCCTTTGATAAGAAATAATTTATTAGTATTAACATTTGGCAATGTCGGAATTGAATGAGTAAAAAAAATAAGTTCAGTATAATTCGTTTTGTCTTGCTGATCTTTCCAGGAAGAAAAAGCATGTCAAATGCTTCTCTCAATAGATATAATGCCATTTTCACCATTACTGTTTATACTGGCTTTGCATCATCAGAGATTTTACCTCTCATATAATAACATTTTAGTCAAAAATTTAGATATTGCAATTAGTCTCACCACTCTTCAAGCAAATCTAGCTGCTAATCTCATCCTTAGATCATTTGGCAGTTTTATGTCCACCCCCTTAATGATATCTTATTATCTTCTGGATTATTTCTCTTGTTGGAAGCTTTCCTTTCGCTGAGATTGCATGATTTTACGGATACAAATTACCCATTACAGTTTCGGATACATGATTGATCGTTGAAACAGTTTCCTCTGCTGGTACAACTCAAAATCTCGTTGGTAAACCAGCTTATGTTGTTGTGGTGAGTTGTACGGTCTATGTGGCTCATATCCTACTGAAGAACTCGACAGTCTGTCTTTGAATAGGTAAATATGTAATGACATATGGCAGAACTAATAACCTGGCAGGTTAATCAGGTTATGAGTTATGTGCTCTGTATGTCTATCATTTACTAATAGAGACAAAAGGAACTACAAAAGGTTGCTTCTATGGAAAGTTGATAAGTCCCACATCATGTGTAATTTCTTGTATAAGTGTGGTCCGTTATTTCTAGAGACCAATTAGAATGTTTGTTAATAATTTGACTGTGAAGTAGTATAGATCACCCCGCTAGCAGCTCTTCTTCTGAAGAAGCTTGGCTGATGTGAGTGAAGTAGCATGTGTTTTGTTGTGTCCGGCTAATTAACTTAGCTTAGAGCTTATGGTGAGGTGATTGAGATGCTGTGTGTCTCTTTATTTATTCATTTTTAACATGTCCATACTATAATATTCGCTTCTATCTAATGCATGTTAAATGTTTGTCCTAATAAAACTCCTAACACCAGGAACTACTATATTTTATGTTAGTTAAATAAAATTTACTGTTAATCAAGCTTCGAAGACGTTCCTTGTTTGCACCTAGACAATTGTGTATTTTACTATTTGATATGATATTGGCTTTTTTAATACTTCCACAAAAAGATTGACACAAGTCACACAAAGGACCATACACAAAAAACAACATGGCATCAAAATCAATTATATGGGTTTTCCTTCAAAACTAGATTTTTTTTCTTTTCCAAACAAGATTTAAATGTGGCAATCATAGCACTGCAACAAGGATGGCCAAACGAAGCTATAAATCGGGCGCCGCAAAGCGCGCCTGATTCTCTAGTGATTGTGATAATCTCATGTGTCAATTCCTCCTCTTTTGCTTCATAGTTTTTTTCTTTTTCTTTTTTTTTCTTTCTCTGATTTGACTAATACAAAAACATAGGGGTACTAGAATATGATCAAGATCCCGCAAAAAAAATAAAAATAAAAAAAATAGAATATGATCAAGAGACATCTCTGTCTCCTTTCCGTCACCTTTCCGGATACACCCTGCCGGGCTTTTGAGCTAAAGCTATGTCTGTGCGCATGTGTCGTCGTGCATTTCAACTAAAGCATGCACACGCGCGACGAAGGGAAGGCACACGGTTGGTGGTGACAGGAGTGGGGCAACCCGAGCGCGTTCATCGTCATCATGATAGTACAGCGTCCGTGATGCACGTGCGGGCCGCAATTTAGGCATTCTTCTTGCCGTTGCACGTATACCACGTAGTGACGTGCCCACTCCAGTTTACAAAATTGTGACGTTTTGTGTACTGACCAACATGACTATTAGAACATATATAGCTCCAGTGATTAACTATCTATATCTCATAACAAAACAAAACTATCTATATCTCATTGTATAGTGTTCGAATAAGTCTAAATCATGGCCGTTGGATGAAACCGATCCAATGGTTGGGAGGTGACAAATCGAGTAGTATTGACCGGTAGATATTCTCTTCACTAGATCAAATTTTGTCACATGCACTATCTAGAAGATTCTAGAGAGAATTCCTTATTTAACACCATGCTTAAATTTTATGCCCTATTTAACATCGTCAAATGTTTTTTCCCTATCTAACAACGACTCTAAATTTTATGCCTTTTATGACACTTCTGTCCATTTTAAGCCTAAATGGCACCTAAAAAGACTGTTTTGCCCATCATGTGGTATGTTTGTGCTACTGATGTTGTATGTGCTATTGCGTGTTTGTGTTGTGTGTGTGTGTGTGCTGCATGCGTGTGTGCGTGTGTCGCTGCTGCGCGCGTGTGTCTTGCTCGTGTGTGCTGCTGCGCGTGTGTGTGTGCTGCATGCGTGTGTGTTGTGTGTGTGCGCGCGTGCATGTGTGTTGATATATGTGCATATGCTGTTGTGTGTGTATGCTACTACCTGCACACACACATTGTTCAATCACATCAAAACACGACGAATGCACGCAGCCAAAAAAACAGATAGCCAAAGACATCTGTTGTGCCTTTTTTTCTATTTATCTTCCTTTCTATTTTTTTCCACACGGCACAACTTTTCTATGCCTTGGTTGTGTCTATACTACTCCTTCCGTCCCATATTGTAAAACACTTTTTAACAATAGTGTAGTGTTAAAAAAGTCTTATATTATGAGACGGAGGGAGTAATATACAGCCACCGACCCAACTCAATCGTAAATCCGATCAAAAAAGAAAAAAAGAACTCAATCGTAAACCTACACGCACCAAGGCCTAAACTAGCTAAGCTAGCCGGACACGGACACCATTCTAATCTAACTCACGTAGAACTAGTACTCCCTGACGACTGACGTACACGTACTAACCTAGTATAGGCACTTGACAATGTCCTAACCGGACTACATGACCTCAATCGATCAGCTAGCCAAACTAGCTTGTACTCCTATGACCACCTTTTTCTATTCCAAAGTCAAGATTATTGCTAACACACACACCACACATGAGGGGTAAAAGAGTCTTTTCAAGTGTCAATTAGGCTTAAAATGGACGAAAGTGTCATAAAGGGCATATAATTTAGACTCGTTGTTAAATAGGGAAGAATAATTTTTTCAGTGTCAAATAAGGAAACAAAATTTAAGATAGTGTTAAATAAGGAATTGTTTCAAGATTCTACATGAACTCATGCACAATCATAATATGCACAAACCTCAAAAGACACTTCTCCTTTGTTCTTGATTCTTTCGTACTTTAATTCTCCAACTTTTTTATGGGCGCTGCTACGCATCGGCCGACGGATAAAAGACCCGCTGCCTCACGAGACGTCAGATATGACGGATTGAGCCGCAAGCGCTGCCCTCTATTACTGCAACAAAGGTCGTCTTACCGTAATTTTCTGAAACACGGGTCATGTTGCAGAAATTTTGCAACACATAGGTCAGGCTGCAAATTTATTTTTGTAATAGAGCTCGTGTTACAGTTTTTCTGCAACGCATGTTACATTTTTTTTTTGCAATAGATGTCTTGTTACATTTTCTTTGTTTGCAACAGAGACGTTGTCGCAATTTAATTATTTTTACAACAGAGGTCTTGTTGCAATTTTATTTTGCAACAGAGGCGTTGTTGCACAAAGAAGAGATCAGGGGGTTCACTACATCACTGGAACACGTGGCATGCAACCAAGGTGGCGGACGCAAGCTTGTTAATCCGCCGACTGAACTATAGCGTTTCTCTTTTTTTATTAAGAGAATTGCCATTCATTTTTGTTATATCATCTACATTGCACAATATGCACAAAATACAACCACTTCTGATTTATTCTAGACTCTTCTCCCAAGTTTTTTCGTACACAATATTTGTCATTTGTTTTATAATATTTTTGTTTGTTTTGGTTCAAATCTATGGAAACATCTTCTAAAGCTCACTTTGTCTTTGCAGCTTGAGTATTTAGCTATTTTTATATATTTCACACCTTTTTGTGTGTAGTATATAACACACAATTATCAAATTTTTTGTAGCCATAATTAGATTTTTGATGTAATGAGCATTCAGACTTAAATCTATATATTACATTTTATCCATACATGGCTCAAAATTCATATGTTTGCCTATTATGACATGGTAAATCAATATTCGGTCGTACTTACTCTCACGTGCAAGGCAGGTGTAACTTACTAGTATGAAAGGCATGGGAATAAACATGGCATAGATGGTAATAACCTTATCTTCGGGGAAAAGAAAAGGATGACCTTTCTTTAATGCGCGTGCTAGGTGCCGGTCGACCGGCCCAAATTTCGGCCGATCGCCACGCAGCCACCCGATTCGCTAGCTAGCCCACGCATATGCATCATGAAGAGAATATTTTATATGATAGCCATATTGTTGAATTTGATTATCATCCCACATATAATTATTTTGACAGAGGAAAATATGATTATAGAAATTTTCATGTTACTCAATCACCTCTCTTTGTGCTAGAATTGTTAATGTTTCAATCTTCTTCCTTATGTTATGTCTGGCTTGTCTTGATAATTTGTTAATTTATAAAATGGCTATGCATAGAGACATAAGTGTGCTGGTTACATGTTTTATGATGCTCTCTTTGTGCTTCAATTCATGTTTTTCGTGTGAGTATTATTAAAATCTCATGCCAATCTTAATGGCTATAAAGAAAGAGCTTGTTGTGAGACAACCCAATAACTATGATTTTATTTTATTTTCGTGAGCCAACATGATTATTTCTACTGTAATGATTATGTTTGTATCTTTTCTTTTGAATTTTGTCCCAAGTAATAGCTTTGGGATGATTTGGATGATAGTTAATTTGATCCTGTGCAAAAACGGAAAATTTTACACCCAATATTTATTTTACATTCTGTACCGGAACGTGATAAAATTATGAAGTTTTACATAGTATTGGGTTACAAATTGTTTACGTTACACTAGTTTTCAGGATTTTTGGAGTTACAGAAGTATGGTTAATCTTTTTGTCATTAGATACTATTCTGTTTTAGATAGATTCTGTTTGTATTGCATAGTGTGCTTGTTTTGATGATTCCATGGATTATTTCGGGGGGTATAAGTCATGTAGAAGTTAGAATATAGTAGGTGTTATGCAAAAACAATTATGAATCTATTTATAATAGTACACAAAGTGGATGATTGATTTACTATATAATCTATCTCACAAGGTTTTGTTGAGTTTCATGTGCTGAAATTTTCAAGTTTTGGGTGAGATGAAAATGGATGAAAGAATAAGGAGCGGCAAGACCCAAAGCTTGTGGATGCCCAAGGCACCCCAAGGCAATATTCAAGAAATATCCAAACATCTAAGCTTGGGGATGCCCCAAAAGGCATCCCCTCTTTTGTTTCCTATCTATTGGTAAAATCACTTGGTGCTATGTTTTGCTTGGAGCGTCGTGTGTTATAGTTTTATTTTGTTTGGTTGTTTCCACAATCATTGTTTGCTGATCACACCAATTAGAGACACACATTCATCTCAATTTATTAGAATGCTCATTATGTTTCACTTATATCTTTTGAGTTAAGAAAATTTGCTCATTCACTTCACTTATATCCTTTGAGCACGTCGATTCTTATATTTTATACAAATAATTTTCACTCTCATGCTTCACTTATATCTTTTTGAGAGTTGAATAGGTAGTGGTAATTTGCATGAGTTATATGTTTAGTCCAAAAACAATAGGTATACAAATAAACCCTTCATGTAGATCATTGAATAAGATGCGTCTGATCAACGATATTGAAGTTATAATATGAAGGTTTACTAGTTCATAAGAATTAGCTAGTAAAACTATTGGTGTTAAGGTTTGTGATTTCAACCTCACTAAAGTGTCACTGTTGGCAAAACGGGGAAGTTGGTGCATAACTTATCCATGATTGATATCCTTTGTGATGTTCGGATAGGGGGCACGTGATGGTTAACTCCTACCAAACTCCTCCCTAGGGGCTGAGACGTCCATTTTGCATTATTTTTTCCTACTATTATTTGTAATATTTTAGGATAATATTTCACTTCTTCAGGCAATTCTAATGACTTTTCTCTCTTATTTTGAAAGTTTCACATGAAGAGGGAAGTTGTCGGCAATTGGAATTCTGGATCTAAAAAAGCTACATCAGAGATAGATATTCTTTGGAGCTCCAAATGACCTGAAAATTTATGGAGAATTATTTTGAAATTAATAAAAAATATTGTAAGAAGAATCATCGGGAGGGGCACCACTAGTGAGCCACAAGCTCAGATGGCACACCCCCTAGGCGCGCCATGTGAGCTTGTGGCCCCACCAGCAGGCCTCTGTGGCCCCCCTTCTCCTATATGATGCCATTTTCGATAGAAAAAAATCAGAAGAAGACTTTCGGAACGAAGCGTGACCGTCTCGAGGTGGAACCTGGGCAGGAGCACTTTTGCACTCAGGCGGAGCGATTTCGTAGGGGTTACTTCCCTTCAAGAGGGGGAAATCAAAGCCATCGACATCACCAACGATCCTCTCATTGTGGGAGGACCAATCTTCATCAATATCTTCATCAGCACCATCTCTTCTCAAACCCTAGTTCATCTCTTGCATTCAATCTTTGTCCCAAAACCTCATATTGGTACTTGTGGGTTGCTAGTAGTGTTGATTACATCTTGTAGTTGATGCTAGTTGGTTTATTTGGTGGAACATTATATGTTTAGATCCTTAATCATATACAATATCCCTCTAATCTTGAACATGTATATGATTTGTGAGTAGTTACTTTTGTTCTTGAGGACATGGGAGAAGTCTTGTTATAAGTAATCATGTGAAGTTAGTATTCATTCAATATTTTGCCGATATGTATGTTATTCTTCCTCTAGTCGTGTCGTGTGAATGTCGACTACATGACATTTCACCATGTTTGGGCCTAGGGGAGTAATAAGTAGATGATGGGTTGCAAGAGTGATAGAAGCTTAAACCCTAGTTTATGCGTTATTCGGTAAGGGACTGATTTGGATCCATATGTTTCATGCTATGGTTAGGTTTATCTTAATTCTTCTTTCGTAGTTATGGATGCTTACGAGAGGGGATAATCATAAGAGGGTTTCTTGTTCAAGTAAGAAAAACACCTTAGCACTGCTCCACCCACATATAAAATTATCAAAGTAGTGAACGCCATTCAACTAAACATGATGAACGTGACTGGACGAGAATTCTCGTATGTCCTCGAGAACGCTTTGCTTACTATAAGAGAACTTTCCTGCTTGTCCTTTGCTATAAAAAGGATTGGGCCACCTTGCATCAAAACTATTTGTTACTTCCACTTTCCATACTTGCAGAGAATACCTTGCTGAAAACCACTTGCCATTTCTTTCTGCTCCTCGTTGGATTTGACACTCTTACTTAGCGAAAGGACTACGATTGATCCACTATACTGGTGGGTCATCAAGACTCTTTTCTGTGGCCATTTCTGCGAAGTGGAGTGCCTTTGGTAAGGAAACATTTTTATTGCATGCTGAAATTTACCATTACTTGTCATTATGGAAAGTAATCCTTTAAGGGGCTTGTTCGGGATATATCTTCACCTCGACTGGAAGCAATAAGATTTGCTCCTCAACCTACCGAACCTACTAAAAATATTTACTTTGAGATTCATTCAGGTATTTTAGAGAAATTGTTAGCTAATCCTTATGCAGGAGATGGAACTATACGTCCTGATATGCACCTAATTTATATCGTGAAGTTTGTGAATTGTTTAAGCTTGCAGGTTCATCCAAAGATGGAGTTAAGAAGAAAGTATTCCCTTTATATTTTGGAGGAAAGGCATTGTCTTGGTACAGGCTATTAGATGATGTTGGAACATGGGACTAGAACCGGTTGAAGCTGGAATTCCACCAGAAATTTTATCCCATGCATTTGGTTCATCATGATCAAAATTATATATACAATTTCTGGCCTTGTGAAAGATAAAGTATCGCTTAATATTGGGGGAGGCTTAAATATATGATGCACACATGCCCCAATCAGGAGCTTTCAAGAGAGATGATTATACAAAAAAATTATGCTCGACTTTCTCATGATGATAAAACAATGTTTGACACTTCTTCAGCAGGTTCCTTTATAAAGAAAACTACTGAATTTAAATGGGATCATATTGAAAGAATTAAACGCAACTCCAAAGAATGGGAAATCGACAAAGGTAATGAGTCATGTATAAATTTTGAATATGACTATGTTAAATCTTTTATTGAAATAGATGCTTTTCGTAAGTTTAGCGCAAAATATAGACTTGACTCTGAGATAGTAGCTACTTTCCGTGAATCCTTTGCTGCTCATGTTGATCTCCCTATGGAGAACTGGTTTAAATTTCATCCACGTATTGAAGAAATTTGTAAGGAACCTACTATTGCTAAAACCGAGACAATTATTTATAATGTTGATCCAGTCGTAAACTCCGCCTATGTTGTCTCAACATAGCCGGTCCCAAGCCTGGGTAAAGGAGGAGGGTTGTGATAGGCTTGGCGAGCCAACGTAAAAACTCAGCCACTCTTATGGAGATGAAACCCAAAAGATTTTTGTTGGGGCGTAACCCTCTCAGCGACACGCTACATCGGAACCCGGGTGTGGTGGAAAATGGGCAAGGGTCGGGCCATCACCCCCCAAGGTGGCACGCCATATCTTGATCCGGATACGGTGGCAAGTGAGTGAGGATCGGGTCGTTGCATCCTTAGTGGCGCGCTACGTCGGCGCCCAGATGTAGTGGAAAATGAGCAAGGGTCTTTGCATTTGACTCGACGAGTGTGAAGGGTAAGGAAGCTAGCCGAGCCTAGGAGGCTTCACTTAGGTAGCTGGAACATAGGGTCTCTGACAGGAAAGCTTCGGGAGCTAGTTGATGCAGCGGTGAGGAGAGGTGTTGATATCCTTTGCGTCCAAGAAACCAAATGGAGAGGACAGAAGGCGAAGGAGGTGGAGGATACCGGCTTCAAGCAGTGGTACACGGGGACGGCTGCAAACAGAAATGGTGTAGGCATCTTGATCAACAAGAGCCTCAAGTATGGAGTGGTAGACGTCAAGAGATGTGGGGACCGGATTATCCTGGTCAAGCTGGTAGTGGAGGACTTGGTTCTCAATGTTATCAGCGCGTATGCCCCGCAAGTATGCCACAATGAGAACACCAAGAGGGAGTTCTGGGAAGGCTTGGAAGACATGGTCAGGAGTGTACCGATTGGTGAGAAGCTCTTCATAGGAGGAGACTGAGGTAGTCCTGGATTCAGGAGTCCTCGGACAGCCGGACTATTAACATGGGCCGGACTGTTGGGCTATGAAGATACAAGACAGAAGACTTCTTCCCGTGTCCGGATGTGACTTTCCTTGGCATGGAACACATGCTTGGCGATTCGGATATGTAGATTCCTTTCTATGTAACCGACTTTGTGTAACCCTAGCCCCCTCTGATGTCTATATAAACCGGAGGGTTTAGTCCGTTGAGACGACAATCATAATCTCATAGGCTAGGCTTCTAGGGTTTAGCCATTACGATCTCGTGGTACATAAACTCTTGTAATACTCATATTCATCAAGATCAATCAAGCAGGACATTGGGTATTACCTCCATAGAGAGGGCCCGAACTTGGGTAAACATTGTGTCCCCCACCTCCTGTTACCATTAGCCTTAGACGCACAGTTCGGGACCCCCTACCCGAGATCCACCAGTTTTGACACTGACATTGGTGCTTTCATTGAGAGTTCTGCTGTGAGGTCGAAGATAGGCTTGATGGCTCGCCTTGTTATCAAGGACAACATCACCTCCGGGGGAGCCCAGGCCTCAGGCCAAACCCTCCGGCTGGGCGGCTTCACTATGACCACCCGTTCGGCCGTCCGGCCGATGATGACTTCTCGGGTCATCGTAAATCGCCTCAGCGTCAGCTCAGAATACTCCGAACAGATGGATCCGATGGAGTTGTTGTCCTTAAACGAACTCTTGGATCGCATCGCCACCTTGGGAGTCGCTACGGACTACGATCGGATTGGGCTTAAATCCAATCAGGGAGAAATTGAATCTCCGCCGATGACCCATAAGATAGCAGTAGTGGAGGAGCAATACAGCTCTTCCTCCATATTGAGGACGAACTATGTTCAGATTTCCGAGCTCATAGAGCCGGATACCCGCCCGTTGGCGTACACGCCCCGTATTCGGAACCTAGAGTCGGACTGTGGGCCTGAAAAATTGGTTGATATTCCGGAGCCCGAGCTGTTAAGCTCGGAAGTTACTCAAACTCCGGATCCCGGGTTGGGTCAGGGTTCGGATTTAAATCCACCCACCCACCCAGATACAAGCGATCTTACCCACATCAGACAGCAGTCCCAGGAAACGGTCCATCACTTTTGGGCCAGATTCCTCCTTGTCAAGGACAAGATCAAAGACTGTCACGATGAAGACGCAATCTCATTATTCTGCAAAAATTGCACGAACGAGGGAATCCTTAATGCAATCAACCGCCGTCATGTATCACACTTCGTTGACTTGGAAACAATAGTACAGAAGTACTGCGCAATGAAAAGCGCCTGGAAAACTCAGGCAGCCTTTTGGGAGCCACCGGTTTCCACTAAACCCCTCGTCCGGACAAAAAGGATGCACCCTCGTAGGTCGCCTGATCCAATAACCAAAAAATCAAAGCCCATTGCGGGGCGCGGAACCGTCCTAGAGGGATGGCTCGATAGTCCATGCAAAATACACACAACACCGGATATCGTACCAAAACACAACCTTAGATCATGTTGGATACTCCGGCAGGTGGCCAAGAGCGGCGAGGATCTCCTCACCAAAAATACCGCAGAGCAACATCCCACGGAGGACAACAACCCTACAGTACTGACAGTCTTCGAGACTTTCGCCTCAAACAATAGGCGCAAAAGGGCACTCCGCGGCCTTGCCGAAGTCTACCAAGTTGCAGCAATAAACCCCTGGAACGACACGTCCATAACTTTCAATGCTAGTGACGAACCAAAATTCAGAACAGTCCGGGCACCAGCCGCATTGGTCCTCAGTCCAATTTGTGGACGGCTTTCGTCTTACCAAAGTGCTCATGGACGGCGGCTGCGGACTAAACCTCATTTACGAGGAAACTCTCAACAAAATGGAAATAGACAGGAGCCGCATTGAGCAAAGTAGCACGACCTTCCAAGGAATTATTCCCAGTCGGGAGGCGCGATGTGCAGGAAAAATCACACTCGATGTGGTATTCGGCACGCCAGAGAATTATCAGTCCGAAGAGATAACCTTCCAAGTGGCCCCTTTCAACAGTGGATATCATACCTTGTTAGGGCGAGATGCATTTTCTAGCTTCCAAGCTATACCCCACTACGGGTACATAAAGCTCAAGATGCCGGGGACCAATGGAATCATCACTCTTGCCAGCGATCCGGACATAGCACTCCGCGCCGAAAACAAAACCGCCGCCTTGGCCCTCGAGGCATTGTTTGAAGCCCTCGCGGCTGAAGAATTAACCGTGCTGCGCTCCATGGTGGATAAGGACGACGTGATACTCGATAAGCGACCCAAATCCACCTCCTTTAAACCAGCAGACAAAATAGTCAAATTCCAAGTCCACCCAACGGACTCCACGAAGACAGCATCCATCGGGGCACAGTTGGACCCCACGGTCGACGCTGCACTGCGGGCGTTCCTACGTGAAAACTGGGACATATTCGCCTGGCACCCTTCTGATATGCCAGGAATCCCACGCAGGCTGGCCGAACACAGTCTAAACATACTAAAGGGATATAAGTCGGTCAAGCAAACATTGCGACGCTTTTCTGAACCCAAATGACAAGCCATAAGGGAGGAGCTAGCCAAGTTACTCGAGGCCAGATTCATCAGAGAGATAAAACACTCGGACTGGCTAGCAAACCTGGTGACGGTACCAAAGAAGGATAAATCCTGGTGCCTATGTATCGATTTCAAAGAACTCAACAAGGCCTACCCTAAGGATCCCATCCCCCACCCCCGCATCGATCAGATTATCGATGCTACTGCAGGACACAACTCACTGTGTTTCCTCGACGCATACTCCGGATACCATCAAATCAAGATGAAGGAGTCCGATCAAGCCGCAACGGCATTTATCACCCCATACAGGCCTTTTTGATTCAACACTATGCCCTTCGGGCTCAAAAACGCTGGTGCCACCCATCAATGCATGATTCAAACATGCCTGGAGAAACAAATTGGCAAGACAGTTGAAGCATACGTGGATGACGTAGTCATCAAAACTAGGCATGTCGAGTCATTAATAGACGATCTACGTCTCACATTCGACAACCTCCAAACATATAACATCAAGCTCAATCCGGAAAAGTGTGTTTTCGGTGTTCCCACTGGAAAACTACTGGGCTTCATAGTTTCCAATAGAGGAATTGAGGCAAACCCAGCTAAAATCCGAGATTTGTCACAGTTGGTTACGCCAACATACCTCAAACAAGTCCAAAAATTATCTGGATGTGTGGCAGCTTAAAGTCGCTTTAGCTCCAGACTAGGAGAGAAGGCGTTGCCACTTTATCGCCTTCTCTGACGTACCGATCACTTCGAGTGGACGGACGCGGCAATGGCCAGACTGGAAGAAATAAAGGCTCTTCTAGCAAGCAACCCAATCCTGGCCGCACCAAACATTGGCAACCCATGTTATTATACATATAGGCCACACACCAAGTCGTAAGTGTGGTGCTCGTCGTCGAACGAGAGGAGGACGGACACAATTCCTGCTTCAAAAGCCGATATACTATGTATCCACTGTTCTCACCCCATGCAAATCCGGGTACCCTCATTACCAAGAAATAGCATACGCGGTCTTCATGGCATCACGGAAGCTACGACACTACTTTCAAGAATGCTCAATCACAGTGGCCTCCGAGGTACCACTCAATGACATAATAAACAACCGCGACGCCACAGGCCGGATTGCCAAGTGGGCCATTGAGCTCCTCCCATTCGACATAACATACAAACCGCGCCGGGCCATTAAATCTCAAGTATTGGCCGACTTCGTCGCCGAATGGACAGAGGCCGAACTCCCTAAAGAGTACGACACATATTCCAACTGGGTCATGCACTTTGATGGCTCCAAAATGCTGGCTGGCCTAGGGGTAGGCATTGTCCTCACATCCCCTACCGGAGATACAGTTCAGTACGTCCTCCAAATATTGTTTATGGACTCCAACAATGCAGCCGAATACGAGGCCTTATTGCATGGTCTTCGGATGGCCGTCTCCATGGGCATACAATGCCTGGAAGTGCACGGAGATTCAAACCTCACAATATCTCAAATAAATGGAGATTTAAATGCCAAATAGTCGAAGATGGCACCTTACCGTAACGCATTCTCAAAATATCGGCTCGATTCGAGGGGCTCGAGTTTCACCATGTGGGTCGAGAAAGTAACCAAGCGGCAGATGTCCTTGCTTGCATCGGTGCCAAGCGCGACCCCGTCCCACCTAACATCTTTTTGGAAAGGCTTTTCAAGCCATCTGTGGTGTGGCAAGGGGAGAGGGGCAACACCAATCCGGATCCAACTACAACCCCAGATTCCGAGCACACCGACATCATCGGGGGTTCAGCCACCGAAATTACACCGTCGGCCCATCTCATGATGGCAGTAATTGCCCCATGGACCGAACCTTTCTTGGCTTACCTTAATAGGCGAGAACTCCGTGAGGATCAGAACGAGGCGCACTGCATTGTGCGGCGATCTAAAGCCTATAAGGTTCACAAGGGAGAACTCTACAAGAAAAGCGCTACCGGAATACTTCAATGATGTATCTCCAAGGAGGAGGGGCGGCAACTCTTGGCTGAAATTCATGCCGGCCTCGGTGGTCACCACGCCGCGGCTCGGGCCCTTGTAAGCAAGGCCTTCCGTACCAGTTCTATTGGCTGACGGCCCGAGCAAACGCATAGGACCTTGTCCAACATTGCGTCGGATGCCAGCTCTTCGCTAACCAAAGCCATATGCCACCCACCGCTCTACAAACAATCCCCATCACTTGGCCTTTTGCGGTTTGGGGGCTTGATATGGTCGGACCCCTTAAAGGGGGAAGCCACAAGAAAATATATTTGTTGGTCATGGTGGATAAATTCACCAAGTGGATAGAAGCCAAACCGGTTAAAACGGCTGAAGCCGGACCAGTGATAGACTTTATATCTGGTGTCGTGCACTGTTATGATGTTCCACACAACATCATCACCGAGAACGGCTCCAATTTCACAGATGATGAGGTAAAAATCTGGTGTGCTAATCTGGGCATCAAGCTCGACTACGCCTCCGTCTATCACCCACAAACCAACGGTCAAGTCGAACGAGCCAATGGTCTTACTATGAGCGGCATTAAACCCAGGTTAGTGCGGTCTTTGAAAGAATCAGACAAGCACTGGGTAGAGGAGCTCGACTCTGTACTCTGGGGGCTGCGGACCATGCCCAATCGTTCTACCGGATATACACCTTTCTTCATGGTGTACGGTGCAGAGGTTGTGTTACCCTGTGACATTATTCATGGCTCACCTCGAGTGTGCATGTATGAAGAGAAAGAAGCCGAGTTGGATTGGCAGGACAGCTTAGATGCCCTAGAGGAGGAGAGCGATGTCACAAAAGCCCGTTCCGCAATCTATCAACAACAGGCCCGCAGATATCAAAGCAGAGAAGTATGGGCCAAGACTTATAATGTTGGCGAACTCGTTCTATACTTACCGGAGAAGAAAAAGGACAAACTCAAGCCCAAGTGGGAGGGTCCCTTCATCATTGATGAAGTCCTCACCAGAGGAGCGTACAGCCTGCGTGATGCATTAGACAATTGCCTAGAGCCGAACCCGTGGAATGCGGCCAGACTCCAAAGTTCCTATGCCTAGCTCCAGACTCTTCGTTCGTCTCCTTTACCCCTTTCTGTTTCCAGTATTTATTTTCCTCTCTTTTCACATTTTTCTTTCTTTGTAAGCCTTAATGCTTTTGTGCGGCTAAACAGTGCACTTACGACGCATACAATTCTTAAATATGTATGTCAATTATACATGGGGGCTTCTTGTACAGAAGCTTATTATTATTATTTTCCGAGCATCAAGCTCACCACATATGTGTCTTTTCCACGTATGTACCTTTTCTTCGCCACTATATGCATCGATATGACTTAAGTTTTGGCCAAGATGGGTTGCCTGGCTCCTGTGCTTATGCCCTACGTTCGCGTTAGTTCGGCTAGGGTATAAAGGGAGAACCTCTGCGATTGTTACTGTCAGGTCCTATGGATGTGTATCTCAGACTGGGTGAAGCCGAAAGCTAGCGTTCTTAAGGGAATATTCGATCGGCGGACTAAAGATGTCTTTTACTTGTCACATTATGAACCCCCGGATGTTATGTATGCTGTTGTTTTTTCAAACAGAGTTTGGACATGCACGTTAACGCATGCTGACCCAAGGAAAGGAATCCTTAACAGAACTATTCTCTCTGGAAGATGTTTCTTACGATCAAAATGTAATATAACATAATTAGCCAGATACTTGTCTGTTCAAGCAACTATGACCCCTACGCCTGGTTTCCACGCGTACCCCGGTATATCTTACCGAGGGGTATTCGGAAACACTCCGCACCTTCGGGTCCAGAGCTCGAAGCGAAAAGGTCTGACATGACAATCGTTTTACAATCCGGCTAGAGACAAATTTTTCAATTGAAGTACATAGTCACTTGGACTCAAAAACTTCTTCCTCTACGCCATCCAACAGGCTATCTAGCCTACAATCCTGTTGGGAATACTTGGCGGCTACTTGTACCTGGTCATACACCAAACTAACGGGAATTTCTTCTCCGTCTGACCCTAAAGGTCCGACCCGGGCCATGTGATTCGGATCGAGCTTGGTATACCGTGTTTTCACCATGGCCCAGGCCTCTCGCGCACCTTCCCGGCAGGCCGATATCTTCCATAATCGGAAGCGCCACCGCGCTCCCTTGAATAGTTGTACAAGCCCCTCCATACTTCCCGGAGGGGAGTCAGATGGCCATAAGGCCTTGGCAATTCTTTGCATCGCCTGCCGAGCTCGCTCGTGCATTTGAGACAACTCTTGTAGAAGATCGCTCGATGATCCGGACACCTCCTCGTCGGGGCGGCCCGTTAATATACCTACAGACATAAATCTATCAGTTTCTTCCCTAGCCGAATTATGCAGGGGTAAGTTTAAACACATACTAAATATGGTGCCTCGCAACTTCTTATTCTCCTTCACGGAGTCAGCCAGCTAGGTGATACGTCTCCAACGTATCTATAAGTTATGAAGCATTCATGCTATTTTATTATCTGTTTTGAATGATTATGGGCTTTATTATACACTTTTATATTACTTTTGGGACTAACCTATTAACCGGAGGCCCAGCCCATATTGCTGTTTTATTGCATGTTTCATTATTTCGAAGAAAAGGAATATCAAACGGAGTCCAAACGGAATGAAAACTTCGGGAGCATGATTTTTTAGGAAGAATATGATCCTGGAGACTTGGAGTTCACGTCAGAAGAGCATCGAGGAAGCCATGAGATAGGGGGGGGCGCCCACCCCCCTGGGTGCGCCCTACCCTCTCGTGGGCCCCTCGAGGCTCCCCCGGCCGACTTCTTTCGCATATATAAGCCTACGTACCCTAAAACATCAAAACAGAAGATAGATCGGGAGTTCTGCCGTCGCAAGCCTCTGTAGCCACCAAAAACCTCTCGGGCGCCCGTTCTGGCACCCTGCCGGAGGGGGGGGGGGGATCCCTTACCGGTGGCCATCTTCATTATCCAGGCGCTCTCCATGACGAGGAGGGAGTAGTTCACCCTCGGGGCTGAGGGTATGTACCAGTAGCTATGTGTTTGATCTCTCTCTCTCTCTCTCTCGTGTTCTCTCTATGGCACGATCTTGATGTATCACGAGCTTTGCTATTATAGTTGGATCTTATTATGTTTCTCCCCCTCTACTCTCTTGTAATGGATTGAGTTTTCCCTTTGAAGTTATCTTATCGGATTGAGTCTTTAAGGATTTGAGAACACTTGATGTATGTCTTGCCGTGCTTATCTGTGGTGACAATGGAATATTCATGTGATCCACTTGATGTATGTTTTGGTGATCAACTTTCGGGTTCCGTGACCTTGGGAATCTATGCATAGGGGTTGGCACACATTTTCGTCTTGACTCTCTGCTAGAAACTTTGGGGCACTCTTTGAAGTACTTTGTGTTGGTTGAATAGATGAATATGAGATTGTGTGATGCATATCGTATAATCATGCCCATGGATACTTGAGGTGACAATGGAGTATCTAGGTGACATTAGGGTTTTGGTTGATTTGTGTCTTAAGGTGTTATTCTAGTATGAACTCCATGATAGATTGAACGGAAAGAATAGCTTCATGTTATTTTACTACGAACTCTTGAATAGATAGAACAGAAAGGATAACTTTGAGGTGGTTTCGTACCCTACCATAATCTCTTTGTTTGTTCTCCGCTATTAGTGGCTTTGGAGTGACTCTTTGTTGCATGTTGAGGGATTGTTATATGATCTATCTATGTTATTATTGTTGAGAGAACTTGCACTAGTGAAAGTATGAACCCTATGCCTTGTTTCCTACCATCCCAATACCGTTTGCGCTCACTTTTATCGCTTTCTACCTTACTGTTTTTATAATTTCAGATTACAAATACCTTTATCTACTATCTATATTGCACTTGTTTCACCATCTCTTCGCCGAACTAGTGCACCTATACAATTTACCATTGTGTTGGGTGTGTTGGGGACACAAGAGACTCTTTGTTATTTGGTTGCAGGGTTGTTTAAGAGAGACCATCTTCATCCTACGCCTCCCACGGATTGATAAACCTTAGGTCATCCACTTGAGGGAAATTTGCTACTGTCCTACAAACCTGTGCACTTGCAGGCCCAACAACGTCTACAAGAAGAAGGTTGTGTAGTAGACATCACTAGGCCCGCGCATCTTTTAGCTCTTCACCCAACTTGGTGTTGGAGTCTTGGAGTTTGTTTTTCTCCTCCCTGACCAGTGTCAGTACACGTTCACCTGCGGCCAGTTGCCTTTGAGGTCCTAGACCTCTCACTGGTGCGGCTTTTGGCGCCGCTCCTGGACAATTCGATAACTCTGCCATAAGATATGCACCTGTATTAGTTCTCCTGGTATATGATTTTGTTTTCTCGATAGAGGGGAACATTACCAGACACTGCCTTCTTCGATTTCTCCAGTTCGGCGGTAGCAGTGGCTAGCTGGGTCCGACACTTTCCAGCTCCTGAGAGAACATGTTGTTCTTCTTCGTGAGCACCTAGATATACAAACGATCCTCAAATCAGTTGCTTCAAACTGCTTCAAGTCTCGGGGGCTACTGGTATATAATTATCAGAATTGTGCAAGTGTGAACTTACCTTCGTATCCTTCAAATACTGGTCAGTGGCTCTAGTAATCCCATCCCGAGCAGCTCGGATATACGCATCACCCAAGTTGAAGGCGTTGAAAGCCTCTTCTGAAAACCCGGGGTTGTGAAGAACGGCCCGCCGGTGCCGATGATTCATGGCACATCCTACTTCGGAGTTTGTGACGGATACTGTCAGTGTCAAAACCAGTGGATCTCGGGTAGGGGGTCCCGAACTGTGCGTCTAAGGCTAATGGTAATAGGAGACTGGGGACACGATGTTTTACCCAGGTTTGGGCCCTCTCGATGGAGGTAATACCCTACTTCCTGCTTGATTGATCTTGATGATATGAGTATTACAAGAGTTGATCTACCACGAGATCGTAGAGGCTAAAGCCTAGAAGCTAGCCTATGGTATGATTGTTCTTGTCCTACGGACTAAACCCTCCGGTTTATATAGACATCGGAGGGGGCTAGGGTTACACAGAGTCGGTTACAGAGAAGGAGATCTACGTCCGAATCGCCAAGCTTGCCTTCCACGCAAAGGAGAGTCCCATCCGGACACGGGACGGAGTCTTCAATCTTGTATCTTCATAGTCCAACAGTCCGGCCAAAGTACATAGTCCGGCTGTCCGGATACCCCCTTATCCAGGAATCCCTCAGTAGCCCCCGAACCAGGCTTCAATGACGATGAGTCCGGCGCGCAGTTTGTCTTCGGCATTTCAAGGCGGGTTCTTCTCCAAATCTAGAGTACTTGTCATGGCGAACAGTGTCCGGCCTCCATTAATGTCATACTCCTCGGCTTCTGTGCTTCAATAATGGCTATCTCCACGTGTCAAGTGAATACGAGAAGTCAGGGCATTTTTTACATTTGCCACCCTGACCCTATAAGCCAATCTGTCTATTTGAAGAGACAGGGATCCTCAGATCCAGATCACACCATCTTCCTCCCAGCAATCATTCAACAGAGCGTGCCCGGGAAAAGCCATTCCATCATGGTTGACTGCCGAAGCTCCTCCACTCGCACCCTTAGCTCCAAGCCAGGCGATTGGGAAAAGTGTTCTGTCCCTCATAGCCGATTAGTGGAGTTGCAGACCCAGGGGTTCCTCCCACCTGCATACATGGTCCCCGTCCGAGCCGGACTAGCCACCTATAATGGCGGGGAGCAGGTGGAGAACTTTCCGAACCCATCTAGAGGGGAGCGGATATGCCTTGTCCCGTATTTGCTGAGAGGGCTTGGGTTTCCAATCCACCCATTCCTCTATGGGCTCCTGGAGTTCTACGGTCTCCAGCTGCACAACTTCACTCCTGCCTCCATACTGCACATCGCAGGGTATGTTGCCTTCTGCGAGCTCTTCCCGGGCTGCGAAGCTCATTTCGAGCCATGGAAGAGGCTATTCTACCTCGTCCCTCGCAATCAGGAGGGATCTATATATCAAGTGGGCGGAGCCGAAATATGGCGCATCGCCTAGGCCGAATACCTGTACGGCACTCCGGAGAATGCATCCAAAGACTGGCCCTCGGAGTGGTTTTATGTAGATGATGTTCCCCTTCCGGACCCAGTCCAGATGGGCCTTCTTGAGTTTACCAATGCCCCGCTGAAGAAACGCCAAAACTGGCGCCCATGGAGCCCCCAGGAGGAAGACGACAGAGAGGTCCTCTATCTGATGGGCAGGATAAAAATTCTGGCCAAATCAGGATTGACAATGATAGAGGTCATGTCAATATGCATCATACGGGGGGTGCAGCCACTTCAATATCGAAGGAAACCCATGTGGCACTTCAACGGAGAACACGACGCCACCCGCTGCGGTCGTAAAGGTCCGGACTCTGCCACCGCACTAGCGAAAATATTGTCCGATTTGTACAAAGGGGAAGAAGAGGAGTTTCTCCGCATTAAGCCTCGGGATGGATTTTCCATGTACAACCCCCCAAGCTGGGTAAGCTGTCATTCCTTACTCGACTCTATTCATACCTGTGTCCTTTGTCACCAATCATTTATCTTGCTATTTTTCAAAGCAGGAACTGGGAAGGGCCGTAGAAGAGTTCAACATCCCACCTCTGTAGCCAGAGGATCCTGGCCGGGCTCTCGACCGCGGACTTGAAGAAGATCCGGATATATCTGTGGAGCTTGTAGACGGGACATTTTATCAAGCAAGCTGCGACGGTGCTTTAGTGGCCATCCTTGCTGATTATCCCGGGCCGCTCCTGGTGTCGAACGTAAGTGAAGCCGAAGCCCTAAATTCTGAATTATGTCGTGCCTTAAGCGCACATGTTGTATTTTTGCAGAAACGGCCATCAGGACGTCATGCCGAGCCCACAGGGGCTCATCAGCAAAGGGCATCCGGTCCGGGCAGGCATAAGAGGAAGGCGGTTAGAACTGAGATGCCGGGGTAGAGGTACAAATTGGACTTGCTCTGTGATTATCTTTGCCAAATTGTGACAGTTTGCATTGCGTCATCGCAGGAAAAACATCCGTCGGACTACATCCGGATCCCCTGTCGGCCACGCCTCAAGCAGCCGGATTCCTGAAGCGGACTCACGGGTGGAGGCTGATGTGGGGGCAACACCGAATTACCCTCCCACAGAGGATGCGGACATGCTTTCCGCTTCAAACTCCAAAGTGAGGAGTGCCATGAATCACCGGCGCAGACGGGCCGTACTCCGCAATGGTATTTTCTCCAAGGAGGCTTTCGATGCCTTCAACTCCGGAGATGCATGTATTCGTGAAGCTCAAGATGGACTTGCCAGAGCAACGGACCAGTATGCGAAGGATATACGGGTGAGAAAATCTAATAAGTATGTGTAGTAGTATCCCCTAAGACTTCAAACAGTTGGCACAAGTGATTTAAGGATCATTGTATGCATAGGTTCTTATAGAGAAGAATACCCTTTTATCTCAAGAACTGGAGGAATGTAAGACCCAGCTGAAGGCCGCTGTTGCCGAACAAGAGGAAGCAAAAAGGGCCTCTTCTGGTAAGACTAACCTTGTACCAGTTATTTATTCGGCATGGTTTATAAATCTAACAAGAGATGTTGCAAACAATCCCGGGGAGAATACGAAGATTGTAGAAGATAATGAGCCACATCTGTGAAGTCAGCTGAAGCCGGGCGAGCGTGTGCTGACAAAGGCTATTCGAGAGAGAAATAATCTCCAAGATGCTAATATCTGACTGAGCGTCGAATTAAAAGATGTTCGGGCTCAGCTTGCTGACTCTGTGAAGGAGAACAGGAGGCTTCGATGCGGCATTTATAGTAAGTGCTTAAACAAACTGTAGTATAGTTCGGCGAGGAAGCGTATTGACAGAGTTATGTCTGCAGGTATGCTGACGGGCCGTCCTGAAGAGGAGATGCCCAGATCCGCAGGCGATATGATGCAAGATCTTTCACAACTGCACGAACGAGCACGACAGGTGATGCAGGGTATTGCCCAAGCCTTGTGTCCATCCGCTTCCCTGCCAAGAGGCATGAGCGAGCTTGTGGAGATGCTCATAGGAGCATGGCAGTGCTTCCGGTTATGGAAGATATCAGCCTGCCGACAAGGTGCGAGGGAAGCCTGGGCCATGGTGAAGGCGTGATACGCCAAGGCTGACCCAAACCATATGGCCGAAGTCGGACCGGTGGGGGCAGATGGGCAAGAGATACCTGTAAGTCTGGTATATGACCAAGTAGCGTTAGCAACAAAGTATTCCCAACAGGATTGTAAGCTAGACAACCTGTTGGATGGTATAGAGGAAGAATGTAGCCAATCTAAGTGACTATGTAATTTAAATGGACCTATGTAGTCCCTAGCCGGATTGAAAATCATTTGTCATGGCGGACCTTTTCGCTTTAGCCCCCGGACCCGATAGTCCGGAGTGTATTCGAATACCCGCACAGTTATGGAAAACCGGGGTATGCATGGAAACCAGGCGTAGGGGTCATAAGTGCTTGAACAGAAAAGTACCCAACTAGTTATGTTATATTACATGGATAGTAAGAAACATCTTCCAGAGAGAATAGTTCCGTTAGGGGTTCCTTTCTCTGGGTGCGCATGCATCGATGTGCATGTCTGAACTGCGAATTAGAAGCGCAGGAAACAAAAAATCTGGGGATTCACATTGTAATACACGAAAACATCTTTTGTTCACCAACCGAATATTCCCTTAAGAATGCTAGCTTTCAGCTTCACCTAGTCTGAGGTACACATCCGGCTGAACCGGCAATAACAATCGCAGAGGTGCTCCCCTTATGCCTTAGCTGAATTAACGGGAACATAGGGCATAAACACAAGAGCCAGGCAACCCAGCATGGCCAAAAATTAAGTCATATCGATGCATATAATGGTGAAAAAAAGGCACATATGGAAAGAAAACGCATATGTGGCTGGCAGGGAGCCATTAAAGTGGTTATATTTAGCTTCCGTATAGGAAGCCCCCAAGTATAGTGTGCACGCATAGTGTGGCCGGAGCGATCGAAGCATCCATACAATTTTGTGAGATTTTGTGTGGAAAGGAAAATAAGGTGAGAAAGGAAGGAAGAGGACATAATTGAAGAGGCGGAGGTGAGGAGACGAACCCTGAGTTCGGCATTAGGCGTAGAATCTTCGGAGTCTGGCTGCGTTCCATGGGTTCGGCTCGAGTCTGTTATCAGATGCACTGCACAGACGGTACGCTCCTCCGTTGAGAACTTCATCAATGATGAAGGGACCCTCCCACTTCGGTTTGAGCTTGTCCTTCTTCTTCTCAGGGAGGCGTAGAACTAGTTCGCCGATGTTTTAAGTTTTGGCCCGTACTTCTCTGCTTTGATACCTTCGAGCCTGTTGCTGATAGAATGCGGAACGGGCTTTTGCTACGTCACGCTCCTCCTCCAAAGCATCTAAGTTGTCCTGCCAATCTAGCTCGGCTTCCTTCCCTTCATACATGCACACGCTAGGTGAGTCATGGATTATGTCGCAGAGTAGCACTGCTTCTGCGCCATACACCATAAAAATTGTGTGTATCCGGTGGTACGATTCGGCGTGGTCCGCAGCCCCCAGAGTACGGAGTCGAGCTCCTCGACCCAATGCGTGTCTGATTCTTTCAAGGATCGCACTAGTCTGATGCCGCTCATGATGAGACCATTTGCACGTTCGACATGACCGTTTGTTTGGGGGTGATAGACAGAGGCGTAATCGAGCTTAATGCCCATGTTGCCGCACCAAGTTTTCACCTCATCGGCCGTGAAATTTGAGCCATTGTCAGTGATGATGCTGTGGGGGACACCGTAATGGTGTACGACCTCTGATATGAAGTCTATCACTGGTCCGGATTCGGCTATTTCAACTGGTTTGGCTTCTATCCATTTGGTGAACTTGTCCACCGTGACCAATAAGTATTTTTTCTTATGGCTTCCCCCTTTGAGAGGTCCGACCATATCCAGCCCCCAGGCCGCGAAGGGCCAAGTTATGGGGATTGTTTGGAGAGCGGTAGGGGGCATATGGCTCTGATTGGCGAAGAGTTGGCAACCAACGCAATGTTGGACAAGGTCTTGTGCATCTGCTCGGGATGTCGGCCAGTAAAAACCTGTACGGAAGGCCTTGCTTACAAGTGCCCAAGCTGCAGCGTGGTACCCGCCGAGTCCGGAATGGATTTCGGATAAGAGCTGCCACCCTTCCTCTTCGGAGATGCATCTTTGGAGCACTCCGGTAGTACTTTTCTTGTAGAGCTCTCCTTCATGGACTTTGTAGGCCTTAGAGCGTCGCACAATACAACGTGCCTCATTTTGGTCCTCAGGGAGCTCTTTCCTATTTAGGGAGTTTGGCTTCTGTCCATTCGGCGACAAACTCAGCCAGAACTTGCGACTTAATGGCCCGTCGTGGTTTGTATGTTATGTCGAACGGAAGGAGCTCGATAGCCTATTTAGCAATTCGTCCCTTTGCATCGCGGTTGTTTATTATATCGTTGAGTGCTACTTCGGAGGCCACTGTGATCGAACACTCTTGAAAGTAGTGTCGTAGCTTTCGGGATGCCATGAAGACCGCGTACGCTATTTTTTTATAGTGTGGGTACTGAGATTTGCATGGAGTGAGGACATTGGACACGTAATATACCGGCCTTTGGAGCGGGAACTTGTGTCCGTCTGCTTCTCGCTCGACAACGAGCACAGCGCTTACAACTTATAATAGCATGGTTTTGCCAGTATTTGACGCGGTCAGGACTGGATTGGTGGCCAAGAGGGCCTTTATTTCTTCCAGTCCTGCCATGGCCGCATCCGTCCACTCAAAGTGTTCGGTGCGTTGAAGAAGGCGATAAAGAGGTAGTACCTTTTCTCCTAATCGGGAGATAAAGCGGCTTAAGGCAACCACACATCCAGTTAGTTTCTGGATCTGCTTGAGGTCCGTTGGGATAGCCAACTATGACAGAGCTTGGATTTTTGCCGGATTTGCTTCGATTCCTGTATTGGAGACGATGAAGCCGAGCAATTTCCCGCAGGGTACACCGAAGACACATTTCTCCGGGTTGAGCTTGATGTCGTATGTCCGGACGTTGTCGAACGTGAGCCTCAAGTCATCTATTAAAGTTTCAACGTGTCTTGTTTTAATGACCACGTCGTCTACGTAAGCCTCTACTGTTTTGCCGATTTGTTTTTCCAGGCATGTCTGAATCATGCGTTGATAGGTTGCGCCGGCGTTTTTGAGCCCGAAAGGCATGTTATTGAAACAGAAGGGGTCGTATGGCATAATGAAGGCCGTTGTGGCTTGGTTAGACTCTGCCATTTTGATCTAATGGTATCCGGAGTATGCGTCGAGGAAACACAATGAGTCGTGTCCTGCGGTGGCGTCGATGATTTGATCAATGCGGGGGAGAGGGAAGGGATCCTTGGGGCAAGCCTTATTGGGGTCCTTGAAATCGACACATAGGCGCCAGGATTTGTCCTTCTTTGGTACCTTACCAGGTTTGCTAGCCAATACGGATGTTTTATGTTTCTGATGAATCTGGCCTCGAGTAGCTTGGCTAGCTCTTCTCCCATGGCTTGCCGCTTGGGCTCTGAGAAGTGCCTAAGAGTCTGCTTGACTCGCTTTTATCCTTTCAGAATATTGAGGTTGTGTTCGGCCAGCCTGCGTGGGATGCCCGGCATGTCTGAAGGATGCCAGGCAAAAATATCCCAATTCTCACGCAGGAAATCCGCAGTGCGGCGTCTATTGTTGGGTTCAATTGTGCCCCAATGGAAGTTGTCTTTGTAGGGTCCGTTGGGTGGACCTGGAATTTGACTATCTCGTCCGCGGGCTTGAAAGAGGTGGACTTGGGTCGCTTGTCGAGTATCACGTCGTCTCTGTCCACTGTGGCTCGCAGCGTTGTCAGTTCTTCGGCCGCGAGGGCTTCTGATAATGCCTCTAGGGCTAGTGCGGCAGTTTTATTTTCGTCGCGGAGTGCGACGTCCGGATCACTAGCTAGAGTGATTATTCCATTGGGCCCGGGCATTTTGAGCTTCATGTACCCGTAATGGGGTATAGCTTGGAAGCTCGTGAATGTGTCCCGCCCTAAGAGGGCGTGGTATCCGCTGCTGAACGGGGCCACTTGGAATGTAATTTCTTCGGACCTGTAATTCTCCGGCGTGCCGAATACCACATCCAGTGTGATTTTTCCTGCACATCGCGCCTCCTGACTAGGGATGATTCCCCTGAAGGTTGTGCTACTTCGCTCAGTGTGGTTCTTGTCAATTTCCATCTTGTTGACAGTTTCCTCGTAGATGAGGTTTAGTCTGCTCCCGCCGTCCATGAGCACTTTAGTGAGCCGAAAGCCGTCCACGATTGGACTAAGGACCAAAGCGGTTAGTGCCCGGACTGTTCGGAATTGAGGTTCGTCACTGGCATTATAAGTTATAGCTGTGTCGTTCCATGGATTTATTGTTGCCACATGGCAAACTTCGGCGAGACTGCGTTGAGCTCGCTGGCGCCTATTATTTGAGGCGAAAGTATCGAAGACTGTCAATATTGTATTGTTATTTCCGGTGGGATGTTGTTCTGCTGTATGGTTTATGAGGAGATCCTCGCCGCTCATCGCTACCTGCCGGAGTATCCAACATGCTCTAAGGCTATGTGTTGGCGTGGCGTCCGGTGTGTTGTGAAGTTTGCAAGGCCCATTGAACCATTCCTCCAATACGGTTCCATGCCTTGTATCGGGCTTTGGTTTTTTGGTAATTAAATCGGGTGACTTACGAGAGTTTGCCCTTTTAGTTCGGACGAAGGGTTTAGTGAGAGCCGGATTGTCCCAGAAATTTGTTTGGGTTTTCCAAGTGCTTTCCATTGCGCAGTATTTCTGCACTATGGCCGCTAAGTCAACAAAGTGTACTATGTCACGGCGACTTATAACGTTGAGGATCTCTTTGTCTGTGCAATTTTTGCAAAAGAAGGAGATTGCGTCTTCCTCGCGACAGTCCTTGACCCTGTTTATCACAAGGAGGATTCTGGCACAGTAATGATGTACTGTCTCTTGGAGCTCTTGTCTCATTTGCAAAAGATTGAATAAATCTGGGTGGGTGGGTGGTTTTGAATTCCAATCCTGACCCAGTCCAAGACCCAGGGGCCAAGAAGCTTCTGAGTTTAACAGCTCGGGCTCCGGGATGTTGCCCAATTTCTTCGGCCCGCCGCCTGACTCTAAATTCAGGGTTTGGGCCATGTCCTCCCGCGAGTGGGTGTCCGGCTCAGAGAGCTCAGAAGTCCGGACATAGTTCGTCCTCAAGATAGAGGGAGAATTCGTATGATGCTCTTCCACTACCGCTATCTCAGGGGTGACCAGCGGAGAGTAAATCTCCCTTTGGTCGGGTTTGAGCCCGATCCGGTCATAGTCCGTAGCGACGCCCAGGGCGGCGATGCGATCCAAGAGCTCATTAAGGGAGGAGGGCTTCATCGGGTCCATCTGTTCGGCAAATTCCGAATCGACGTGGAGGCTATTTTTGATGACCTGAGAAGTCATCGTCGGCGCGATAGCCGATCGGGCGGTCATGACGAAGTCGCCCAGCCGGAGAGTTTGGCCTAGGGCCATGGTTTCCCCGGTGGTGATTTGTCCTTGACAACGAGAATCAAGCCTTATCGCGACGACACAGAGGAACTCTCAATGAAAGCACCAATGTCGGTGTCAAAACTGGCGGATCTCGGGTAGGGGGTCCCGAACTATGCGTCTAAGGCTAATGGTAACAGGAGACTGGGGACACGATGTTTTACCCAGGTTCGGGCCCTCTCGATGGAGGTAATACCCTACTTCTTGCTTGATTGATCTTGATGATATGAGTATTACAAGAGTTGATCTACCACGAGATCGTAGAGGCTAAACCCTAGAAGCTAGCCTATGGTATGATTGGTCTTGTCCTACGGACTAAACCCTCCGGTTTATATAGACACCGGAGGGGGCTAGGGTTACACAGAGTCGATTATAGAGAAGGAGATCTACATCCGAATCGCCAAGCTTTCCTTCCACGCAAAGGAGAGTCCCATCCGGACACGGGACGAAGTCTTCAATCTTGTATCTTCATAGTCCAACAGTCCGGCCAAAGTACATAGTCTGTCTGTCCGGATACCCCCTTATCCAGGAATCCCTCAGATACTTTATCCAAATCCTCCGCAGAAGGACAATCTGGTGTAACTTCCACATTAGACTCAGTCCTTGAGACAGGGTCCAGAGTCCGGCTAGTAGAGGCATGACCGGCAGGATCCCCGGACACAGTCCGGCGAATGTTTTTCCTGATAAGACACAACGGATAGTGTCATACTCCAAGATGACAGCCATGGAGCATATTTAAAACCATGCCTCTTTGATGAAGGCTCGGCCATGTTTTTAATTGCCTTCCTCTTCGAAGGCCTTCCCGGCGTAGGCGCCGATTTCTTGCGAGTCGCCTCAGGAGAAGCATGGCGCGCCGATCACCTCCCCTTTTGAACACGAGACAGTGCGGTGGGTGAGGCAGAATAGGGAAATTCTTTTGAAGGATAAGTCTCCTGATTACTTACATGCGATGCAGGGAGAAGGCCGAGATAATCAGCGATGATGGCCACTTCTGTGCCGTCATATCTCGCCTGGTAAAACACTCCTTTCCTGAGCTCCATGAATATATCCGGATCCTCTTTGAATCCAGGGTCGAGGGCCCTGCTGTGGTCCTCTGGCTGTGGTGTGGGGCTGTGGATCTCCTTGGTGATTTTCCGCCATTCCTGTTCAAATGGACGGATTAATATTTATGGAAAAGGACTCAGGGAGTAGAGTAGTGGGATGGAAACTCACCCAGCTGGGAGGGTTGTACATGGAAAATCCATCTCTGGGCTTAATGCGGATGAACTCCTCTTTCTCCCCTTTGTATAGTCCGGATAGTATTTTTGCCAAAGCAGCGGGAGTGTCTGGACCCTTCCAACCGCAGTGGGTGGCATCATCTTCTCCATTGAAGTGCCACATAGGATGCCCTCGGTATTGGAGTGGCTAAACTCCTCGCATTATGCATATCGCCATAACCTCGACTATTGACAATCCGGACTGAGCGAGCGTCTTTATCTTGCTCATCAATTGGTGGACTTCCATGCTATCTCCCTCCCTGAGGCTCCAGGGACGCTAGCTGAGGCGTTTCTTCAATGGAGCACTTGAAAATTCAGGAAGACCCATTCGGACTGGGTCGGGAAGAGAGACGTCCTCAACATAGAACCATTCGGAAGGCCATTCTTCGGATGCCTTCTTCGGTGTGCCGGATAGGTATCCGGTCCCGACGATGCGTCATATCTCGGCTCCGCCCACTTGGAATATGGATCCCTCTTGATTACGAGGGACGAGGCAAAACAACTTCTTCCATAACTCAAAATGGGCCTCGCAACCCAGAAATAGCTCGCAAAGAGCAACATAACCCGTGATATGCAGGATAGAGGCAGGAGTAAAATTGTGCAGTTGGAGGCCATAGTACTCCAGAAGCCCTCGGAGGAACGGATGGATTGGAAATTCGACGCCTCTCAACAAATAGGGAACAAAGCATACTTGTTCCCCCTGGATGGGTTGGGGAACTTCTCCGCCTTCTCCCCACCGTCGAAGGAAGCCAATCCGGCTCGAACAGGGACTAGATCTGTGGGGGTAAGAAATCCCTGTGTCTGTGATGTCTACTACACAACCTTCTTCTTGTAGACGTTGTTGGGCCTGCAAGTGCACAGGTTTGTAGGACAGTAGATAATTTCCCTCAAGTGGATGGCCTAAGGTTTATCAATCCGTGGGAGGCATAGGATGAAGATGGTCTCTCTCAAACAACCGTGCAACCAAATAACAAAGAGTCTCTTGTGTCCCCAACACACCCAATACAATGGTAAATTGTATAGGTGCACTAGTTCGGCGAAGAGATGGTGAAACAAGTGCAATATAGATAGTAGATAAAGGTATTTGTAATATGAAATTATAAAAACAGCAAGGTAGCAAGCGATAAAAGTGAGCGCAAACTGTATTGCAATGGTAGGAAACAAGGAATAGGGTTTATACTTTCACTATTGCAAGTTCTCTCAACAATAATAACATAGATAGATCATATAACAATCCATCAACATGCAACAAAGAGTCACTACAAAGCCACTAATAGCGGCGAACAAACGAAGAGATTATGGTAGGGTACGAAACAACCTCAAAGTTATCCTTTTTGTTCTATCTATTCAAGAGTTCGTAGTAAAATAACATGAAGCTATTCTTTCCGCTCAATCTATCATAGAGTTCATACTAGAATAACACCTTAAGACACAAATCAACCAAAACCCTAATGTCACCTAGATACTCCATTGTCACCTCAAGTATCCGTGGGCATGATTATACGATATGCATCACACAATCTCAGATTCATCTATTCAACCAACAAAAAGTACTTCAAAGAGTGCCCCAAAGTTTCTACCGGAGAGTCAAGACGAAAACATGTGCCAACCCCTATGCATAGATTCCCAAGGTCACGGAACCCGCAAGTTGATCACCAAAACATACATCAAGTGGATCACGTGAATATCCAATTTTCACCAGAGATAATCATGGCAAGACATACATCAAGTGTTCTCAAATCCTTAAAGACTCAATCCGATAAGATAACTTCAAAGGGAAAACTCAATCCATTACAAGAGAGTAGAGGGGGAGAAACATCATAAGATCCAACTATAATAGCAAAGCTTGTGATACATCAAGATTGTGCCATAGAGAGAACACGAGAGAGACAGAGAGAGATCAAACACATAGCTACTGGTACATACCCTCATCCCCGAGGGTGAACTACTCCCTCCTCGTCATGGAGAGCGCCTGGATGATGAAGATGGCCACCGGTGAGGGATCCCCCCTCCGGCAGGGTGCCGGAACAGGCTCCCGAGAGGTTTTTGGTGGCTACAGGGCTTGCAGCGGCGGAACTCCCGGTCTATCCTCGTTTCGATGTTTTTAGGGTGCGTAGGCTTACATAGGCGAAAGAAGTCGGTCGGGGGAGCCTCGAGGGGCCCACGAGAGGGTAGGGCGCGCCCAGGGGGGTGGGCGCGCCCCCTATCTCGTGGCTTCCTCGATGCTCTTCTAACGTTAACTCCAAGTCTCCCAGATCACATTCTTCCTAAAAATCATGCTCCCAAAGGTTTCGTTCCATTTGGACTCTGTTTGATATTCCTTTTCTTTAAAATACTGAAACAGGCAATAAATTAGCAATATTGGTTGGGCCTCCGGTTAATAGGTTAGTCTGAAAAGTAATATAAAAGTGTGTAATAAAGCCCATAATCATTCAAAACAGATAATAAAATAGCATGAATGCTTCATAAATTATAGATACGTTGGAGACGTATCAGCATCCCCAAGCTTAATTCCTACTCGTCCCCGAGTAGGTAAATGATAAAGAAAGAATTTATGAAGTGTGAATGCTAGAAGGTGCACAAGGTTGATCAATGATAATTTCAATCACCTTTTCTAGCATGATTATATGTCATAACAGTAGTTCATCTCATAAAACTTCTCAAGATCAAGTAACAAGCAATTTACATGTTAAATCATAGACCATAAACTTTCTTGAAAACTAGCAAACTTCATTCTTAGTCATCAAACAATTGCAATTCATCTTATTTTCAGGAATAGCAAACTCCACATACTCAACTATCATATAGTCTTCTACAATTGCTAACACTCACGTGATACTAATGGTTATGGAGTTTTAATCGGACACTGAGAAAGATAGGGGCTTAGTGTTACCTTGCAACGTATTCACCTTTGGGTGATGTCAACAATAATAGTTCATGCTAACTTACATCCAATTGGATATATAAATCAGGATCACCCCAACACAAAGTGCTTGCCAAAGGATAAAATGAAAAAGGGAAAGGTGAAGATCACCTTGACTCTTGCATAAAGTAAAAGACATAAGGTAAATGATAGGCCCTTCGCAAAGGGAACCAGAGGTTTTCATGCGCTTTTAGGGTTGGATACACAAAATCATAATGCGAAAGAACGTCACTTTATATTGCCACTTGTATATGGACCTTTATTATGCAGTCCGTCGCTTTTATTGCTTCCATAACAAGATTGTACAAAGCTTATTTTCTCCGCACTAATAAGTCATGCATATTTAGAGAGCAATTTTTATTGCTTGCACCGATGACAACTTACTTGAAGGATCTTACTCAATCCATAGGTAGGTATGGTGGACTCTCATGGAAAAACTGGGTTTAAGGATATTTGGAATCACAAGTAGTATCTCTACTTGGTGCAAGGAATTTTGGCTAGCATGAGGGGGAAAGGCAAGCTCAACATGTTTGAATGATCATGACAATATACTTTAACTGAGATGTGAGAAAAAATAACCCATTACATTGTCTTCCTTGTCCAACATCAACTCTTTAGCATGTCATACTTAATGAGTGCTCACAAGTAAAAAATATGTCTAGGATAGTATATTTATATGTGGAATCTCTCTTCCTTAAATATTTTTTCATGAATTGTTCAAATGACCAATACAATGCTTGCTAACCTTCAATAAACCTCTATTTCTTAGATGTGAAGTCATTACTCCCCATGGGATAAGAAAATGAAACATATATAATTTCAGATTTATGACAATCAACTTATTCAACAATTTACTCATAGGATAAAAGTGAAGCACACGAGTAAATGAAAAACTACTCCAAAAAGATATAAGTGAAGATCAATGAGTAGCTAAATCATTATGTAACTATGTGAAGACTCTCTCTCATTAAAGAATTTCAGATCTTGGTATTTTATTCAAACATCAAGTGAAACAAAATAAAATGACATTGCAAGGATAGCACAACTCATGTGAAGAAGCGAAAACTTAGGCTCAACTTATACTAACTGATAGTTGTTGAAGAAGAAAGGTGGGATGCCTACCGGGGCATCCCCAAGCTTAGATGCTTGAGACTTCTTGAAATATTATCTTGGGGTTCCTTGGGCATCCCCAAGCTTGAAATTTTATGTCTCCTTAATTCTTCTCATATCATGGTTTATCTTTTTATCAAAAGCTTCATCCACACCAAACTCAACAAGAACTCGTGAGATAGGTTAGTATAAACCAATGCAAAACCTTATCATTTTCTATTGTAACAAATCACTAAAATTATTATTCAACATTGCATACTAAATGTCTCTGCATATTTAATACTCCTATCCTCAAATAGAATCATTAAACAAGCAAACATATGCAAACAATGCAAACATAACAGCAATCTGTCAAAATAGTACGGTCTGTAAAGAATGCAAGAGTATCAATACTTTCCTAACTCCAAAAATTATGAGAAGAATAATATGCTGTAGAAGATTTATCAGAGCTCAATATTCAAAAAGATTCAACATTGTACCATTCTCTTACTTTTCTAGGGAATTTTTTTGCAACAGCGGTAAACTTTCTGTTTTCAAACAACAACATGTATACTAGCAAAATAAGCATGGTAAAGGCTATCCTTGACATTTTTATTGAAACTAAAGATGCAAAACATTATTTTAAATAACATCAAGCAAATACTAACAAAATAAAATGACGCTCCAAGCAAAACACATATCATGTGGTGAATAAAAATATAGCTCCAAGTAAAGTTACCGATGAACGAAGATGAAGGAGGGGATGCCTTCCGGGGCATCCCCAAGCTTAGGCTCTTGGTTGTCCTTGAATATTACCTTGAGGTTCCTTGGGCATCCCCAATCTTAGGCTCTTTCCACTCCTTATTCCATAGTCCATCGAACCCTTACTCAAAACTTGAAAACTTCAACCACACAAAACTCAACACAAAACTTGTAAGCTCCGTTAGTTTAAGAAAAAATAAAACCACCACTTAGGTACTGTAATTAACTCATTGTAAATTCATATTGGTGTTATACCTACTGTATTATAACTTATCTATGGTTCATACCTTCCGATACTACTCATAGATTCATCAAAGTAAGCAAACAACACATAGAAAACAGAATCTGTCAAAAACAGAACAGTCTGTAGTAATCTGTATCAAATGTATACTTCTGGAACTAAAAAATTCTGAAATAAATTTGTGGACCTGAGTAATTTGTCTATTAATCATCTTCAAAAAGAATCAACCTAAAATCACTCTCCAGTAAAAAATGGCAGCTAATATCGTGAGCGCTAAAGTTTCTGTTTTTTACAGCAAGATCACATAAACTTCACCCAAGTCTTCCCAAAGGTTCTACTTGGCACAAACACTAATTAAAACATGAAACCACATCTAACCAGAGGCTAGATTAATTATTTATTACTAAACAGGAACATAAAGTAATAAACAAAAATAACATTGGGTTGCCTCCCAACAAGCGGTATCGTTTAACGCCCCTAGCTAGGCATGATGATTTCAATGATGCTCACATAAAAGATAAGAATTGAAACATAACGGGAGCATCATGAAGAATATGACTAGCACATTTAAGCCTAACCCACTTCCTATGCATAGGGATTTTGTGATCAAACAACTTATGGGAACAATAATCAACTAGCATAGGATGGCACAACAAGCATAACTTCAAGATTTTCAACACATAGGGAGGAAACTTGACATTATTGCAATTCCTACAAGCATATGTTCCTCCCTCATAATAATTTTCAGTAGCATCATGAATGAATTCAACAAAATAACCATCACATAAAGAATTATTTTCATGATCTACAAGCATAGAAAATTTACTACTCTCCACATAAGCAAAATTCTTCTCATGAATAGTAGTGGGAGCAAACTCAACAAAATAATTATCATGTGAGGCATAATCCAATTGAAAACTAAAATCATGATGACAAGTTTCATGGTTATCATTATTCCTAATAGCATACAAGTCATCACAATAATCATCATAGATAGCAAATTTGTTCCCATAATCAATTGGAACCTCTTCTGAAATAGTGGAATCATCACTAAATAAAGTTGACACTCTTCCAAATCCACTTTCATGTTCATCACAATAAGATTTAACATCCTCCAAAATAGTGGGATCACTACTTCCTAAAGTTGACACTCTTTCAAACCCACTTTCATCAATATAATCATCATAAATAGGAGGCATGCTTTCATCAAAATAAATTTGCTCATCAACACTTGGGGGACAAAAAATATCATCTTCATCAAACATAGCATCCCCAAGCTTGTGGATTTTCATATCATTAGCATCATGGATATTCAAGGAATTCATACTAACAACATTGCAATCATGCTCATCATTCAAAGATTTAGTATCAAAAAATCTATAGATTTCTTCTTCTAACACTTGAGCACAATTTTCCTTTTCATCATACTCACGAAAGATATTAAAAAGACGAAGCGTATGAGACAAACTTAACTCCATTATTTTGTAGTTTTCTTTTATAAACTAAAATAGTGATAAAACAAGAAACAAAAAGATTCGATTGCAAGATCTAAAGATATACCTTCAAGCACTCACCTCCCCGGCAACAGCGCCAGAAAAGAGCTTGATGTCTACTACACAACCTTCTTTTGTTTTGAGACAACACAACCTTCTTCTTGTAGACGTTGTTGGGCCTGCAAGTGCACAAGTTTGTAGGACAGTAGCAAATTTCCCTCAAGTGGATGACCTAAGGTTTATCAATCCGTGGGAGGCGTAGGATGAAGATGGTCTCTCTCAAACAACCCTGCAACCAAATAACAAAGAGTCTCTTGTGTCCCCAACACACCCAATACAATGGTAAATTGTATAGGTGCACTAGTTCGGCGAAGAGATGGTGAAACAAGTGCAATATAGATAGTAGATAAAGGTATTTGTAATCTGAAATTATAAAAACAGCAAGGTAGCAAGCGATAAAAGTGAGCGCAAACGGTATTGCAATGGTTCGAAACAAGGCATAGGGTTCATACTTTCACTAGTGCAAGTTCTCTCAACAATAATAACATAGATAGATCATATAACAATCCCTCAACATGCAACAAAGAGTCACTCCAAAGCCACTAATAGCGGAGAACAAACGAAGAGATTATGGTAGGGTACGAAACCACCTCAAAGTTATCCTTTCTGTTCTATCTATTCAAGAGTTCGTAGTAAAATAACATGAATCTATTCTTTCCGCTCGATCTATCATAGAGTTCATACTAGAATAACACCTTAAGACACAAATCAACCAAAACCCTAATGTCACCTAGATACTCCATTGTCACCTCAAGTATTTGTGGGCATGATTATACGATATGCATCACACAATCTCAGATCCATCTATTCAAACCAACACAAAGTACTTCAAAGAGTGCCCCAAAGTTTCTACCAGAGAGTCAAGACGAAAACGTGTGCCAACCCCTATGCATAGATTCCCAAGGTCACGGAACCCGCCAGTTCACCAAAACATACATCAAGTGGATCACGTGAATATCCCATTGTTACCACAGATAAGCACGGCAAGACATACATCAAGTGTTCTCAAATCCTTAAAGACTCAATCCGATAAGATAACTTCAAAGGGAAAACTCAATCCATTACAAGAGAGTAGAGGGGGAGAAACATCATAAGAACCAACTATAGGAGCAAAGCTCACGATACATCAAGATCGTGCCATAGAGAGAACACGAGAGAGAGAGAGAGAGAGAGAGAGAGAGAGAGAGAGATCAAACACATAGCTACTGGTACATACCCTCATCCCCGAGGGTGAACTACTCCCTCCTCGTCATGGAGAGCGACTGGATGATGAAGATGGCCACCAGTGAGGGATCCCCCCTCCGGCAAGGTGCCAGAACGGGCTCCCGAGAGGTTTTTGGTGGCTACAGAGGCTTGCGGCGGCGGAACTCCCGATCTATCTTTGTTTCGATGTTTTAAGGGTACGTAGGCTTATATAGGCGAAAGAAGTCAGTCGGGGGAGCCTCGAGGGGCCCACGAGAGGGTAGGGCGCGCCCAGGGGGCTGGGCGTGCCCCCTATCTCCTGTCTTCCTCAATGCTCTTCTAACGTGAACTCCAAGTCTCCCGGATCATATTCTTCCTAAAAATCACGCTCCCGAAGGTTTCATTCCGTTTGGACTCCGTTTGACATTCCTTTTCTTCGAAATACTGAAATAGGCAATAAAACAACAATATGGGTTGGGCCTCCGGTTAATAGGTTAGTCCCAAAAGTAATATAAAAGTGTATAATAAAGCCCATAATCATTCAAAACAGATAATAAATAGCATGAATGCTTCATAAATTATAGATACGTTGGAGACGTATCAGTCTGCAGCTTCACTAGTTGGTCGTGGGATACAAAACACTTTTCCCAATCACCCTGCTTAGGGCCGTGAGGGCGGGAAGAAGAGCTGGGAGCGCTAGCCATGTTGGGGTGGTTTCTGCTGGCAAGCTCTGAGGATTCCGTGCTTGGTGTGGGCTGGATCTGAAGATCCCCATCTCTTTAAATAGACAACTTTCTTATATGGTCAGGGTGGTAAGTGCAAAAATGCCCCGACCTCTCGTATTCACTTGACACGTGGAAGCTGGAATCATGAAGATGCAGAAGCCGATGAGCGCAACATTAAATGGAAAGCCGGATACTGCTCTTTAAATCAGGTACTTCGAAGTATTCGGAGAAGGAACCCGCCTTGCAATGCCAAAGACAATCTGCGTGCCGAACTCATCGTCATTGAAGCCTGGTTCGGGGGCTACTGAGGGAGTCTTGAATTAAGGGGTCCTCAGACAACCGGACTATTAACATGGGCCAGACTGTTGGGCTATGAGGATACAAGACAAAAGACTTCTTCCCGTGTCCGGATGGGACTTCCCTTGGCGTGGAAGGCAAGCTTGGCGACTCAGATATGTAGATTCCTTTCTCTGTAACCGACTTTGTGTAACCCTAGCCATAAATCGGAGAGTTTAGTCCGTAGAGACGACAATCATAATCTCATAGCCTAGGCTTCTAGGGTTTAGCCATTATGATCTCATGGTAGATCAACTCTTGTAATACTCATATTCATCAAGATCAATCAAGCAGGAAGTAGATTATTACCTCCATAGAGAGGCCCGAACCTGGGTAAACATTGTGTCCCCCACCTCTTGTTACCATTAGCCTTAGACGCATAGTTCGGGACCCCTACCATAGATCCGCCGGGTTTGACACCGACAGAGACCTCAATGGCCACGTGGGAACATCTAACACATGTATTGAAGCAGCGCATGGGGGATTTGGGTATGGCATCAGGAATCAAGGAGAAGATGTCTTAAGCTTTGCTCTAGCCTACAACATGATTGTAACTAACACCCTCTTTAGAAAGAGAGAATCACATCTGGTGACTTTTAGTAGTGGCCAACACTCTAGCCAGATTGATTTCATCCTCTCGAGAAGAGAAGACAAGTGTGCGTGCCTAGACTGTAAGGTGATACCTGGAGAGAGTGTTGTACCCAAACATAAGCTGGTGGTTGCTGACTTCCGCTTTCGGATTCGTGTCCAGCGGGATAAGCGTGCCAAAGTCGCTAGAACGAAGTGGTGGAAGCTCAAGGGGGAGGTATCTCAGGCATTCAAGTAGAGGGTCATTAAGGAGGGCCCTTGGGAGGAAGGAGGGGATGCGGACAATGTTTGGATGAAGATGGCAACTTGCATTCGTAAGGTGGCCTCGGAGGAGTTTGGAGTGTCCAGGGGAAGGAGAAGCAAAGATAAGGATACCTGGTGGTGGAATGAGGATGTCCAGGAAGCGATTAAAGAGAAGAAAGATTGCTTCAGACGCCTATACCTAGATAGGAGTCTAGACAACATAGAGAAGTACAAGATGGAGAAGAAGGCCGCAAGGCAAGCTGTTGGTGAAGCAAGGGGTCGGCCATATGAGGACCTCTACCAACGTTTAGGCACGAAGGAAGGCGAAAGGGACATCTATAAGATGGCCAAGATCCGAGAGAGGAAGACGAGGGATATTGGCCAAGTCAAATGCATCAAGGATGGAGCAGGCCAACTCTTGGTGAAGGACGAGGAGATTAAGCATAGTTGGCAGGAGTACTTTGACAAGCTGTTCAATGGGGAGAATGAGAGTTCTACCATTGAACTGGATGACTCCTTTGATAAGACTAGCATGCATTTTGTGCTGCGAATCCAGGAGTCTGAGGTCAAGGAGGCTCTAAAAAGGATGAAAGGAGGCAAGGCGATGGGCCCTGATTGTATCCCCATTGAGGTGTGGAAAGGTCTCGGGGACATAGCAATAGTATGGCTAACCAAGCTTTTCAACTTCATTTTTCGGGCAAACAAGATGCCAGAAGAATGGAGATGGAGTATATTAGTATCAATCTTCAAGAACAAGGGGGATGTTCAGAGTTGTACTAATTACTGTGGAATTAAGTTGATGAGCCATACAATAAAGCTATCGGAGAGAGTCATTGAGCACCGCTTAAGAAGAATGACAAGTGTGACCAAAAATTAGTTTGGTTTCATGCTCGGGAGGACGACCATGGAAGCCATTTTCTTGGTACGACAACTTTTGGAGAGATATAGGGAGCAAAAGAAGGACTTGCATATGGTGTTCATTGATTTGGAGAAGGCCTATGATAAGATATCGCGGAATGTCATGTGGTGGGCCTTGGAGAAACACAAAGTCCCAGCAAAGTACATTACCCTCATCAAGGACATGTACGATAATGTCGTGACAAGTGTTCAAACAAGTGATGTCGATAGTGATGACGTCCCGATTAAGATAGGACTGCATCAGGAGTCAGCTTTGAGCCCTTATCTTTTTGCATTGGTGATGGATGAGATCACAAGGGATATACAAGGAGATATCCCATGGTGTATGCTCCTTGCGGATGATGTGGTGCTAGTTGACGATAATCGGATGGGGGTAAATAGGAAGTTAGAGTTATGGAGACAAACCTTGGAATTGAAAGGGTTTAGGCTTAGTAGAACTAAAACCGAGTACATGATGTGCAGTTTCAGTACTACTAGGTGTCAGGAGGAGGAGGTTAGCCTTGATGGCCAGGTGGTACCTCAGAAGGACACCTTTCGGTATTTGCGGTCAATGTTGCAGGAGGATGGGGGTATTGATGAAGATGTGAACCATCGAATCAAAGCCAGATGGATGAAGTGGTGCCAAGCTTCTGGCATTCTCTGTGACAAGAGAGTGCCACAAAAGCTAAAAGGCAAGTTCTACAGGACGGTGGTTCGACCCGCAATGTTGTATGGCACTGAGTGTTGCCCGACTAAAAGGCGACATGTTCAACAGTTAGGTGTGGCGGAGATGTATATGTTGAGATGGAGGTGTGGCCACATGTGGAAGGATCGAGTCCGGAATGATGACATACGATATAGAGTTGGGGTAGCACCAATTGAGGAGAAGCTTGTCCAACATCGTTTGAGATGGTTTGTGAATATTCAGCGTAGGCCTCCAGAAGCTCTAGTGCATAGCGGACGGCTAAAGCATGCGGACAATGTCAAGAGAGGGCGGGGTAGGACGAATTTGACATGGGAGGAGTCCGTTAAGAGAGACCTGAAGGATTGGAGTATCACCAAAGAGCTAGCTATGGACAGGGGTGCGTGGAAGCTTGATATCCATGTGCCAGAGCCATGAGTTGGTTGCGAGATCTTATGGGTTTCACCTCTAGCCTACCCCAACTTGTTTGGGACTAAAGGCTTTGTTGTTGTTGTTGTTGTTTTGTTGATCCAGTCGTGCCTACTGCTTATATTGAGAAACCCCTTTTCCTGTTAGGATTAAGGAACATGCTAAAGCTACAGTTGTGGCTCATTAGAGTAATTTAAAGCACCTAAACCCTCTGAAAAAATTAAGTGGAACCTAATGTTGCAATAGTCAAAGATCTTTTGGCAGATAATATTGATGTACATGTCATTTATTTCTGTGATGAAGCACATAGGATTGCTAAACCAGTTAATACTAAACAAGATAAATCAGATAAAAGTAAACCGGTCGTTGGCATGCCTGTTGTTTCTGTTAAGATTGGAGATCATTGCTATCATGGTTTATGTGATATGTGTTGGGAAACGTTGCATGGAAGAGAAAAAAACCTACACACACGCAATGATCTATCCATGGCGATGCATAACAATGAGGGGGAGAGTGTGTCTAGATACCCTCGTAGACCGTAAGCGGGAGCGTTTCACAACGCGGTTCATGTAGTCGAACATCTTCTCACGTCAACCGATCAAGTACCGAACGCACAACACCTCCGTGTTCTGCACACATTTAGCTTGGTGACGACCCTCGCCTTCTTGATCCAGCAAGACGTCGAGGTAGTAGATGAGTTCCGTCAGCACGACAACGTGGTGACGGTGATGGTGATGTGATCTCCGCAGGGCTTCGCCTAAGCACTACAAAAATATGACCGGGGTGTAAATAGTGGAGGGGGCGCCACACATGGCTAGGAAATTGTCTGGTGTGTGCTAGGGCGCCCCCACATATATATAGGTGCGAGGGAGAGGGAAGGCTTCCAGGAGGTGCCCCAAGTAGGCTGAATCCTACTTGGGGTCCTCCCCTTGGTCGCGCCTCGTGCCATATTTGTCGGCGGGGGAAGGAAAGAGGGGAGGAGAGGGAAGGAAGGGGGAATCCTATTCCACTCTTTACTTTCCCTTCCCGTCTTTCCTTGTCTCCTTGGCCGACCCATATGGGGGGCGCACCAGCCTCTTGTGGCTGGTGCGTTTCCCTTCTTGGCCCATAAGGCCCATATCTTTTGTCGGGGGTGCCCGAAACCCCTTCCGGTGACCCGGTAAGTACCCAGTACCCCCTATCGGTGTCAAAACCGGCGGATCTCGGGTAGGGGGTCCCAAGCAGTGCGTCTTAGGATCAATGGTAATAGGAGGCAAGGGACACAATGTTTACCCACGTTCGGGCCCTCTCGATGGAGGTAAAACCCTACTCCTGCTTGATTAATATTGATGATATGGGTAGTACAAGAGTTGATCTACCACGAGATCAGAGAGGTTAAACCCTAGAAGCTAGCCTATGGTATGATTGTTGTTGTATATGTATCGACTAGCCTGGCCCGGTTTATATAATGCACCAGAGACCTAGGATAACAAGAGTCCTAGCCGAATACGCCGGTGGGGGAGGAGTCCTTGTCTTGATCGCCAAGTCTTGTGGATTCTTCCTAGTATGCGGCAGCTGTCTGGACTGGCCCATGAGTACATGGCCATGGGGGTCCTCGGCCCAATCCAACTGATCGGGAGACGACGTGTTGAGTACCCCCTAGTCCAGGACACCGTCAGTAGCCCCCTGAACCGGTTTTCAAGTTAGGAACGCTCCTCGATTCTTCCGAACTGTTCTTCATCTTCGGTTCCCGGTCTTGGAAACTGGTTCAACAAATCTTCTCATCTTCTATCTTGAGGATCGCCGAAATGCATTCGACGAGTTTGCACGTCAGGTATCCGAGGAGCCCCTTTAAGTTTCCGGACTTTTTCAATGCCTTGTTATTTTTATGCCACACTTCGGGTTTGAAGTTGTTCCCGGGCGGCAGCGTCCTCTTGCATCCGAGCTCCAATGCCGGACTACATTCGAAGTATCTTTTGCAGCCGAGCACCAACGCCGGACCACTTCCCAGCTCTAACGCCGGAATGTATCCGAGCTCCAACGCCGGACTATGTATCCGGGCTCCAATGCCGGACTGTATCCGAGCTCCAACGCCGGACTATGTATCCGAGCTCCAACGCCGGACTGTATCCGAGGTGTCGTAAATCACCTTGGTTCAAAGAATTTTGAAGGAGTTTAGCCGAGCTTAATGCCGGAAATGCCCTCTATGGAGCCAGCCACTAGTGCCCGAGGTTTATGCCGGACTACTTCCGAGGTGGTGCACCACCCCGAATGTGGGCCGATTTTTGTCAATATTTTAGATTGATGCAATTTATTCTCTGCCGAGATACATAGCCAGTAGCCCTCAAGGTGGGTATCGGTCTAAAACCCGAGATGCCCATGAAGGATGACATAAGACCGCTGATCCCCGTAGCCGCTGAGACTCAGGTTGATTTGCAAAATCGGTCTGAGGATCAAGTCCTAGCTCGGCAGAATACTTCGGGACACAAAAAGTGGCGTGCTCAGTCCTCAAGACTCAGGTTGGGTGCGGCCGACCAACCCGAGGATCAAAATCTCCTCGGAGACTGTACACTTAAAATTTTCTGCATTGGACAGGCAATGCAGTAGCCCCCGAGACACTGGTCGGGTGGCAACACCAGATCAGGGGATTGATGTGCCCCTTTAATATTTGCAAATAATAAGCCCGAAGCCCAGTAGCCCCCGAGCCTTAATGCGGGCACGGGAGGCCGAATTAAGGATCGATATCCATAGTAAAATCACAAATTATGTGTAATGACTCTATGTATCCAAGTACTTTACGTCATTAATGCTCGGATCCGTATTGTACAAAACTTTGTTGACTGACCATCAGCTTCCACCTCCTCGGCCAATAGCCGAGGAGTGTTTGTCCTACTTTATAAAGCCTTTATGAGGGCAAAGATTTACAACAACCAAGGCAATCTGGCCATACGGTTTTATAAACAAAGGTACGCAGAGAGACATGTTATATTACTGTTTAATAGAAGATATGTCTTCCAAAGAAAATAGTCCCGCTATCGGTTCCTTTCTTTGGGTTGTCATGCTAAGCATGATCATGAAACCTCAGCTCCAATGTAAGAGCAAAATATCGAGGATTTAGTTTGGGAGGCCAGTTAATAGCCCCCAGTAGTGTTCGGCGACAGTCGAGGTCAAGCCGTAAACACTTCGGCCATTGTTAGGAATGGCCCGTCGTTTAACACCGTCATCGGATCGCCGACCAGTTTACGCTTATTGTGACAGTCAGTTTTCGGCTTTCTCCACTGAGGTGCTTAACCATGTGAGCTGGAAGCACAATCGCAGTGGTTCTCCCTTTGCACACCTAGCCGAACAAAGCGGAACATAGGAGGCAAGCGCAGGAGTCGGGCAACCCAACTATTGACCAAAGACACAATTTGAAACCGATGCATATATAGCAATATCCGAGAATGTTTTTGCCGAATCTCTAAAGGTGTCCGGCATTGCACTGCGAGACTTGTGCTGAAAACACACAAATAGTTTAATAGTGCCATGGGCTCGAAAAGCCAAAAAACTTATTCAAATGGTTAATGTCCGAACTAGATCAAGTGTTCGGTGCCAATCCGAAAATTGGACTTTAAAAAAAAGGTGCTTCTGCCGTGCTTTAACATGACACATCCTATCTCAAAACTTCAAGCGGGTCAGCCTACGGCTTCAACCTCCTATCCCGAAGGCGGAGTACTTCTTACTAGGCCAGTTTAGCAAACTAAACTCTACCGGCTTTGAGAGAGAAATTAGGCTCCCTGGCTAGTGACCGCACACTTGTGTCGATAAAAGGAGTGATAAATAATAATAAAAACTTTGCAACGACTAAGAAGAAAAACACTTATCATAAAATGGCTCATATAAATTTAAGAGCCCCCAAGTGACTTGGGTAAAAGAATGATTGCATGTACCGAAGTACTTATATCATATCTATGTTCAGCCGAACTTTAAACGCGTCTTAACCGACCGTCGGCTTCTCCCTCTTCGGTCAAGGACCGAAAAGTGTTATGTACTCCATCTGTCAAGAATATCGACGGTGTTTCCAATAACCAGGCAATCAGGCCATAAGGCTGTAACAGACAAAGCGCGCTCAGGGAACTTATGCTATATTACTGCGAAGAGTAAGAAGCATCTTCGAAGAAAATAGTACCCCCACCGATACCTTTCTTCGGTGCTCATTGTTATTATGAGACTTGTGCAATAGATTTTTTGTACTCATGAGTTCCATTGTGTGCCGACCATGATTGAAAACAATAAGAGCGCTAGCTTTCGGCTTCACCCAGTCTGAGGTCCGGCTCAGTTGACCCGATCGTGACAATCGCAGAGGTTCTCCCTTTACTCCCTAGCCGAATAATCGGGAACGTAGGGGTAAGCACAGGAGCCAGGCAACCCGGCTTGCAAATCACTTAAGTCAATATGGTGCATATTGTGGCATAATACACGAATAAAGGAATGAAGCCGTACAAGTATAATCATATGCAAGAGGAAAAAGCTTCATGAAGGAAGCCCCCAAGTAAACGGGCTATTTGAATTTGCGCGTCACAAACAAAGTTTGGACAAGGAAATTTTTACAAGCAACTTTTTTCCAACAAAGTATAATGCTTGGCCGAGCCGAACACAAGTTGAAAATTTAAAACTTTGAGCATGAAGACAACTTAGCTGGTTAATGTGTTCGCTATTGATGACGCGGTCCGAGCTTGATGCGGGACAAGGTTCCATCCCCGAGCCGGTCCCGAGGTGGCGGAGCAAAGAGCTCGGCACTCCGAAGTGGTGACATAGCACGGTCAATGCAGGACGGTAGGGGGACGCCGAAGTCCCCGGCATGGGGTAATGAAGTGTTGATGAAGCCCCACGTCTAGCCGAGGTGACGCCAAAGGATATAGTCCGGCTGGATCATTTTCATGTGCACAAAAAATAGTGCAAACCGGAGATAATAGCAATAATAATAAAAATAATAATAATAAATCGTTGCATAACAAATAATTTATGCAAAGTGAGTAATAAAAGAAATATGGCATGGCGCCGAAGTCAATGTCGATGCAGGGCGGCGGCGTGATGCGGTAAAGGCATGGCAAGGCCTGGATTCAGAGGTTGGTTCGAGTTCCGGATGCGGCGTTCGCCGGACTATGTACAGAAACTGACTGAACCACCATGCGACCATCGTTAATGCGGCCACCATGTGATAGACCTGCGTACATATGACGAACAAACCAGAGTAATAATTCATTGGGAAAAATGAACCCTAACAAGCAAAAAATACTAGGATTAATAGCACCTGGCTTATTTGTTGTAGCAATCCGAAGAAAGGTGATTCCCAAAATTGGTACTCGATCTGCACACCTATCGCCTGATGGGCGATAAAGCAACGGCACGGCGATGCTGGCAAAGGTTGGCTCGCCGAGGCAAAGCCCTCGGTCCAGCTAACGTGACGGAGCTGGTCGGCCAGCGACGGTGAAGTCTCCGGAGTAGGTTGATGAAGAGATGATAAAGCCCCCGGTCCAGCGATGCAGGTCGTGACGTGGTCGATGCCGGCTTGATGAAGTGACCATGTGGTGATGCAGGTGTGCCCGCTCCGTGTAATCCGTGGGGCGGCGATGTTGGTGATGATTTATCCTTCGCGATGCCGAACTATTGTTCGGCTGGCCGAGATGATGATCCGAAGAAAGTGAGCTCGGCTCAACAAAGCGACGACGTGTCTAACACAGGTCGGCCGCCGTGGAGTGATGTTGTCGGGCTGGTTTGACACCGGCGCGACGTTGAAGTTCGTATTGCAAGAATACTTTTAATACTACTGGGATGTGTTTGAGAATAAAACACAACACCCCATACGAAAACTTCCTTCAAAAAGGATGTCCGAGATCCCGTTCATAAAGAAGATGAATTCGGGTCGGATTCGTTCTCGCGCAGAAAACAGATCCAAAAAGTGATGAAGTTTCCCGGAGTTTGGACGGTCGGATCGAGCTGAATTTTTGGCAGGTGGTAGATATGGGAATTCCACAGCAAATCAACGATTGGATCCTCCAAGGGACATCCGAGCCAGATGCTGGATACCACGCCCTAAACTCGTCCGGACTCTCGTCCAGATTCAACAGGGCTCCAGTATATCGGAGATTGTCGGAGATTCCTCCATCGGAACTCGACGAAATTTTTGCAGGGTTGTTGTAGACTTAATTATGCATAATTCCACTGAAGTAATCATTTAAGCGACACTCGAGGAGGCGGTGGCGGCGGATACAAGTTTGCTATCCAGAAAAACAGCGCGGTCGCCTGAGGGCAATGTTGACGTTGAGCCCCCGAGCTCCATGGATGACTCCTCCATGGTCTTGATAGAGATCGGAGTTGGTGTTGATGAAGGCCTTCATCCGAACATGACGATCGGAGGTAGGGCATAGTCCTCGGACAAGCCAAGGTGACCAGTCGAGCCGGTGACGAAGAAGCCGACGTCGCAGTTGACCTACAGTCGAGCCATTGATCCTTTCGCCGATCACACAACGGAACTCTCAATGAAAGTATCAATGTCGGTGTCAAAACTGGCGGATCTCGGGTAGAGGGTCCCAAGCAGTGCGTCTTAGGATCAATGGTAACAGGAGGCAAGGGACACAATGTTTACCCACGTTCGGGCCCTCTAGATGGAGGTAAAACCGTACTCTTGCTTGATTAATATTGATGATATGGGTAGTACAAGAGTTTATCTACCACGAGATCAGAGAGGCTAAACCCTAGAAGCTAGCCTATGGTATGATTGTTGTTGTACATGTATCGACTAGCCTGGCCCCGGTTTATATAATGCACCAGAGACCTAGGATAACAAGAGTCCTAGCCGAATACGCCGGTGGGGGAGGAGTCCTTGTCTTGATCGCCAAGTCTTGTGGATTCTTCCTAGTATGCGGCAGCTGTCCGGACTGGCCCATGAGTACACAGCCATGGGGGTCCTCGGCCCAATCCAACTGATCGGGAGACGACGTGTTGAGTACCCCCTAGTCCAGGACACCGTCACCCCCCGAAACACTTCCGGTGTCCGAATACCATCATCCTATATATAAATATTTACCTCTCGACCATTTCGAGACTCCTCATCATGTCTGTGATCTCATCTGGGACTCCGAACAGCACGGTCACCAAATCACATAACTCACATAACATTATATCGTCAACAAACGTTAAGCGTGCGGACCCTACGGTTTCGAGAACTATGTAGACATGACCGAGACACCTCACCGGTCAATAACCAATATCAGAACCTGGAAGCCCATATTGGATCCTACATATTCTACGAAGACCTTTATCGGTCGAACAATTATGACAACATACATAATTCCCTTTGTCCATCGATATGTTACTTGCCCGAGATTCGATCGTCGGTATCTTCATACCTAGTTCAATCTCGTTACCGGCAAGTCTCTCTACTGGTTCCATAATACATCACCTCGTGAATAACTCCTTAGCCATTTGCTTGCAAGCTTATGATGTGTATTACCGAGAGGGCCCAGAGATACCTCTCCGATACTCGGAGTGACAAATCCTAATCTCGATCTATGCGAACTCAACAAACACCTTCGGAGATACCTATAGAGCATCTTTATGATCACCCAGTTAAGTTGTGACGTTTGATAGCACACAAGGTATTCCTCCGGTATCCGACAGTTGCATAATCTCATAGTCAAAGGAATATGTATTTGACATGAAAAAAGTAATAGCAATAAACTGAATGATCAATATGCTAAGCTAACGGATGGGTCTTGTCCATAACATCATTCTCCTAATGATGTGATCCCGTTATCAAATGAAAAAACATGTCCATGGTTAGGAAACCTTAACAATATTTTATCAACGAGCTAGTCTAGTAGAGGCTCACTAGGGACACAATATTTGTTTATGTATTCACACATGTATTTAGGTTTCCGATCAATACAATTCTAGCATAAATAATAAACCTTTACCATGAATAAGGAAATATAAAATAACAACTTTATTATTGCCTCTAGGGCATATTTCCTTCAGTCTCCCACTTGCTGATACATATCCAACGTATCTACAATTTATGAAGTATTCATGCCATTTTACAAATATTTTATATGGTTTTGGTATGATTTGAATGGAACTAACTCAGACTGATGTTGTTTTCAGCAGAACTACTGTGGTGGTGTTTTTTTGTGCAGAAATAAAAGTTCTTGGAATGGGCTGAAATTTGTTGGCGATTTTTTTGGAACAAAAGAGATCCTCGAAGCTTCGTGGGAGGACCAGAAGAGCCACAAGGGCCCCACACACCACTTGGGCGCGCCTAGGGAGTGTGAAGGAAATATGCCCTAGAGGCAATAATAAAGTTATTATTTATTTCCTTATTTCATGATAAATGTTTATTATTCATGCTAGAATTGTATTAACCGGAAACATAATACATGTGTGAATACATAGAGAAACATAGTGTCACTAGTATGCCTCTACTTGACTAGCTCGTTAATCAAAGATGGTTAAGTTTCCTAACCATAGACATGAGTTGACATTTGATTAACGGGATCACATCATTAGGAGAATGATGTGATTGACTTGACCCATTCCGTTGGCTTAGCACTTGATCGTTTAGTATGTTGCTATTGTTTTCTCCATGACTTATACATGTTCCTATGACTATGAGATTATGCAACTCCCGTTTACCGGAGGAACACTTTGTGTGCTACCAAACGTCACAACATAACTGGGTGATTATAAAGGTGCTCTACAGGTGTCTCCGAAGGTACTTGTTGAGTTGGCGTATTTCGAGATTAGGATTTGTCACTTCGATTGTCGGAGAGGTATCTATGGGCCCTCTCGGTAATGCACATCACTATAAGCCTTGCAAGCAATGTGACTAATGAGTTAGTTGCGGGATGATGCATTACGAAACGAGTAAAGAGACTTGTCGGTACCGAGATTGAACTAGGTATTGAGATACCGACGATCGAATCTCGGGCAAGTAACATACCGATGACAAAGGGAACAACGTATGTTGTTATGTGGTTTGACCGATAAAGATCTTCGTAGAATATGTGGGAGCCAATATGAGCATCCAGGTTCCACTATTGGTTACTGACCGGAGATGTGTCTCGGTCATGTCTACATAGTTCTCAAACCCGTAGGGTCCGCACGCTTAACGTTCGGTGATGATTTATATTATGAGTTATGTGTTTTGATGTACCTAAGGTAGTTCGGAGTCCCAGATGAGATCGGGGACATGACGAGGAGTCTCGAAATGGTCGAGACGTAAAGATCGATATATTGGACGACTATATTCGGACATCGGAAAGGTTCCGAGTGATTCGGGTATTTATCGGAGTACCGGAGAGTTACGGGAATTCGCGGGGAGTATATGGGCCTTATTAGGCTTTAGGGGAAAGAGAGAGGGGAGGCTGCGCACCCCCCAAAGCTTAGTCCGAATTGGACTAGGGGGAAGGGCTATGCCCCCTCCTTCCTTCTCTTTTCTTTTCCCTTTTCTTGACTCCTACTCCTACTACTTGGAAGGGGGAGAATCCTACTCCCGATGGGAGTAGGACTCCTCCAGGGCGCGCCATAGGAGGGCCGGCCCTCCCCCTACTCCACTCCTTTATATACGGGGGCAGGGGCACCTCTAGACACACAAGTTGATCTGTTGATCTTTCCCAGCCGTGTGTAGTGCCCCCTCCACCATATTCCACCTCGGTCATATCGTAGCGGTGCTTAGGTGAAGCCCTGCGTCGGTAGCAACATCATCACCATCATCACGCCGTCGTGCTGATGGAACTCTCCCATGAAGCTCTGCTGGATCGGAGTTTGCGGGACGTCATCGAGCTGAACGTGTGCTGAACTCGGAGGTGTCGTACGTTCTGTACTTGGATCGGTCGGATCGTGAAGACGTATGACTACATCAACTGCATTGTGCTAACGCTTACGCTTTTGGTCTATGAGGGTACGTGGACTCACTCTCCCCGCTTGTTGCTATGCATCACCATGATCTTGCATGTGCGTAGGAATTTTTTTGAAATTACTACGTTCCCCAACAGTGGCATTTGAGCCAGGTTTATGCGTAGATGTTATATGCACGAGTTGAACACAAGTGTGTTGTGGGCGATACAAGTCATACTGCTTACCAACATGTCATACTTTTGTTCAGCGGTATTGTTGTATGAAGCGGCCCAGACCGACATTATGCATACGCTTACGCGAGACTGGTTCTACTAACGTGCTTTGCACACAGGTGGCTGGCGGGTGTCAATTTCTCCAACTTTAGTTGAATCGAGTGTGGCTACGCCCGGTCCTTGTGAAGGTTAAAACAGCACTAACTTGACGAAATATCATTGTGGTTTTGATGCGTAGGTAAGAACAGTTCTTGCTCAGCCCGTAGCAGCCACGTAAAACTTGCAACAACAAAGTAGAGGACGTCTAACTTGTTTTTGCAGGGCATGTTGTGATGTGATATGGTCAAGATGTGATGAGATATAAGTTTTTGTATGAGATGATCATGTTTTGTTGAAGTTATCGGCAACTGGCAGAAGTCTTATGATTGTCTCTTTATTGCATAAGATGCAAGCGCCAAATAATTGATTTACTTTATCGCTTTGCGATAGCAATAGTTGCAAGAGCAATAGTTGGCGAGACGACCATGTGACGACACATTGATATAGATCAAGATGATGGAGATCATGGTGTCGTGCCGGTGATGATAGAGATCATGACAGTACTTTGGAGATGGAGACCAAAGGCGTAAGATGATCATGGCCATATCATGTCACGTATTTTGATTGCATATGATGTTTATCTTTTATATATCTTATTTTGCTTAGTTTGACAGTAGCTTTATAAGATGATCCCTTACTAAAATTTCAAGGTATAAGTGTTCTCCTTGAGTATGCACCGTTGCCAAAGTTCGTTGTGCAAAGACACCACGTGATGATCGGGTGTGATAAGCTCAAAGTTCATCTACAACAGGTGCAAGCCAGTTTTGCACACGCAGAATACTCGGGTTAAACTTGATGAGACTAGCATATGCAGATATGGCTTCGGAACACTGGAGATCAAAGGGTCGAGCGTGAATCATATAGTAGATATGATCAACATAGTGATGTTCACCATTGAAAACTACTCCATCTCACGTGATGATCGGACATGGTTTAGTTGATTTGGATCACGTGATCACTTAGATGATTAGAGGGATGTCTATCTAAGTGGGAGTTCTTAAGTAATATGATTAATTGAACTTTAATTTATCATGAACTTAGTCCTGATAGTATTTTGCAAATAATGTTGTATATCAATAGCTCGCGTTGTTGCTTCCCTATGCTTTATATGTGTTCCTAGAGAAAACTAAGTTGAAAGATGATGGTAGCAATTACACGGACTGGGTCCGTAACTTGAGGATTATCCTCATTGCTACACAGAAGAATTATGTCCTTGATGCACCGCTAGGTGACATACCTATTGCAGGAGCAGATGCAGACGTTATGAATGTTTGGCTAGCTAAGTATGATGACTACTTGATAGTTTAGTGCACCATGCTTAAGGGCTTAGAATCGGGACTTCAAAGATGTTTTGAACGTCATGGACCATATGAGATGTTCCAGGAGTTGAAGTTAATATTTCAAGCAAATACCCGAGTTGAGAGATATGAAGTCTCCAACAAGTTCTATAGCTAAAAGATGGAGGAGAATAGCTCAAGCAGGGAGCATGTGCTCAGATTATCTGGGTACTACAATCACTGGAATCAAGTGGGAGTTAATCTTCCAGATAAGATAGTGATTGACAGAGTTCTCTAGTCACCATCACCAAGTTAGTAGAACTTCATGATGAACTATAGTATGCAAGGGATGACGAAAATGATTCCCGAGCTTTTCATGATGATGAAACCGATGAAGGTAGAAATCAAAAAGAGCATCAAGTGTTGATGATTAACAAGACCACTAGTTTCAAGAAAAGGGCAAAGGGAAAGAAAGGGAACTTCATGTAGAATTGCAAGCAAGTTGTCACTTCCGTGAAGAAGCCCAAAGCTAGACTAAAGCCTGAAACTGAGTGCTTCTACTGCAAAGGAAATGGTCACTGGAAGCGGAAATGCCCTGAATATTTGGTGGATAAGAAGGATGGCAAAGTGAACAAAGGTATATTTGATATACATGTTATTGATGTGTACCTTACTAGTGTTTATAGTAGCCCCAGGGTATTTGATACTTGTTCGGTTGCTAAAAATTAGTAACTCGAAACAGGAGTTACAGAATAAACAGAGACTATTTGAGGGTGAAGTGACGATGTGTTTTGGAAGTGGTTCCAAGATTGATATGATCATCATCACATACTCCCTATACTTTCGGGATTATTGTTAAACCTAAATAAATGTTATTTGGCGTTTGCGTTGAGCATGAATATGATGTGATCATATTTATTGCAATACAGTTATTCATTTAAAGTCAGAAAATAATTGTTGTTCTGTTTACATAAATAAAACCTTCGATGGTCATACACCCAATGAAAATAGTTTGTTGGATCTCGATCATAGTGATACACATATTCATAATATTGATGCCAAAAGATGCAAAGTTGATAATGATAGTGCAACTTATTTGTGGCACTGTCATTTGGGTCATATCGGTGTAAAGCGCATGAAGAAACTCCATAAAGATGGATTTTTGGAATCACTTGGTTATGAATCATTTGATGCTTGCGAACCGTGCCTTTTGGGCGAGATGACTAAAACTCTGTTCTCCAGAACAATGGAACGAGCTACTGACTTGTTGAAAATAATACATACTGATGTATGCGGTCCAATGAGTGTTGATGCTCGTGGCGGGTATCATTATTTTTCTGACCTTCACAGATGATTTGAGCAGATATGAGTATGTCTACTTAATGAAGCATAAGTCTGAAACATTTGAAAAGTTCAAAGAATTTCAGAGTGAAGTGGAGAATCATCGTAACAAGAAAATAAAGTTTCTACAATCTGATCGTAGAGGAGAATATTTGAGTTACGAGTTTGGCCTTCATTTAAAAACAATATGGAATAGTTTCATAGCTCATGCCACATGGAACACCATAGCGTAATGGTGTGTATGAATGTCGTAACCGCACCTTATTGGATATGGTGCGATCTATGATGTATCTTACTGATTTACCACTATCGTTTTGGGGTTATGCATTAGAGACAGCTGCATTCACTTTAAATATGGCACCATCAAAATCCGTTGAGACGACGCCTTATGAATTGTGGTTTGGCAAGAAACCAAAGTTGTCGTTTCTTAAAGTTTGGGGCTGCGATGCTTATGTGAAAAAGTTTCAACCTGATAAGCTCAAACCCAAATCGGAGAAGTGCGTCTTCATAGAATACCCAAAGGAAACTGTTGGGTACACCTTCTATCACAGATCTGAAGGCAAGATATTTGTTGCTAAGATGGATCCTTTCTAGAGAAGAAGTTTCTCTCGAAAGAAGTGAGTGGGAGGAAAGTAGAACTTGATGAGGTAACTGTACCCGCTCCCTTATTGGAAAGTAGTTCATCACAGAAATCAGTTCCTGTGATCCCTACACCAATTAGTGAGGAAGCTGATGATAATGATCATGTAACTTAAGTCAAGTTACTACCAAACCTCATAAGTCAACCAGAATAAGATCCGCACCAGAGTGGTACGGTAATCCTGTTCTGGAGGTCATGTTACTTGACCATGATGAACCTACGAACTATGAGGAAGCGATGATGAGCCCAGATTCCGCGAAATGGCTTGAAGGCCATGAAATCTGAGAAGGGATCCATATATAAGAACAAAGTGTGGACTTTGGTGGACTTGCCCGATGATTGGCAAGGCATAGAAAATAAATGGATCTTCAAGAGGAAGACGGACACTGATAGTAGTGTTACTATCTACAAAAGCTTGACTTGTCGCAAAAAAAATTCGACAAGTTCAAGGTGTTGAATACGATGAGATTTTCTCACTCGTATTGATGCTTAAGTCTATCCGAATCATGTTAGCAATTGCCACATTTTATGAAATCTGGCAAATGGATGTCAAAACTGCATTCCTTAATGGATTTATTAAAGAAGAGTTGTATATGATGCAACCAGAAGGTTTTGTCAATCGTAAAGGTGCTAACAACATGTGCAAGCTCCAGTGATCCATCTATGGACTGGTGCAAGCATCTCAGATTTGGAATATACGCTTTGATGAGTTGATCAAAGCATATAGTTTTATACAGACTTGCGGTGAAGCCTGTATTTATAGGAAAGTGAGTGGGAGCACTACAACCTTTCTGATAAGTATATGTGAATGGCATATTGTTGATTAGAAATAATGTAGAATTTTCTGGAAAGCATAAAGGAGTGTTTGAAAGGAGTTTTTCAAAGAAAGACCTCGGTGAAACTGCTTACACATTGAGCATCAAGATCTATAGAGATAGATCAAGACACTTGATAAGATTTTTCAATGAGTACATACCTTGATAAGATTTTGAAGTAGTTCAAAATGGAACAGTCAAAGAAGGAGTTCTTGCCTGTGTTGCAAGGTGTGAAGTTGAGTAAGACTCAAAACCCGACCATGGCAGAAAATAGAAAGAGAATTGAAAGTCATTCCCTATGCCTCGGTCATAGGTTCTATAAAGTATGCTATGCTGTGTACTAGACCTATTGTATACCTTGCTCTGAGTTGGGCAAGGGAGTACAATTTTGATCTAGGAGTAGATCACTGGACAGCGGTCAAGAATATCCTTAGTGAGGATTAAGGAAATATTTCTCGATTATGGAGGTGATAAAAGAGCTCGTCGTAAAGAGTTACATCGGTGCAAGCTTTTACACAAATCCAGATGACTCTAAGTCTCAATCTGGATACATATTGAAAGTGGGAGAAATTAGCTAGAGTAGCTTCGTGTAGAGCATTGTAGACATAGAATATTTACAAAATGCATACGGCTCTGAATGTGACAGACCCATTGACTAAAGTTCTCTCACGAGCAAAACATGATCATACCTTAGTACTCTTTGGGTGTTAATCACATAGCGATGTGAACTAGATTATTGACTCTAGTAGACCCTTTGGGTGTTGATCACATGACGATGTGAACTATGGGTATTAATCACATACAGATGTGAATATTGGTGTTAAATCACATGACGATGTGAACTAGATTATTGACTCTAGTGCAAGTGGGAGACTGAAGGAAATATGCCCTAGAGGCAAAAATAAAGTTATTATTTATTTCCTTATTTCATGATAAATGTTTATTATTCATGCTAGAATTGTATTAACCGGAAACATAATACATGTGTGAATACATAGAGAAACATAGTGTCACTAGTATGCCTCTACTTGACTAGCTCGTTAATCAAAGATGGTTAAGTTTCCTAACCATAGACATGAGTTGTCATTTGATTAACGGGATCACATCATTAGGAGAATGATGTGATTGACTTGACCCATTCCGTTGGCTTAGCACTTGATCGTTCAGTATGTTGCTATTGCTTTCTTCATTACTTATACATGTTCCTATGACTATGAGATTCTGCAACTCCCGTTTACCGGAGGAACACTTTATGTGCTACCAAACGCCACAACGTAACTGGGTGATTATAAAGGTGCTCTACAGGTGTCTCCGAAGGTACTTGTTGAGTTCGCGTATTTCGAGATTAGGATTTGTCACTCTGATTGTCGGAGAGGTATCTCTAGGCCCTCTCGGTAATGCACATCACTATAAGCCTTGCAAGCAATGTGACTAATGAGTTATTTGTAGGATGATGCATTACGGAACGAGTAAAGAGACTTGCCGGTAACGAGATTGAACTAGGTATTGAGATACCGACGATCGAATCTCGGGCAAGTAACATACCGATGACAAAGGGAACAACGTATGTTGTTATGCGGTTTGACCGATAAAGATCTTCGTAGAATATGTGGGAGCCAATATGAGCATCCAGATTCCTCTATTGGTTATTGACCGGAGATGTGTCTCGGTCATGTCTACATAGTTCTTGAACCGTAGGGTCCGCGCGCTTAACGTTCGGTGACGACTTATATTATGAGTTATGTGTTTTGATGTACCGAAGGTAGTTCGGAGTCCCGGATGAGATCGGGGACATGACGAGGAGTCTCGAAATGGTCGAGACGTAAATATCGATATATTGGACGACTATATTCGGACATCGGAAAGGTTCCGAGTGATTCGGGTATTTATCGGAGTATCGGAGAGTTACGGCAATTCGCCGGGGAGTATATGGGCCATATTGGGCTTTAGGGGAAAGAGAGACGGGAGGCTGCGCGCCCCCAAAAGCTTAGTCCGAATTGGACTAGGGGGAGGGGTTGCGCCCCCTCCTTCCTTCTCTTTTCTTTTCCCTTTCCTTGACTCCTACTCCTACTACTTGGAAGGGGGATCCTACTCCCAGTGGGAGTAGGACTCCTCCAGGGCGCGCCATAGGAGGGCCGGCCCTCCCCCCTCCTCCACTCCTTTATATATGGGGGCAGGGGGCACCTCTAGACACACAAGTTGATCTGTTGATCTCTCCCAGCCGTGTCCGGTGCCCCCTCCACGATATTCCACCTCGGTCATATCGTAGTGGTGCTTAGGAGAAGCCCTGCATCGGTAGCAACATCATCACCGTCATCACGCCGTCGTGTTGACGGAACTCTCCCGTGAAGCTCTGCTGGATTGGAGTTCGCGGGACGTCATCGAGCTGAACGTGTGCTGAACTCGGAGGTGTCATACGTTCGGTACTTGGATCGGTCGGATCGTGAAGACGTACGACTACATCAACAATGTTGTGCTAACGCTTCCGCTTTCGGTCTACGAGGGTACGTGGACTCACTCTCCCCACTCGTTGCTATGCATCACCATGATCTTGCATGTGCGTAGATTTTTTTTTTTTGAAATTACTACGTTCTCCAACAGGGTGATGGTGCCCAAGTGCCTCATGGGCCCATTTTAGCTCCTTTTCGCGTGATACCAACTTTAAAAAATCTTATAAATAGGGAACCCTCCCAAAAGTTAACCTAGAACTTCGGCTCCACCGCCGCAAGCCTTTGTACCAAAGAGATCCCATCTGGAGCCCTGTTTTGACACCCTGCCAGAGGGGGGAATTATCAGCGGAGGCCATCTTCATCATCCCGACGGTCTCCATGAGGAGGAGGGAGTAGTTCACCCGCTGAGGGTATGTACCTGTAGCTATGTGTTTGATCTCTCTCTCTCTCCATCTCTCTCTCTCTCTCTCGTGTGTTGATTTGACACGATCTTGATGTACCATGAGCTGTGTTAATATAGTTGGATCATATGGTGTTTCTCCCTCTATCTTGTTGTAATGAATTGAGATTTTACCTTTGAGGTTTCACTATTATCGGATTGAATATTTTGGATTTGAGAACACTTGATGTATGTCTTGTATCTGGATAACCGTGCTGACAATGGGGTGTTCCATTGATTCACATGATGTATCTTTTGGTACTCAGCTCACGGATTCCCGTGGTGACATTGGGTAATCTATGCATAGGGTTGATACACGTTTTCGTCCTACTTTCTCTGGTAGAAATCTTGGGACACTCTTTGAAGTTCTTTGTGTTGGATTGAATATTATTAATCTGATGTTGTTTGATGCATATCGTATAATTAACCCACGGATACTTGTGGTGACATTGGAGTATCTAGGTGGCATTACGATTGATTGATGTGTATCATATTGTGTTATTTTAGTATGAACTCTAGGTCTGTTTGTGACACTTATAGGAATAGCTCAATAGATTGATCCGAAATGAGAACTTTGAGGTGGTTTACTACCTACAACAATTTTTCCTTATGTTCTCCGCTGTTGATAAGAACTTTGGAGTGATTCTTTGTTGCACCATGAGGGATTGTTATATGATTTACTTATGTTAGCACTGTTGAGAGATTGCACTAGTGAAAGTATGAACCCTAGGCCTTGTTTTTAAGCATTGCAATACTGTTTGTGCTCCGTTTTATCACTTGCTACCTTACTATTTTTATTTTTTCATATTATGAAAACCTATATCTAGTATCCATACAACACTTGTATCACCATCTCTTCGCCGAACTAGCGCACATCTACAATTGACCATTGTATTGGGTGTGTTGGCGACACAAGATATTTCTTGTATTTGGTTGCAGAGTTGTTTGAGAGAGACCATCTTTATCCTACGCCTCCTATCGATTGATAAACCTTAGGTCATCCACTTGAGAGAAATTTGTTGCTGTCATATAAAACTCTGCGCTTGGAGGCCCAACACGAGTCTACAAGAATAAGTTGTGTAGTAGACATCAGTGATCGGGTAACCCAAACCAATGATTTTGAAACGCGTGGGGAACAAGTCCACATTCCGGAATATCAAGATGCTGACCAGCTTACGATTTTTCTTCAGATGCATCAGAATCTTCGAGATCATCAGGTGCACGCACCACTCCTCAATGATGTTGTGGAGCATATGGACCCACAATGAAAACTAAAGAGCTAACGTTTGAATTGGGCACCTAAAATAATTTTTATGTTTGAACTATGTATTTTCGCTACCAATAAATGTTATTGACATGTGATATTCATGTGTATGATGGACGTGCATGAGTTTGAGGGTTTGGATTTGAGATGGTGGCTGTCTGGCAGGCCAAATGAGAGGCCGTCCGGCGTTGTCCGCGGACGTTTCCGAACGTGCCCGCGAGCGTATAGGAGTCAGAATTTGCCAAGTTCGGCTGTAGATGCTCTAACCATGCTTTTGTTACAACTACACAAGATATACACATGCATACGATTTGATTGGGACAGTTCATGCAAGCAAGGCAAGTACGTAACCATTATGGTTCATTCGACAGGTGCCTAGATCTGCACAGTGACATGCACAAACATGGTCCAAACGATGAACAGATATATACGTACGTACGTACCAAACTACCAATCGCCCAGAGACGGGCAACGGCATCATTTTATCCACATAAATACCTCCAGACGTGCACTGACATTTGGAGCCTACCAAATGATGGGCCACACCAGTGTCACTGTCATCGCAGCCAGCTGCCGTGGCACTGCAAGAGTATACGAGTAGCAGCTAGCAGCCAACACCCTGGACCTGGAGGCATGAGACGTATCCTGCTATGTAGTGTATGTCGACTGGTATATATGCTGTGAGCTGGTTTGGTCTTTGGTCTTTGGTCTTTGGTGTAGTGTAAGAGAATCTGGAGCTCCGCCAAGCCAGGAGCTCCGGACAAAATCCACTTCACCAGCCAGCTGCTTTGCAGTCTCTGTGTGTCTCTGTGTGCGTGAGAGAGGTGTGTGCGCGCGCGCGTGCAAGCGTAATGGTGATTCGCTTTCTATTCCTCCTATGTGGTCTCTATCTCCATGTCTAAAGCTCACACCAGCCCCATACGTACGTACGGGCTATGATGGAGCAGGGAGAAGCTCGAGAAACTCTTTTGCATGCACAACCGGTTGCTTTGGGAGATGATGCTTATTACCAGCTACGCTAGGCTACCGTTGCATTAGGCCAGCCGCTTAAGGCTGGTCATAGTGGGGAGTAACTTAGACTAGTAACATGTACTTTCTCCGTAAACTAATATAAAAGCGTTTAGAATACTAAAATAGTGATCTAAACGTTTTTATATTAGTGTACAGAGGGAGTATATGTTACTAGGCTATGTGACTACCTCTATAGTGGGTAGTAACATATATGTAGTGTTATGCATCACTTCATTTATTACTTCATAGACTCATTTAGCATTGGGAACCGCTAGGTGATGGTAACATATTATGTTACTCTATTTGTCTCCTCATTAACTACTTGACACATCATCACTTTTGCTTATGTGGCAGCTATATTACTACTTATGTTACTCCCAGTATGACCAGCCTAATGAGAAGTGCTACCACACGATATAAAAATCGCGAAAGACACTAAGAGCAACTCCAACGCGCGGACCCAAATGAACAGATGCTTTGTTCGCTTTTTGTTCGACTGGGTCGGCCGCCCATCCGATGTCCTCCCTCTTTTTGATCTGAGTCGACAGTGCGCCTAATGCGCCGATTCGTATTTGACCGTGTGGTCGGATGGTCACCATTTTTCAACAAATATACACATTCTGCATAGTTTCACAAGCAAATAAGTATAGCATAGTTCCACAACCCAAATAAATATAGTTTACAAAACGAATAAAAATTAAATTCTCTCAAATACATTTAAAAAAAGATACATACATTGGTTGCCAACATGAGCTCACATATACTCAACCAAATCATCTTGCAGCTGAATGTAAGTTTTGCAATCATGCATTTGATGATGAAATTGGATGAACTGTGCAAACGTTGCCGCTCCTCCTCCATACTCAGTCACAACATTGTCACCCTGGAACTGAAACACTTGATCGTAGATACGTTCCGGCGTTCATCCTCTATGATCATATTATGCACAATCACACAAGCAGTCATCACCTCCAACAACTTCTTGGTGCTCCAAGTTCTAGCAGGATACCGAACGATGCCCCATCGAGATTGCAGAACACCAAAGGCATGCTCGACATCCTTCCTAGCACCCTCTTGCTCTTGAGAAAATCTTTTCCTCTTCTCTCCGACAGGGTCGGGAATTGTCTTTACAATAGTGGTCCACTGAGGATAAATACTGTCAGCTAGGTAGTATCCTTTGTTGTAGTTGTGGCCGTTGATGTTAACATTCACCAGCGGGCTATTGCCTTCGGCAAGCCTTGAAAACACCGATGAGTGTTGAAGCACGTTGATATCATTGTGCAATCTGGCCATCTCAAAGAAAAAGTGCTAGATCCAGAGATCTTGTGAGGTCACGACCTCAAGTATGACAGTGCAAGCCCTAACATGGCCCCGATACTGCCCTTGCCAAGCAAAAGGGCAGTTCTTCCACTCCCAGTGCATGTAGTCTGTACTGCCAAGCATCCCTTAGAAGCCCCTGCTGGCATTGATCGCCAACAAGCGGATTGTATCTTCAGCAGTCGGCTCTCTCAAGTACTCTGGGCCAAACACTGCAATCACAGCTTTGCAGAACCTGTACATGGACTCTAGACATGTAGACTCTCATATGGACGTACTCATCAATGAGATCACCGGGCACTCCGTATGGAAGCATCCGGATAGCTGCAGTGCATTTTTGATAAGAGGAGAAGCCAATATTTCCAAGGGCATCCTCCTTGCACTCGAAATACTTATCGTATCCGACCACCCCCTCTCGAATATGGTTTAAAAGATGCCTAGCCATATGGAAACGCCCCCGGAATTGGTGATGTTTGAACAGCTGGTTGGCCGTCTCAAAGTAGTCCTTCCAAAGAAGGAAATGGTCGCTCTCTCGGTTGCGATTTAACGTAGGAGTGTGCCCTAGGATCGAGCCCCGAAACAACGGCCGTTGCTTATTAAGGTGGTCAGGGACCAACACAGCAACCACCATCTCCTCATCATCGGATGAGGAATTTTCGAAGTCATAGAGAAAACTATGGAAAAAGAACTCGTCGGCGGAGTCCATTTGTACCTTGGGGGCAAACTATCGAACAGCTTGCGGGTGTTGTCTAGGAAGCTTGCCGGCGAAGAGATGCGTGGCTCCCCCGGACCAGGTAGTTAGCGTGGCGGCGTTCGACGAGCGTGGCGGCATCAGGCGAGCGCGGCAGCGGCAGACAGAGGAGCTGGGCGGCGGCGACGACGGGGTGGGGCGGGCGAGGGCTTGCTGTCGATAGGGGTGGAAGAGAATGGCCAATGTGCCACTGACTGGCGGGCCAGGGGGATGAGTAGGCGTGCGTCCATCCGTGTCCACGCAGACGCAAATGAGACCCAAATTTGGTTCAGGAATGGGTCAGCAGGCGGATGAAAAGCGGAAGTGCGTCCGTTTGGGTTGACGCATTGGGCCGACTTTTCTGTCTGCGACGACCCAAACGGACACGCGCGGATAAAATGGTTCAGCGCGTTGGAGTTGCTCTAAGGGCCGCTTTGATTCGCAGGATTTTTAAAATGCAAAAATAGGCAAAAACACATGAATGAAGTGGCATGCCATCTTCTTCTTTTTTTCGGAAAAACTTTCAATCTATTCATCTTCAATCATGGCAGTACAACGAATACCAGAAATAAAAATTACATCCAGATTCTACACAATTAGCATGAGCGTTGGATTGCACTTAGAAAAAACGTAGGATTCTTCACAAAAGATTGGAGTGGATGAAATTTTATACCTTTGAAAAACTAGTACTAGTGAATCCAAAGAAAAATTTCCTATAGATCATAATCCTACTAATCAAACAACCAATATAGGAATAAATCCTAAGGACAAGAATCCTCCAAAATCCCTTTATAAATTCTTTGAATCAAAGATAGTCTGAGATTGCGGTGTGCAAGTGTAGCTAGAGGCTATACCTAGTGTGGCATGCATTTCTGAAAAGCTACACATCTCCTTTAGTCCCCCCTAAGGATTAAGGAAGTATTATCCCGTTGTCCTTGTGCCCATGTCCTTTGCTCTTTGCTTTACTCACTTTATTGTAAGAGAAGCAGCACGCAGCAGACAGGAGAGCAAGCTAGCAATGGAGTCGTTGTGGAGGAGAGAGAGAGAGAGAGAGCGCAACATCTCCCTGCCTCTCCTTCCTCTCTATAAATCCAGCCTCACCTCCTTGCTCCTACCACCATCCTTCACACCAGTACACTGTTCTCCAATTACTCCCTAGATTAACCTAGCTCTCTCTCTCTCTCTCTCTCTCTGTGTGTGTGTGTGTCTCTCTCTCTCTCTCCAATAGCCGTGGTTGCCTCCTTGTCTTTGCTTCATGAGCCTTGAGCATACCCATCAAGATCCAGCTTTGTTCTCCCCACTAGTCTGCAAGAGCAAGACATAGAGAGAAACATCAAAACATATGAGCATCCCTTTGGTTTCCTTGGTCTTGCTTTCTGATCACTATTTGGAGGAGTGGTTTAATAATCGATCTAGTCAAGATTGTGCTGTGCCTGGCTCCCTGTATGCCACACATGTAGCCCAACCCATGGATGTGGTTGCCTGCTGTGGGTGGCGTGCAAGGGGCCAAGCATGCATATGTGTATATATCTTTCTTCTTTTTTTGTCCTTGAATTATTTGACGTTTCTCCATTTTTATCACTGCTTGCATTTTTATCCAATATCTGGATTTGGAGGTCCGTGGAATGTGTTTAATTCATCTTCATACCTTCTCCGCTCTTCGAAGAAACCAGGGAAGATACTTAATTATGCGCTCTAGGAACTTATATATGCTGTTTATTTGGGGATCACATTTAGCACATTACTGATGTGTCAAATGTTCCCTCTTTTTTTGCCTCTTCTTGATTTGATGCAGATGCTGTAACACAACCATGGTTTATTAATTTCCTTGCATGGTTCATACCTTTTTGGATCCCTTTTGTTCCTTCCTGTCATTTTACATGCATGTATTCCTTGAGCAATTTGCCCTAATTTTAATTTGCTTTTTGCTGAGGTTACAATCATGTATCCGTCATAGCGCTTCCTCCCATCGCTAACTCCATTTTTTTCACCTATGAAAGTGGCATGTACATAGGATTAATCTGTGGTAAAAATGTTCTAGGTACAAGCAATTAAGAGCAAGCAAGGTTCAGTACCTCAGTAGCCACTGTACATATCCGTGACCAAGAAATGTACTGGTATGGAATAGAGTTTGCCCTTCCACAGTTTCACTCGTTCGCTTTAATTTCCAAGCGCAGTTATTTTCCCATTTTGGAACATGCATGTTTCTCCATTGTGCTTATCATATGCTCATGCTCGCGCTCCTCCAGTTTCTGATAATAATCTCTGTATAGCAAGCTGAATCCATACGATATAGGTCTAAAACGTTGGGTCATAATGGTTTTTTGTATAGAATATCTGGTGCATAGACTTGCAAAAGCTCTAGTTCCTTAAAGAGTTGGGTTATCTGAACTTTGAGGCTCTGAAGCAATACTACCACTTCAGTTTTAAACTTGAATTTCTCCCTTCTAAAGTGTTCAATTGTACTTTATTAGTAACTATTTTCCTCACCGGTTTGGATGGCGGTCATGTAATAGGATAGGTGCTTAGTTTCCTATCTATTGTATTTGCCTGCCGGTTGTGGCTGTCTGGTTTGCTGCTTGAGTGCTCTGTGTTGAGCACAGCCTTTTTTTGTTTGTTTGAAGACTGCGAGACTATTGTTGGATCTTTTGCTTATTAATAATATGGCCGTATGCATCGCTCTGATGCAGAGGCCGGGGCAAACCCCCTTTCCGAAAAAAAAACTATTTTCCTCAAAACTGCTCAAGCTTACATTAGTAGAAGTGCTCTCCGGAGGAGTCGTAATGAAAAGATTCTGCTTCCGAGCGTCTTGTACACCATAATAAAGCTCCTATAGCTAACCAAAGTTAAAATGCATGCTATGCACACAAAGGTCACAAGCTATTTTCACTTGTTAGCCTTATTTCAACTCGGTCGCATTTAATTTGTATTAACTTCACTCCGTTTGAACCACTATATATTTGATTTAAAGCCAGTAGGCTACTAGTAGTAGATGAGTACAGCAGCACAAGTTGCATGTAATCGTCAAGGATGATTTATATATTTCTGTATGAGCTCGTATGTTTTAAGGATGAAATTGCAAATGGCAATGACTTACCCATGTGTTTTTTGGACAAAACAAGGTCAATTTCTTACTAGCGTCTGACACATACGTATGAGTTTTCCCCACACACAAAATAACTAGTACTACCTCCGATCCAAGATAAGTGTCTCGGCTTTGAACTAAGGTTAATTCAAAAACTAGCTCAAAGTTGCGACACTTATTTTGGATAGGAGGGAGTAATATATATGAATATTAAGTACATTATGCTATAGGAATTTTGAGCTGTATGCGTATATCCTCCATTTGCGCGCCGAGGCGAGTTGAAGATGGTTTTGTTGATCCATCCAATCCGCAGCACACCATCATTGCAGGGTGTGGCGCGCAATGGATGCAATCACTAATAATCCATCGCAGAATCCATGATCTGATTTTACAAGGGTTATTAAATTAAAAGGAGAGATTAGTTTTTTGCGGGGAAAAAGGAGAGATTAGTTAATTGACTACTCACTCAAAGCCAAGACAAAGGCATGGCTTTTGCCCTCTCACATAGATCAAGACATAGTCAAACCTGAATCAAAGTGACTATTCTCTGTTGTTGTGGTTAGTGGCTTAGTGCTCCCTCTGTAAAGAAATATAAGAGCATTTAGCTAGTGATCTAAACGCTCTTATATTTCTTTATGGAGGGAGTATATTATAATTTCAAAGACATGCCCACGGTGATATTCTTTGGACCAAGTGAACAGAAAAAGATTTTTTAGATGAGCAGGGGTGCACCGCAGCTGACCAAATGCTTAAACTGGTAGGGGAAGATGGAGAAAATCTGCTTGTCCTAGATTGGAATGTCGCAAACGTAATCCCTGTCCCTGCGGATTAATTTGCTTCGTCAGTAATCCATGCATTTGAAACATTGATTAGTTAGTTGATGATCACCATGCACACCAGTACCAGGACCAATGGTCCATCTCCTCACTCATATGCCAGCTTCTCATCAACAGCCGGTCATTTCTGCATGCATGGACCATGGACCGCTCCAATGGCAGCAGCAATGCAGTGCCACTATGCACCTTTACAAGGAGAGCTGCCATTGGGGCCTGGCCGCAGGGGCAAAAGAGAAGGGAAGGTATAGTGATGGTGACGGTGAGGGCAGAGGGGAGGACACTGCCGTGCCTTGTGCCCATGTTGGGATTACCTCACTGGCTGGGAGGCGGAGGAGCACCTGGCTGGGTTCCTTCTTCCACGGGGAGCTGCTCGCATGATGGTGATGCAGACATCATAGCAGCTAGCTGCTTGCTTGGTAGTAGTAGTAGTAGAAGAACACCTGCTATGGTGCTGGAGGCCTGCTTGCTGAGACAGACAATACATCAGTCTCTACATTATCCAAATTACACCCAAGCTGAAAGCAAATGTAATAGTATACAGGAAAAAAGGAGACGATGGAAACTGATCATAGCAAGATGCGTTTTGCATTTTGGTAGTTCATGGCAACGTCTGGGGAACATGCCCTTATAATGTTGGTCATTTATGAACTGTAAGTCAAGCGGGCAACCAAACCAGCTCATCTGGATTTTGTTGATACAGACAGGCTATGTACTCACAAGGATCTCAAACTTGTATTTTTCTTTTTTACCCACCAAACAAACAACAGACAGGATGTACATGCACAAATTATACAAGGACATTGCGCCACCAATCTAGCATTGTACACACAAAGTAAAACTCATGAACTTCTTTGTCCCAGCAATGCTGTGTACACCATAAACGAAGTGAATCTATACACTAGGGAGAAAACTTCTGGAAAAAAGGGTATCTGGCTATGCTACTTTTCTACATGGTCTTTGTATTTGCAACCAACTTCAGGTCACTCGCGCTCTGATATTGCGGTGAATGTTATGGAGGCTTGTGTCGTCTCTTGTGACAACAAAGGAGAAGAGTGTGCCATGATAGTGGATAGCAACGTGGAGGATGAAGCGAAAGCAATGTTATTTTCTCTCCTCATGCTCCTGATCTTAAGGTCCATAAAGTCGCTAATTGTAGCGGGCTTGCTGATCTTCTCCGAGTCAACATCCTTTTCGCCTGTTAGCATGCTGACGACAGTTGACATAGTGGGTCGATGTCTTGTGACATCTTGTGTACAGAGAAGTCCAACTTTCAGGAACCTGCAGGCTTGTTCAATATCCAAATCATCACCCGCAGAACTGTCTATGATTTTCGCCAAATCTCCCTGCTCATAATACATCCATGTCTGCAAGAGGAGAACCCCGTTGGTAACCTCTGGGAACTGTAGCAGCAAAGAACAGAAGTCCATGAGTTAGAAATTTTTGCTCCCTCCAGTCATGCTAAGAGGTTATACACGATTTATGCATTTATGTAGAGACAAGGAAGCAGCTAATGTGCTTGCCAGTGAGCAACTAAGATGTAAGTGCATGATAATACTACCTCCGTTCCTAAATATAAGTCTTTCTAGAGATTTTCAATATGGACTACATATGGGTGTAGTTTAGAGTGTAGATTCACTCGTTTTGCTCCGGATGTAGTCCATATTAGAATCCCTAGAAAGACTTATATTTAGGAACGGAGGGAGTAGTAATCATTTTTTTGTATTGTATTACTAATTTAATAAATGAAAAATGGACATGGCATGGCTAACATTCTGAAATGCAAGAGTTGTATGCATCTACACTAGTTTTTTTTACCAGAAATCAAGACTGCTTTTATGCACTCCAAATTTCTGACATGCCAGTACCATCCATCCATCAAACTCAAATTGTAAATAACTTCAGCTAAAACTAATTCATTCATTATGGTAAAATATACTCCCTCCGTCCCATAATATAAGAACGCTTTTCAAGCTTTGTTAGTTTGAAAAACGTTCTTATATTATGGGATGGAGGGACTAATAGTTTACTTTTTACCAATAAGAAATGGAAAAAGAAGAGAAAGAAATATGGTATTCTATTTCATCTAACCTTTTCCAGAAGTATCTGATCTTCATAGGGTAATCTTGAACTGGTGTTGGATCTCCCACTGACTATTTCCAGAAGCAAAACACCAAAACTATAAACATCTGACTTCCGTGTCACTTGTCCTCGAATGGCGTACTCAGGAGCCAAGTAACCTCTGTGAAGTAAAACCGAGTAAGTAATGCCGCAAGTTTATCAGACCATAATGATCATTTATGAATAACTATGTCTTTATTTGTTATTTCAATTGTAATTGCCTCTAACTTCTCCTATGAAACAGGTGGTGTGGTTTCATCATATGTGAAAGATTCTTTTGGGGTGTATAAAATTCAACCAATTAACTTGAAATGCCAATTATAAGCAGTAGCTTCTGAAGGCACACAGTACAAAACAAAGAAACTACTCCCTCCGTCCCATAATATAAGACGTTGAGCGTATTGGATGTAATAACGTCTTATATTATGGGACGGTGGGAGAAGTAAACATGCACTGCAGATGATAATTCATTATAGGTAGATAGTTCCATAGGACAAAATTAACTTACAATGTTCCTGCAACCCGTGTGCTAATATGTGACGCATTTGGAGGTAGAAGCTTTGCTAAACCGAAATCAGAAATTTTGGGGGTGAGATCCTTATCAAGAAGTATATTGCTTGCTTTGATATCCCGATGAACAATGTGGGGATTGACATCATCATGGAGGTATGCTAATCCTCGGGCGATACCAAGGCAAATATTTACTCTACTTCTCCAATTGAACTGGATATTGCTGCGGCCAGAACCTAATAAGAAATAAGAAGAGAAAAGCTAAGGAACATTAGAATATAGACCTTTTTCAGCAAATATGTATTAAGTTTTGAAGAACAGTACGATGAAAAGAACTAACCAAGAATTACCTAGAAGTGTTTGTGCAAGGCTATTATTCTCAAGGTAATTGTAGACAAGGATCCTCTGGTTTCCTTCCACACAATAGCCATAAAGGCTGACAAGATTGCCATGAGATATGTTGGAAATTGACATCAGTTCATTCAGAAACTCCTTTAGTCCTTGTCTTGATTCTACAGATAACACCTTGACAGCAATAAGTTTTCCATTCCTTAGCCGCCCCTACACCATTATGTGATCAAACTTTAAACGTGTACATTTATTCCATTAGAATTTCATTTGGCTTATTAGTTGAAGGTTACACACACTACCTTATATACAGATCCAAAACCCCCCTCACCAATCTTGTTGGATGGGTTAAAATTTTCTGTTGCCCTTGCTAGCTCCTTATAAGTGTATCTTATTGTATTAATATCACCAGGGAGGTCTGTAAAAATTAGGTTAAGTATTTAAATACGGCAATATGAAGAAGGTGACCATATCATAGTCCACAAGAGTGTAGAACAGTCTGTATAAGAGATATCTACCTTCAGTATGCGTAGAAATTTGCTGGCGTGTTGCCCCACTTTTATAGCAGAAGAAAGGAGAACAACCCATTACTTATATTCTCAAAATATGTCTGCCTTGCCGTTGTCAGTTCAATAAATATGTTTGCACTTATGATATCCGCACAGACATTTCACCAACCTTAAACAGCTGCCATCATATCCTGAAAATAAATGAAACTTATGGTCACCACAAAGAATTATACTGAATGAGCCCTTCTACACTACCAACCAATTACTGTGAACCATCATGTTCGTTGAGTTGTCAGTCGGTGGGTCTCAAACCTAGGTTAGCTAGGTGGTTTGAGCCGAATATTTCCCTAATTAATTGGGCAACTCTGCTTCTGCGAGGGTGAATTGCAGAGCTCCCACCCTTTCATTGTTTAAAAAAAAAACGCGGCCAATCTGTTCTTTTCAGTCCAACAGCTATATTAATTGGGATTTAGTTATATTTCTCCATCAAGAGGAGGAAGTAATATTATGTTAGTGTAAACTGTGACTACGTGCAGTGCTAAAAAGAAATGGACACTTTCTGCCTTGCAACTAGCAGCTAAATTAGGCACTACTACCTTATAATTAAACTATTATCTTTTGCATGAAAGATCAAAATTGCTGGTGTACTCCAGGGTGATCTGTTCAAGCTCAGAACATGCATAGAGTTCTCATCAGATAAACATATCTAACTACTACATCAGCAGCAGAAAGCAACTAACTTAAGCTTATAGCGACTATACAAATTAGATTAGGTCCACTATGACATAAATGGTACTTTTTAAAAGTGCGGTAGAGTATCTCAGTTTATCCACCTGCGACGGCTGCTACAACTTTAATAAATGGTCAGAGCTCCATGCCACAGGTATCAACAATATATTTATCAACATTTCAAATAAACTATTCGGCAGGATGTCACACTTGGACAGGCATTACCTCGTGGATGATTTCCTGCTAGGACTTCCAACTAATCTAGGGGGAAATGGTGGTGTATTTGTCTCGACAAAGATGATTTTATAGTCTAAGTGTCTCTGCTACCGATTAAACTAATCTATCTCACACCGTCACACGCAAGAGATCGCCAAAAGGTCCACGACTCCACCCAGCAGCTTCTGTGTTCACACAGGAAACCACATTTCAGCTGCACAACACTTCTCAATACCCTCATCCAAAACCAGCCAAAACCGGCAAAACGTTGTGACGATTATAAGCTATGGCGCAGGGCCAGGTACGAAACTACAATTTTCATCAGCGAGCAAAATCAAAGCCGATTTCAGTCTCTTGGGCGACCCTGGAACTGGAACTTCATCCCACGAATTCCTCCCAAATCTCCCTCTGAGTCAACCAATCAACGCCAGAATCAGAACCCTGGATAACCCCCTAACCCCTTGGTGAGGATCAGACCTAAGGCCGTAAAGTAGAATCAAAACGCCCAATTCTTCACCAGAGAGGAAGACCAGAGCACCCAACCAAGCAGAGTAGCAGACTGACCTGACCAACCGCAGCCTAATCCACCTTCCAGCCCCGGGGAACAGCCGCCCGGGAAACTCGAATCCGACGCGATCCGAGACCGCAGAAGAAGTTACCGCCACCCTCGCAGCGCGCGCAGGCAGACAGGCACCGCTCCTCAAGCAAGCAGACCCGGCGAGTCGTCAGCGGCCGCGAGGGTTCCCGAGCACGAGCGCAGCCCTTGGACTTAGCGCAGAGGCGGCGGCGGCGGGCGGGGGCTGGGAGGAGGAGGAGGAGGAGGAGGCGGGTGGGAAATGGCGGCGTTGGACTGTGAGGTTTCGGTCCCGAGTGATTATTTGACTTGTGCTTCCGCGGTGGGGGAGGGAGGAAGAGGAGGGGAAGGAGGGACGGGGCCGCGCACGCGGGCGCCTTGAAGTGGAGGGGGCTGAGGCTGGTCAAACGCCAAGTGTTGACCACGTGGCCGCGTTGGATGGTTTTGGGTTCGGGTTAGGGTTCGATGCGGCGGCTGCCTGTCTGGGCCTCCGCCTCGGCCTCGCGTGTGGACCGGACGGGACCGGACCGGGCACATGAAAAATATTACGTACTATCTTAGAGGACCAGGGGAGAATGAGTCAGGTCCATCGGGCTCTTTGGTTCTTTGATTTGATTTGATTGATGTGGTTCGCCAAAAAGATGAAAAGGTGACAATAGCGTGTGGAATCGATGAGGTGGGGACACGTGTGTAATCGCGAAATGTAGAGACTGAAACATCTTGACTGCAGCTTCACTTACCCACGTGTCCGGGCAATATACTTGCCGCGAGTTGTCTCAGTATGCGAACCACGTGTGGTTTAGGTTGGTTGCAGTGGTGGCATCTTAATCGATATCATGCATTTAGGAATAGCAAACAAGCTGACGTGGTAAAGAATTGAAGAAGAGAGAGGGTTAGACCTGTAAAACGAGAAGAATAGGCTGTGCAATCGCAATACATTGATCGGGGCACCAGACACGTATATATGAGTACATGGGGGGTCACAACTTCGACTATACAAAGAAAACAGGAGGTGGGTGTGACGCCCCCGATTCAATCTTACACTAATCATACACGCAAATGTGTACGATTAAGATCAGGGACTCACGGATAGATATCACAACACAACTCTAGACACAAATCGAAATAATACAAGCTTTATATTACAAGTCAGGGGCCTCGAGGGCTCGAATACATAAGCTCGATACATAAGAGTCAGCGGAAGCAACAATATCTGAGTACAGACATAAGTTAAGCAAGTTTTGCCTTAAGAAGGCTAGCACAACCATCAATGATCGAAGAGGCAGGGCCTCCTGTCTAGGACCTCCTAACTACTCCTGGTCGTCGACGGTCTCCACGTAGTAGTATCCGTCGGCGGTGGCATCTGGCTCCTGGGATCCACCAACTGGTTGCATCAACCGGAAAGGAGAAAGAAGGGGGACAAGGGGGTACCAAAGCAACCGTGAGTACTCATCCAAAGTATGCAAGCATCAGATCTATAGTAAGTATGCATTAGTATCAAATGAAAGGTTTGTATCTGTGGACTGAACTATAGAAAGCCAGAATAGAGGGGGAAGGCCTAGCCTATCGAAGACTAGCATCTTCAAGCAGCTCCAAGCATCTTGCAGCATGTAGAAGAGTAAAGAATAGCATTTTAATATTTAACAAACATGTTGTAACATTAACACCCAGAGATCCTTTCTCGACCCCCTGCGAGAAAGCAATCCCGGAGCCACATATCCATCACATATCTCAAGTATCCATTTCTAGTTATATAAGCTCAGGATGCAAGTCTGAACGTCCGTTACTGTGGACACGACTATTAATAAACAATCTTTCCTGCAAGGGTGCACCACGTTTTCCAACACGTTTGATTACTCTGGCCGGACACACTTTTCTGGGTCAATGCCCCGCCTCAGAAGATCAACACGTCGCAGCGCTACCTAGGCTCAGCAGAGAGCTCCCCGCCAGTCTACATCCTAAGCACTCTCGGGTCTTGGGCCCATCGCCCGCAGCACTCCGGGTCGTTGTGCGACGAGCCGGGATGAGCACCACCTCATCATGGATGGCACAGGCCCGACAGGCCCACGATGCTGAACTAGACGTCTGACAAAGCTTCGGCTGATACTGTGACGTCGAGACCCATAACTATTCTCGCGTGGTGGTTAGTGCGTAAAGGCCAGAGGCCAACTTAGAACAAATATCAAACCTGTTAGTGCATTGGGGGCTTGCGGAGACGAGCAGAGACTCACGATAATGTGACCCCGTCGCCCCGTCTTGTGGACTTACGGCAAGGGCCCAGAATGCACGACCGTGCCTCGTAGAAAACTCGCGGGTGCTCTACGGGCCCGCCCGACTTTCACATCAACTCGCGGGTACCCCTCAGGGCCGACCCGACTTCAACAATGGTCTCAAGTAAAGTCCGGGTAACCATGTGTCCGAAACATCAAGGAGGAAAACCCGAGGAATCACCCTCGGTGGATTCCCACTCGAGGTAACCATCAAGGTGAACATATGAGGAACCACCCTCGAGGTGCACACTTGAGGGGTTGCACGACAGAGTCGTATCGGGAGTGGTGAAAGAGGAATCACCCTCGATTACCACAACCGAATAGCTACACTACAGAGTTATCATCAGGAGTGCGTTACGAGGTATCACCCTCGGCACTCGATAGTATCTCTGCAGAGTTGAGCAACAAAGGGGTGCGATGTGATGTGAGGTGTCGGGCTCTGGTCATCGATCACGTTGATCGAGTCATCGATGATTAAGCAGGGGCAATAAGGACAAGGTGGGGGTCACTGATGGATCGCTAACCAACCTATACTAAGCAGTTTAGGATGAGCAGGTAAGGTACAACAGTAGGTACAAAAGCAGGCCATGCATTAGAATAGGAGTAATCAATTACAGTAGCAAAATCTAATGCAAGCATGAGAGAATGGAATGGGCGATATCAGGATGATCAAAGGGGGGGCTTGCCTGGAAGCTCCGTTGAAAGGGAAGAAGGGTCATCGGTGACGTAGTCGATCACAGTGGCATCAGCAGCGGTCTCGGGGTCTACCGGAGAGAAGAGGGGGAACAAACAGTAAATACAGAGCAAACAAGTGCAATACTATGCATGAAAAGACAATAAGCGATGCTAGAGGTGTTCTAACGCAGTGTTACATGATACCGGTGAAGGTGAATAACATCCAGGAAAGTTTTCCCGGTTCCAAACGTCTATCAGACAGATGAACCAAAGGGGAAGGGTTCGACGTTTGCTATGTCAGGGACGTGTGGCGGACAAATGGACCACGTGTTCGGATTCGTCTCGTCGTTCTGAGCAATTTTCATGTAGAAAACATTTTCATCCGACTTACGAATTATTTTCTATGATTTTTTAAAGTCTTATTAATATTCTGCAATTTAATTTAATTCAAAAATGATTAAAAGCTAGGGGCACCTAGCATAGGGTACGCAAAAGTGCACCCAGTGGCTGACAGGTGGGCCAAGGGGTCCCAGTTGACCAGTCAACGTTTGACTGGTCAACAGGGGGTGGGGGCCCCTGTCATTGACCCGTTAGCTAATTAGGAGTTAATTAGGCAGTTAACTAAACTAATTGTGTGAATTAATTAACTTTACTAATTAATTAAATTATTAATTATTAATTTTCTATATATCTTATTTCTTTCTTTTGAAAAAGGGGGTGTGGGCCCCTTTGGTAGTGGCCCAGGGCGGCTTATTGGGCACGGGTTAACGGGCCGAGGGCGGTGACGATGCCATGGACCTAGGGTAGGGTCATAGGCCTGTCCTGTACGCCCTACCCAAGGTCACTACCCTAGAATCAAGGACATTAAAATTATAGCAAGAGATACCGACTGAAGTAACCATGGAGTGCAATACACTCGACCAGTTACCCCACTCGGATACCCCCAATGTCACTCGACCAAGATGAAGTCATTAGACCATACAAGAAACCACTCAGAAGACCTAGAGTCACTCAGGATGGCAACGGTCAGGCGTTCACTCTGTAGTCTTACAGATCATTAATAGCACTTTATAGCTGGCGTTACCAGTAACACCCTGTCTTAATGTACATTGAACCCTATAATGGGGGACGGCTGGGGTCCTGGCGCACTCTATATAAGCCACCCCCCTCCTCTGGGACAAGGGGTCACACCCCTTGTAACACACACCTATATTTCAGTCGACCGCCTCAGGGCACCAAGACGTAGGGCTTTTACCTCCTCTGAGAGGGGCCTGAACTCGTAAACTCGTGTGTACAACCTCGCCGTAGCTAGGGCCTTGCCTCCTCATACGTACCCCCTACTCTTACTATCAGACTTAGTACCACGACAGTTGGCGCCCACCTTGAGGCAAAGCATCTTGGCGACTTCTGACGAGGTTGCATTTTTTTCTGATCTTCATCAACATGGTATCCGGCGGTGGTTTGGTCATGGGCCACGAGTTCCAACTCGCCACACTCACTTTCTTCGCCGACGACTCCGCTTGGCTCCAAGAAGCCCCCCTCGATGTCGAGGCTCTTCCGATCCGCGAGGCGTCGCACTTTCACGCGAGTGCCTGCGGCGTTCTCCTATGACAGCCGTCGACTCCGTATCGGTCGGTCTTTGCATCAACTGCTCACTCCGCTGGACGCTGCTGCAAGCAATCCAGTCGGTCGCGGCTCCAATGGTGGGTGAAGCATGTAGTGGCTCGTCAGACGGCTACCCCTCAAGTCGCGGCGATCGAGCCCGATGAATTTCTCTGCGGATCAGTCAACCCGTCATCTGGATCTGCGGATACTCTCTCCGAGCGCGGGAGCAGCGACCCCGCAGCAGAAGTTCTCATGGTTGACTACCATCGCAGCCCACCTGGGTTTTGCTGCAACGATAGCAACGGCGACGGTGACGGGCTGTCATACGACCATGATGAGTATGAGCCCCAACCTCTCAATTCGCAGCAGAGGGAAGAGTTACATCGCCGCAACGTGGAGGTGTTCCAGAGCCCCATCGTGGGGGAAACTGCCGAGGCTCGGGCCTTGGAAGCTGCTTGCCTGGCCACGTTGGCTGAGCGGGCGCGTTTGGAGAACCTCCAGCATTCTCTCGACGAACGCGCCCGTCGACTGATCCCCGAATCCAGTCAACGACCATTATTTCCACCTGAAACCCAGGTATACCGCACTCCGATCCAGAATCTTACAGCTGATGTACGTATAGCAGAGTCTATTCAACCATCCCGTTCAGAAGCTGGAAGAGGCTTGGAACAGATCCGAGCACTGCTCCGGGCAGCGGGAGAGCAAAACTCCGCCGTTTCTCAGTTGTGGAACAGGATTCACAACAGGTCAGTAAGGGCAGATACAGTTTAGTTGGCACACAATCCTGGGTCGCCTTTGCGACATGAAGATCGTGATCGCCGTCGAGATCGGCACCTGGGAAGAGACCATGCAGATTTTGATCGTGAGTATGCCCGTGACAACCAGCGTTGAGTGCTTTCGCCCCCTCCGTGGGACGGGTCATACGCACCCCGACGGTATGATGACAGGCGCCCGTATGGTAATGACCGCAGAGCTCCAGTCAACCCAAGAGAGCCTGGGTTCAATGCAAGGTCAGTCCTTGTGCAAGGTTTGGTCGACCGGAACAGAGCATACAGAGAAGGGTTGGATAGAGATCGATCTAGTGGAAGCAGAGTGCATGTTTCTGGCCCCGAGTGCTTCAGAAGAGCCATCCGAGACACTGAGATACCTCACAACTTTAGGTTGGCAATGGGCGTAAGTAAGTTCACTGGAGAATCGAAGCCTGACACTTGGTTGGAGGATTACCGAGTGGTTGTGCACATTGGTGGTGGCAACGATGAGGTGTCCATGAAACACCTCCCTTTGATGCTTGAGGGTTCTGCCATAGCCTGGTTGAATCAGTTGGCCCCTGGGAGCATTTTCAATTGGGAAGAGTTAGCCTGAGTGTTTACCAAAACATTTGAGGGCACCTGCAAGCGACCTGCTGGTTTGATAGAGTTGCAGCATTGTGTGCAGAAACAGAATGAGACTTTGAGAGACTATATCCAGAGGTGGACTACCCTTCATCACACGGTGGAGAATGTGTCGGAACACCAAGCAGTTTGTGCCTTTAAAGAAGGTGTTCACTACAAAGAGCTCAATCTAAAGTTCGGTCGGACTGGAGACATGTCTCTGACTTGGATGATGGAGATTGCCACTCGATACGCTAACGACGAAGAGGAGGACCGACTTCGGATTGGCAAAAATAAGTCAGTCGCCCAGGATACCGGAGGAGGAAACTCCAGTCGGAATCAGAAATGGAAAGCTGAGGTTGTAGGTCCTGCTAAGGTAGCAGTTTTGAATCAAGGGAAGTTCAAGGGGAAGCCTAAAGGGCCTTGGACCCCTAAAAAAGTGAAAGATCAAGCAGGAAATGATGTGCTTGATTTACCGTGTCATATACACACTGTTGGGGAAACTGAACACCTATGGGTCACAAGGATCCCTTCTATGTTAGGTGGGGGATTAGCTGCACGAAGAGCAGGTCGAGCCGTTAGCACACGGGGGATTTTTATCCAGGTTCGGGCCGCAAAGATGCGTAATACCCTAGTCCTGCTTGTCTGGTTATATGTGTGTTCTTGAGCTTTTGAACTAGCTACGGTGGGTGCTTTGTTCAAAACTTCGAATCCTCTCTCCATGTGCCTTGGGCCTCCTTTTATACGAAAAGGGGTTGCCACAGTGGCACACAGGAGGTGGTAAACTACAGTGCATGACCTTATCGCTTGGCAATGTAGGACAAACACATTTAATGCGTTGCGTACATGTCCTCTTGCTTTATTGGGGATGGCAACAGAAGTCATCCCATCCTTCATCGCTCCTCCTTGCTTAGACATGCGTCTGGGTCGACGAGGCATGCAGTGCGATGCTGGCCAACTAGCTGCTGTGTTGGCACCATGGCAAGCTTCCACGAAGAACTGCATGCCGCCACACAGGCGTCTGCTTAGTTGGTACGCCGATCGTTGCACTGGAGTGGTGGTGAGGTGGCGAAACCTTGTCGGGCGCGGGTCTGGCCGTGGCACAGTGATCATCCCCGGCAAGGCTTGCCGGGGCCTTGGAGTCATCCCCGGCAAAGGCCTTGCCGGGGGTCTTTGTCTTCTGGTACCACGTGGATCTGTGGACTGTCAATCTTCATGAGGATCTGCATGCTATCGAGCATGCGCTCTCCAGATCTTTGTCTTTAACGTTGTCCATGGTGTCAGAGCTCTCAGCCCCAAGGGTGATGGACTTGCTGGTGCCATGTAGGACACCCCGTCAAGGCCCTTGCCGGGGGTGGTCCAACTCGCCATCTACTCCTTGCGCTTCGGGTATCTGTCTTGGTAGTCTTCGTACTTTGCTTTCCAGTGCCTCACCAAGCCCTGCCGTAGGTGTGGCTGCGACTGCTCGTGCACTAGTAAGGGGTATAGAGGTAACCATACTTTTGTACACCGACAGGAGCCCCCGGGCCAGGACCACACATAAGTGCAAGGCGTAGTTGGGCCAGGCCCAAAGCAGTGCACGGGCGAGCATGGTAGAGATGGATCACCACGATCTTTCTGTTAGTTGCGCTTCCCCATGACCCGCGTCGAGTGCGTGACGTGGGGGTCACGCGTGGGATGAGCGTGGCACGCATGCATCACCCCGCAGTCGATAGTAAATAGGCGGTTCGTGCTTCCCTTTTTAAAAGAAGAAGGAATCTGCAGGGGCGCTAGTCATTTACTAAGCGAACTCAGGTCACAGCTGCATGGCATCGTACCCCGCAATCACGGGGTGGAAAACGGTCATACCACCTGTCCCCACGCCCCCTTCTGCTTTGCCAGGTATCCTTCATGCCTTGGGAAGGGCAGGCAGTGGATGCAGAGGACGTGGGCATTAACATCAGGGCGGAAAACCAGGCGTTCGTTGATTGGAGGAGCGGGTCGGTTCTGATTCCCCTTGCTTCAGGAGGCCGCATTGGCCGCGCGGGGCGGCCGCCCTTTGGGCTGGGTGGCCTAGCCCCGGCCTTGCTCTTCTGTAAAGAGGGAGAGGGACAGTGCTTCTCCGCACTCGCCCTCTTCTCCCCCTCTTGCTTACCATCTTCCTCCCATTCGCCATGGTGAAAGGGCGCGCTGGCGCCTCAACGGCGGCGACGAGGGCTTCTGCTCGACAACGTGTTCCTCCCCCTTGAGAGCCTCCGGCGGCGGAGCCCGCCGCGAGGGGGAGAGGAAGGGGACGGGGCCGAGGTCGTCGCGGCACTTATACATGATCATGCCTAGATAATGTCATAATTATTCGCTTTTCCATCAATTGCTTGACAGTAATTTGTTCACCCACCGTAATACTTATGCTCTCGAGAGAAGCCTCTAGTGAAACCTATGGCCCCCGAGTCTATCTCTTATCATATTTGCTTTCAATCTACTTTTGTTTGCATCTTTACTTTCTTGCATCTATATCATAAAATACCAAAAATATATCTATCTTATCATACTATCTTTATTAGATCTCACTTTTGCAAGTGGCCGTGAAGGGATTGACAACCCCTTTATTGCGTTGGTTGCGAGTTCTCAGTTTGTTTGTGTAGGTGCGTGGGACTTTTGAGGAGCCTCCTACTGGATTGATACCTTGGTTCTCAAAAACTAAGGGAAATACTTACGCTACACTTGCTGCATCACCCTCTCCTCTTCGGGGAAAACCAACGCTAGCTCAAGACGTAGCAAGAAGGATTTCTGGCGCCGTTGCCGGGGAGGTCTTCGCTCAAGTCAAGACATACCAAGTACCCATCACAAACCCATCTCCCTCGCATTTACATTATTTGCCATTTGCCTCTCGTTTTCCTCTCTGCCACTTCACCCTTGCCGTTTTATTCGCCCTCTCTTTCCCAATCTCCTCCTCTCTTTTTCCGCTTGCCTTTTTTCTGTTTGCTTGTGTGGTGGATTACTTGTTGCCATGGCACAAGATAATACCAAGTTGTGTGATTTCTCGAATACCAATAATAATGATTTCCTTAGTACTCTGATTGCTCCTCTTAATGATGTTGAGTCTTGTGAAATCAATACTGCCTTGCTGAATCTTGTTATGAAAGATCAATTCGCCGGCCTTCCTAGTGAAGATGCCGCTACTCATCTAAACAATTTTGTTGATTTGTGTGACATGCACAAGAAGAAAGATACGGATAACAATATTGTCAAATTGAAGTTATTTCCGTTTTCACTTAGAGATCGTGCTAAAGTTTGGTTTTCGTCTTTGCCTAAAAATAGTATTGATTCTTGGAACAAGTGCAAAGATGCTTTTATCTCTAAGTATTTTCCTCCTGCTAAGATCATCACTCTTAGGAATGATATTATGAATTTTAAACAACTTGATCATGAGCATGTTGCCCAATCTTGGGAAATAATAAAATTGATGCTTCGCAATTGCCCTACTCATGGTTTGAATTTATGGATGATCATACAATTTTTTATGCCGGTTTGAACTTTGCTTCTAGAGATCTCTTAGATTCGGCCACGGGAGGCACGTTTATGGAAATTACATTAGGAGATGCTACAAAATTGCTTGATAATATTATGGCTAATTATTCTCAATGGCACACCGAAATATCTTCTAGTAAAAAAGTGCATGCTATAGAAGAAATCAATGTTTTGAGTGGAAAGATGGATGAACTTATGAAAATGTTTGCTACTAAAAATACTCCTCCTGATCCCAATGATATGTCTTTGTCTTCTTTGATTGAGAATAATAATGAATCTATGGATGTGAATTTTGTTGGTAGGAATAATTTTGGAAACAATGCTTACAGAGGAAATTTTAATGCTAGACCATTCCCTAGTAATCCCTCTAATAATTATGGAAATTCCTACAATAATTCTTATGGTAATTTTAATAAGATGCCCTCTGATTTTGAGAATAGTGTGAAAGAATTTATGATTTCTCAAAAGAATTTTAATGCTTTGCTTGAAGAAAAATTGCTCAAAGTTGATGATTTGGCTAGGAACATTGATAGACTTTCGTTCGATGTCAATTCTCTTAAACTTGGATCCTCTTATGCTAAGCATGATATCAATGAGTCTCTCAAAGTAATGAAAATCTCCATTGACGAGTGCAAGGAAAGAACCGCTAGATTGCGTGCTAAAAAAGAAAGCTTTATAAAAGCGTGTTCTTCTAATCTTCACGAAAATAATGATGAGGATCTTAAAGTTATTGATGCGTCTCCTATTAGATCTATGTTTTGCAATATGAATTTTGATGATTATGGGAGTGATGACGAATCAACTTTGCCTAGAAGGCGTCCCAAAAATTCAGAATCTTTAGATTTTAATGCTAAATTTGGTAAAAGAGAGATTGGAGAATCCTCAACTTCTAATAATATTGAACCTACTATCTCGTATTTCAAGGAATTTGATTATGGTAATTTCTCTTTAAAATGTTGTATTTCCTTGTTGCAATCCGTTGTTAATTCTCCTCATGCTTATAGTCAAAACAAAGCTTTTACCAAACATATTGTTGATGCCTTGATGCAATCTTATGATGAAAAGCTTAATTTGGAAGTTTCTATACCTAGAAAACTTAATGATGAGTGGGAACCTACTATAAAGATTAGAATTAAAGATTTTGAATGTTTTGCTTTGTGTGATTTGGGTGCTAGTGTTTCCACAATGCCGAAAACTTTATGCGATATTCTAGACTTCCATGATCTTGATGATTGCTCTTTAAATTTGCACCTTGCGGATTCCACCATTAAATAGCCTATGGGAAGAATCAATGATGTTCTTATTGTTGCTAATAGAAATTTGGTGCCCGTAGATTTTATCGTTCTTGATATAGATTGCAATCTTTCTTGCCCTATTATTCTTGGTAGACCTTTCCTTAGAACGATTGGTGCAATTATTGATATGAAGGAAGGGAACATTAGATTCCAATTTCCTTTAAAGAAACTCATGGAGCACTTTCCAAGAAAGAAAGTCAAATTACCTTATGAATCTATCATGCGTGCTACTTATGAATCAAGTGCCAAAGAGGCCACTCGTTCGATCTATCCTTGCTTTTATGCCTAGCTAGGGGCGTTAAACGATAGCGCTAGTTGGGAGGCAACCCAATTTTCCTTATGTTCTTTGTTTTTGTTCCTGTTTAGTGTTAAATTTAGTTTCTACTTCCTGTTTAGATGTGTTTTTATCTTTTGTTTAGTGTTTGTGCCAAGTAGAACCTATAGGATAAACTATGATGATGGTTGATTTGATTCTGCTGAAAACAGAAACTTTGCGCTCACGATAAAAAAATCAATAAATCACAGAAAAGAGATTTTGCGTTGATTCTTTTTGCTTCTGATCAATAAACACATTTTGAAGTACGTAATATTTTGGTAGGATTTTTAGAGTTCCAGAAGTTTGCGTTAGTTACAGATTTCTACAGACTGTTCTGTTTTTGACAGATTCTGTTTTTGGTGTGTTGTTTGCTTATTTCAATGCATCTATGGCTAATAAATTAGTTTATAAATCATAAGGAAGTTGGAATACAGTAGTTTTAGCACCAAAATAAATAAAGAATGAGTTCATCGCAGTACCTTATGTTGTGGTTTTGTTTTCTTTCACTAACGGAGCTTATAAGATTTCCTGTTGAGTTTTGTGTTGTGAAGTTTTCAAGTTTTGGGTAAAGCTTTTATGGACTATGGAATAAAGAGTGGCAAGAGCCTAAGCTTGGGGATGCTTATGGCACCCCAAGATATTCGAGAATAGCCAAAAGCCTAAGCTTGGGGATGCCCCGGGAAGGCATCCCCTCTTTCGTCTTCGTTCATTGGTAACTTTACTTGGAGCTATATTTTTATTCGCTACATGATATGTGTTTTGCTTGGAGCGTCGTGTACTATATTGGTATTTGCTTATTAGTTTACCACAATCATCCTTGCTGTAACACACCTTTTTGGAGAAGCCTATTTGATTAGAATTTGCTAGAATACTCTATGTGCTTCACTTACATCTTTTGAGCTTGATAGTTTTTGCTCTGGTGCTTCACTTATATCTTTTAGAGCATGGTGGTGGATTAATTTTATAGAAATTTCTAGTCTCTCATGCTTCACTTATATTATTTTGAGAGTCTCTTAGAACATCATGGTATTTGCTATGGTTTTAATTTGGTCCTAGAATGATGAGCATCCAAGTTGGGTATAATACAAACTATCATAGAAAGTGAATTGGATGCTATGATCAATTTGATGCTTGATAATTGTTTTGAGATATGGAGGTAGTAATATTAAAGTCATGCTAGTTGGGTGATTATGGATTTAAAGAATGCTTGAGTTGAAGTTTGTGATTCCCGTAGCATGCACGTATGGTGAACCGCTTTGTGATGAAGTTGGAGCACAATTTGATTTATTGATTGTCTTCCTTATGAGTGGCAGTCGGGGACGAGCGATGGTCTTTTCCTACCAATCTATCCCCCTAGGAGCATGCGTGTAGTGCTTTGGTTTTTGATGACTTCTAAATTTTTACAACAAGTATATGAGTTCTTTTGATTAATGTTGAGTCCATGGATTATATGCACTCCTTTCACCCCTCCATTATTGCTAGGCTCTCTTGTATCGTGCAACTTTCGCCGGTACCATACACCCACGATACTCCTTCCTCAAAACAGCCACCATACCTACCTATTATGGCATTTCCATAGCCATTCCGAGATATATTGCCATGAAACTTTCCACCGTTCCGTTCATATGACACACATTACTTTTGTCATATTGCTTTTTGCATGAACATGTAGTTGACATTGTATTTGTGGCAAAGCCACCATTCATAATTCTTTCATACATGTCACTCTTGATTCATTGCATATCCCGGTATACCGCCCGAGGCATTCATATAGAGTCATATTTTGTTCTAAGTATCAAGTTGTAATTGTTGAGTTGTAAAAAAATAGAAGTGTGATGATCATCATTATTAGAGCATTGTCCCAGTGGGGAAAGGATGATGGAGACTATGATTCCCCCATAAGTCGGGATGAGACTCTGGAAGAAATATATATATATATAAATATATATAAAAAAGGGGAGGCCATAAAAAAGAGAGGAGAAAAGGCCCAAATAAAAAAAATGAGAGAAAAAGAGAGAAGGGACAATGCTACTATCCTTTTACCACACTTGTGCTTCAAAGTAGCACCATGATCTTCATGATAGAGAGTCTCATATGTTGTCACTTCCATTTACTAGTGGGAATTTTTCATTATAGAACTTGGCTTGTATATTCCAATGACGGGCTTCCTCAAAATGCCCTAGGTCTTCGTGAGCAAGCAAGTTGGATGCACCCCACTAGTTTTCTTTTGTTGAGCATTCATATATTTATAGCTCTAGTGCATCCGTTGCATGGCAATCCCTACTCACTCACATTGATATCTATTAATGGGCATCTCCATAGCCCGTTGATACGCCTAGTTGATGTGAGACTATCATCTCCTTTTTGTCTTCTCCACAACCACCGTTCTATTCCACATATAGTGCTATGTCCATGGCTCACGCTCATGTATTGCGTGAAAGTTGAAAAAGTTTGAGATTATTAAAGTATGAAACAATTGCTTGGCTCGTCATCGGGGTTGTGCATGATTAAATACTTTGTGTGATGAAGATAGAGCTTAGCCAGACTATATGATTTTGTAGGGATAACTTTCTTTTGGCCATGCTATTTTGAGAAGACATGATTACTTGCTTAGTATGCTTGAAGTATTTCTATTTGTTTTATCAATATGAACTTTTATTTTGTATTACTTGGATCTGAACATTCATGCCACAATGAAAGAAAATTACATTATGAATTATGCTAGGTAGCATTCCACATCAAAAATTCTCTTTTTATCATTTACCTACTCGAGGACGAGCATGAATTAAGCTTGGGGATGCTTGATATGTCTCCAACGTATCTATAATTTTTGATTGTTCCATGCTATTATTACCTGTTTTGGATGCTTATGGGCTTTATTCTACATATTTATATCATTTTGGGGACTAACCTACTAACCGGAGGCCCAACCCATATTGCTGTTTTTTTTGCCTATTTCAGTATTTCGAAGAAAAGGAATATCAAACGGAGTCCAAACGGAATGAAACCTCCGGGAGAGTTATTTTTGGAACAAATCTGATCCGGAGAGCTTGGGGTGCAAGTCAAGAAAGCTCCGAGGGCCCCATGAGATAGGAGGGCCCCCCACTGTAGGGCGCGCCCCCCTGTCTCGTGGGCCCTCGGGCATCCACCGACGTACTTTTTCCTCCTATATATACCTACGGACCCCGAAAACATCCAGGGGCACCACGGAACACAATTTCCACCACCGTAACCTTCTGTATCCGTGAGATCCCATCTTGGAGCCTTCGCCGGCACTCTGCCGGAGGGGGAATCGACCATGGAGGGCCTCTACATCAACATCCTTGCCCCTACTATGAGTTGTGAGTAGTTTACCACAGACCTACGGGTCCATAGTTATTAGCTAGGTGGCTTCTTCTCTCTTTTTGGATCTCATTACAATGATCTCCCCCTCTCTTGTGGAGATCTATTCGATGTAATCTCTTTTTGCGGTGTGTTTGTCAAGATCCGATGAATTGTGAGTTTATGTTCAGATTTATCTATGGTTATTAATTGAATCTTCTCTGAATTCTTTTATGTATGATTGAGTTATCTTTGCAAGTCTCGTCGAATCATCGGTTTGGTTTGGCCTACTAGATTGATCTTTCTTGCCATGGGAGAAGTGCTTAGCTTTGGGTTCAATCTTGCGGTGTTCTTACCCAGTGACAGAAAGGGTTGCAAGACACGTATTGTATTGTTGCCATCGAGGATAACAAGATGGGGTTTATATCATATTGCATGAGTTTATCCCTCTACATCATATCATCTTGCTTAAAGCGTTACTCCGTTCTTATGAACTTAATACTCTGGATGCATGCTGGATAGCGGTCGATGTGTGGAGTAATAGTAGTAGATGCAGGCAGGAGTCGGTCTACTTGTTTTGGATGTGATGCCTATATACATGATCATGCCTAGATAACGTCATAATTATTTGCTTTTCTATCAATTGCTTGACAGTAATTTGTTCACCCACCGTAATACTTATGCTCTCGAGAGAAGCCTCTAGTGAAACCTATGGCCCCCGGGTCTATCTCTTATCATATTTGCTTTCAATCTACTTTTATTTGCATCTTTACTTTCTTGCATCTATATCATAAAATACAAAAAATATATCTATCTTATCGTACTATCTTTATTAGATCTCACTTTCGCAAGTGGCCGTGAAGGGATTGACAACCCCTTTATTGCGTTGGTTGCGAGTTCTCAGTTTGTTTGTGTAGGTGCGTGGGACTTTTGAGGAGCCTCCTACTGGATTGATACCTTGGTTCTCAAAAACTGAGGGAAATACTTACGCTACACTTGCTGCATCACCCTCTCCTCTTCGGGGAAAACCAACGCTAGGTCAAGACATAGCAGCGGCCATGTCGGGGACCAACCCTACGAGTTCTTCATCAGGCTATATAAGCCTGTGTGCAGTCGTCTCCGGCTCCCGACCCCGTTCGCCCGTGTGATGGACCAGGACCCACCGTAGGCCTTGAGGCTTCACATGAGGAGCTGCGGGAACGACAGCATGTGGGCTGACGTCGACTTTCCTCGCCCTCACGTCATGTACCTTCGCCAGGGGTGGAAGACTTTTGCACATGCCACAGCTTGTCGGAGGGGCACGTTCTCCATTTCAAGTTAATGGAGGGCGGCCTGCTCTCTGTCAAGGTCTTTGGGAGCTCAGGAATCCGCTTAGGGTGCTGCGTGGAGAGTTCCACCGATGATGAAAGCTCCTCCTCGAGCAACATCGGCGAGGAGGACAGTGCCAGCAATGAAGAAAGCAGCGGGTGGGAGGACGACGACTCCGACTCCAGCTGACCATCAGTAACAGCACCATTATCTGCTCCACCTCTTCCTTCCTCCGGCAACGCGCCTTGCTGGGGGTTGCGCCCTGCTGGCTCTGGTGCCGGTGGTGGATGGGCTTCCTCGTCAAGCTCTCCATCGCCGCGTTCCCCATGCCCGTCACCTTTCTTCGCCTGCCGTGCCTGGAGAGGAAAGGGGCAGGAATGGGGATTATGGGGAACTTATATTTTTCTCAATTTGTAGGCACCTGCCAAATCTTAACTTTCTAGAAAAATGTAATCTTTTGAGCCCATGCTTATGTTCTATAATATTTGTACTTGTATCAGCATATCAATGAAGAAGATAAGCTTTTGCTGGGAACTCATGCACGTAAACGTTCGTGCAGAGGCAAAATGACCCTTTAAAAAATGATTCTCCCCGGCAAGCCACCTTGTCGGCGCCCTCTGTGTCTGCCGGAGAATCACATCTGCTGGGTTACAGACGCAGGGTCCAGCCCCCTGCCAATCTCTTTCCGCCAAAGGTTTCTATAACCACCCCAGCCGAAGCAGCGTTCGAGTCGGGGATGGGAGCACCTAAGTCCAATCAGAGTGGGGAAGTCTTCTAATGCACAAGTCACAAGCTACGAACATGAATGGGCAAGAGATGAACTTTTATCTGGTTGGGTTGTCGGCGGAGACGCTGTGCCGGGCAGTCTTCCCAATTCCTTGCTCGAGCGTTGTTAGTGTAGCTGAAAGGAGGAGAGGATATGTGTCGTGGTTCTAAGTCTAACAGTAAGTATAGGGGGTACGAATGGGGAGGCAAGGTCCTAGCTACGGTGATATTGTACGCAAGTGTTTATGAGTTCAGGCCCCTCTCGGAGGAGGTAAAAGCCCTATGTCTCGGTGCCCGGAGGCGGTCGACTGGATTATGAGAGTGTGTGTTACAAGGGGTGCGAACCCTTGTGCCAGAGGAGGGGGGTGGCTTATATAGAGTGCGCCAGGACCCCGGCCATTCCCCATTACCAAGAGTTCAATGTACATAAAGATGGGGCGTTACTGATAATGCCAGCCGTAAAGTGCTTTTAGTAATCTTAAAGACTACAGAGTGAATACTTGACCGTTGCCGTTCAGAGTGACTCATGGTCTTCAATAGGTCGAGTGGTTTCTTGTATGGTCGAGTGATTGACTGGTCGTGTGACATCAGGAAGGAGGGGTACCCGAGTGATTAATCGGTCAAGTGGATTGCACTCGACGCCTTTATTGGGCACTCCTTGTTGTCTCTTGAGCTTCTTTGCTTCTAGGGTAGTGACCTTGGGTAGGGCGTATAGGCCAGGCCTATGACCCTACCCTAGGTCTATATCATCATCATTAGCCCTTGAATGGATTAAGGTCCGAGTGAAAAGAAGTTGAAGTTAGTCTTGTTTTGACTATTGAGCTTCACAAGTATCTATGTTGAACTGGAAGCACGTGTTGGAACTTCGGCTTCGTTTCAGTCGTCTTGATCGATTCAGAAGTTGCTGAGTGGATTTATACCGTCACTCGTTGAGTGTTATTTCTAACGCAAAATCTTTGGCGCGATTGGTTATGGCGTATCCCAGATTTCACGGGATTTGAAATTTTGGGGAAGCGTGCGGGGTGGAGCGTGCCGTGGTAAGCGGGATGGATAGACATGAGCGCCTCGATCTCCGCGCTGCCTTTTTTGCCACATACCCAGTGCGCGACTGTTGCGGGATTTGATAGGATCGCCCGGGCTCATGCATCAGCCACTCGGAAGTGGGTCCTTAAAAGGCGACGGGGCTAAAGCGCCTGCACTATGCGCGTCCATTCTCCTTCATTCTCCTCTGCTTCTCCACCGCATCTGGCTCCTCTGCTCCCGACACCGCCGCTCTGCCACCATGGTGAAGGACAAGATGGCAGCACTAGAACGCGCGAAGAAGGCGACGGGGGTGGCGAAAGGCAAGAAGACGAATCGGGGGTCGTCATTGCAGTCGGCGCTGCCACCGGGTTGGATCCAAGGCGATTGGATCTAATTTTCACTCCGGCCGGAAGATTTGGAGGAGCTGGCTGAGTCTGGGCTAATCGACAATGGGGCTACGCGGTTGCCGGAGGGGGAGACGGAACCACAGCCACGACCGGGTGAGTGTGTTCTGCTCGCCACCCATGACGACCGCAGTTTCTCCCTTCCCCCGCACCCTTTTTTCTAGGGTTTCTTGAACTTTTTCGGAGCCCAACTCCATTACTTCTCTCCCAACACCATCACATACCTTGCTGCGTTTGTGTCCGTGTGCGAAAATTTCCTGGGTTGTCGACCGCACTGGGGCCTTTTCAAGCACATCTTCACAATCCGCTCCCAGTCGGTGAAGAAAGCGAATACAAGTGACGAGAGAACACATGTTATCCAACTGTGTGGGGGTCTGGGTATCCAGAAGAGGAAAAGGAGCTCTTTCCCTTCTATGACACTTCCTGAGTCGGTGAGGGGCTGGCAGTCGACCTAGTTCTACTGTCAGGACATTACGACTCCAGGCCAGTCGACTGGACTTCCCCCTTTTTCCTTAGATCATGCACAAACCCCTTCTTTGCTGAAAGTGACCGCTGCGGAGAGGGTGGAAACGAACATGTTGGTCGAGAGAGTGGTCCAGTTGATCAATCAGGGTGTCACCAGCATGGATTTGTTGGAGGTGTTTCTCAGTCGACGCATCCAGCCGCTCCAGGCTCGTGATCACTGGATGTGGATGTACTCTAGAGCCAACGACATCGCTCCGGTTCATCTAGAGGAAGTTTCGGCCAAGACAGTGGCCCTGTGGCTGAAGGGTATCACAGGAAACAAGGACAACCCCATGGGGGCCAGGAGAGTCGACCCATTCAGCGACAGCAACCAGCCAGATAAGGTTTGGTCTCTGCTACCGACTGTCTTTTGATACTTTTGCGACTGTCTTCGAATCCGACTGATATTTACTTGACTTCTTGTCTTGTAGGTTTACAATGAGATGTATTTGATGCCCAATGGTGAACAGCTCTGGAGCAAGACCAGGAGGGAGAGGACAGCGTGAAGGAAAGCGGTGATTGGCAATCTCTAGAAGACGAGGATGAGGAGGAAAGCAATGAGTCAGATGACGACGAGATAGTCGACTCACCACGTCGTACAGAACATCGATCCAAGCTACTCCATGATCCAGCGGGCGGGCGTGGCAAGACCGTGGCTCCAAGCACTCAAGCACAGAAGTGCACTCGAACTTCGACTCCAGAGCCGACGGAGAAGGTTGCCAAGCAGCCCAAGGTCGTCCCCTCAATGGCTCGGAAGACTTTGCCCAAGATCAAGATGGATGTTCCTGTTGCCTCTGGGTGAGTGTTCCTTCTGTCTGCCTTTTCTTTCACCGACTGATACTTCTGTTCTGACCGAATGGATTGTAAACTTTTCCAGCCCAGCCTCAGCCGCTACTGGCATGGACGTTGACAAGGCCCCAGGTGACGAGGAAACCGATGATGCAGCTACCTCAAAAGCAAGTAAGTTACACTCCAATTGAATTTATTCTGCCGATTGAATTGTTGGCCGATTGAATTTCTGAGGTTACCTTTTGTTGCAGCTACACGAGACATCATTGAGCTTCCGGATGATGAAGAAGAAGTGCCTCTGAGAGAGAGAGAGAGGAGGAGGAGAGATAGGGCGTCAAGTGGGAAAGCGCCCGAGGGTCAGGTCCTTTAGTCGGCACCGGTGCTTGAGACAGTGGTCCAGCGATCCGGATATCTGGCTCGGACCTGTGTTACCTTTGCCAATCCGCTGTCGATTGACCATCCATCAGGGTCGACTGCTCAAACCTATGCCGCTCCAGTACAACTCCACGCATCTGACCCTATGGCTGCTCTGACTGCATTGCCCTCATCCCTCTTCACTGCATACCAGACCCCAGATGACTCACCGAGTGATGCCAGGGAGGCCCTTCTCCAGGTAAATCTCGTGATGGAGCAGATGAAGGTGGTGCATGAGGCTAGTCAGGTAGCTTATGATGCCAGCACCGCTCTGCAAACCAATGTTAATTCGGTTAGTTGATTCCCGACTGGTCTCTTGAAAAATGATAGTTGCTACTGTTGTCTCGTTTCCCATACAGTACTCTTGGATGAGCGTTTTGGAACCTATTATGTGCATCTATCATGGGTCTGTGTTTCACATCCAATCACCAACTGGGGTGTTTCTGTCTTAGAGTTGTATAGTTTTCCACTTGAGTCGACTAGGTTGAGTCAAGTGTTTTTCCGAACCAGTGGGGGCACGCAGAGTGCACCCACTGGGTGTAGTCCCCGAGACCGCGGTCGACTGTTGGTAGTTGGCTGGGGTCTGAGAATCTCCCTTCTTTTTTTTACTCATGCTGGGTAGACCATGCCGAGTGTAAAACCAAACCAGTGGGGGCACGCTAAGTGCACCCACTGGGTGTAGTCCCCGAGACTACTGTTGAATGGTTGATTCAGTGGTAGTCTTAGAACAACTTTCACTGCGATTGACTTTTGTATCTATCGACTGACATATCTTATTTGCTGACTGCAGAGGTCTTGTGATCTTGGGGCTCAACTTTCTGAACTGAATAAGAAGCAAATCAGCCTCAACTTAGATCTGGAACTGGCCAATAAGAACCTCAAGAATGCTCAGGACGAAGCGGCTATCATGGGAGGTAACCAATCGTCGACTGTCCACCTTGTGACTTGCTCTTCCCCACTTTGTTTAGTCTCTTTGAACCGAGTGGTTTCACTCGAACAGATGTGCGTAATGAAAACCGTCAACTTCAAGCTCGTGTGAAGAATGTTATTTCTTTAGAGAAAATGAAGCAGGCTCTGGAGAAGAAGGATCGGGACCTTGTTGCGGCCCAGAAGGAGGTGCGAGAGAAAACAACGCTTGCATACAAGAAGCTGGCTTCAGTCGGCAAGTTGGAAGAGGAGAACTCTAAGCTGAAGACCTCCGTCTTTGAGGCCAATCGGGAGGTTGAGCAACTGAAGAGAGATAAGGACATCTTGACCACGAAGTTGGAAACCTCAAGGCCAAGAAGGGCGAGCTAGATCTTATCTGGGACAGCTTGCTGCGAAGCTAGTCTTGAAGCTTGAAGGTATTCTTGTTCGACTAATTTGTTGACGTCGACTGACATGTCTTGTCAAACTGTCGACTCATTGTTTTTTCCGACAGTGCAGAACTTGGTCAAGACTTTGAAGCAGAAACTGAGCGGGTCGAGACAGGTCTCGACCCCATTAATTGTCCTGTCAAAGATGATGTTGCCATGAATGTGTTGCGGTTGGAATCACACATGGACAGCGCTGTTGCTTATCTTGCCCGACTGAAGGCAGCGATGACTCGGGTTGATGCTGAACTCTGGCCTCAGGCAGAACTCTCACAGGATCTCGAGTCTCTGATGGCTCGATTGAATCAAATACCTGACCGAGTGCAAGAATGGAAGAAATCATCTTCTCGCTGCGACACTGACGTCGCCATGTCATTGGTCCGGGTGCACCGCAAGGATGTCAGAGAAGACAAGCTAGCGGAACTCAAGGTTGCAAACACCAAAAAGCATAGTTTCCAGTCCTTCATGGACACTTTCCTTGACACCGCCACTTGCATCACAGGCAGCATTGACCTTGACAGTTTCTGCGATCTAGCAAGTCCTTCTCCTGACGAGTGATCAAAACATTATGCCCCACCTTTATTTGCCTCAGAATGCCGAGTGATTATGTAATCATTAAACTCTTTCAGGCTGGATGCCTGAGTACTTCTGCCTGCTGCGGTCCCGAGCTTTTGCGGGATTTATCTGAACTTGAATTTCTTTGAATATCATGGCTTTTGTTCTGGTTTTGAACTGTTTCTGACTGTCTTTCGATTCCGAGTGAACTTGATCTTCTCACGTTTTGTCGAGTGAAATGTACATTGTACTTGTCACGGAGCTCAGACACGGTGTCCAATCGACACCTCGTCGCCCTTGCGGATCAGGGTGATACATTGTACTTGTGATGAAGCTTAGACGCGGTGTTCAATCGACACCTCGTCGTCCTTGCAGATCTAGGTGGTACATTGTACTTGTGACGCAGCTCAGACTTGGTGTTCAATCGACACCTCGTCGTCCTTGCGGATAGGGATGGAGCGCACGTTGTATTTGTTGTGTAGCTCAGACGTGGTGTTCAATCGACACCTCGTCGTCCTTGCGGATAGGGATGGAGCGCACGTTGTATTTGTGACGCAGCTCAGACGCGGTGTTCAATCGACACCTCGTCGTCCCTACGGATAGGGATGGAGCGCACGTTGTATTTGTGACGCAGCTCAGATGTGGTGTTCAATCGACACCTCGTCATCCCTGCGGATAGGGATGGAGCGCATGTTGTATTTGTGGCGTAGCTCAAAGGATATTTGTGACCTAGGCAAGCGCGGGGTCGCAGCTAAGCTCCCGAGTGGGAGTATTGCTCTCCACTCGGAATGTTTTTAACTTAGGCGATATCGGGGTCGCAGCTAAGCTCCCGAGTGGGAGGATTGCTCTCCACTTGGAATGTTTTTAACTTAGGCAATTTCGGGGTCGTAGCTAAGCCCCCGAGTGGGAGGACTGCTCTCCACTCGGAGTGTTTTTAACTTAGGTGATTTCGGGGTCGCAGCTAAGCCCCCGAGTGGGAGGATTGCTCTCCACTCGGAATGTTTGTAACTTAGGCGATTTCGGGGTCAGAGCTAAGTCCCCGAGTGGGAGTATTTCTCTCCATTCGGAGTGTTTTTTAACTTAGACGATTTTGGGGTCGCAGCTAAGCCCCGGAGTGGGAGGATTGCTCTCCACTCGAAATGTTTTTAACTTAGGCGATTTCGGGGTCACAGTGATAACCCACAAGTGTAGGGGATAATTGTAGCCTCTTTCGGTAAGTAAGAGTGTCGAACCCAACGAGGAGCTAAAGGTAGAACAAATATTCTCTCAAGTCCTATCTGCCACTGATACGACTCTACGCACGCTTAGTGTTCGCTTTACCTAGAACAAGTATGAAACTAGAAGTACTTTGAAGGTGTTGTTGGATAGGTTTGCAAGATAATAAAGAGCACGTAAATAAAAAGTAGGGGCTCTTTAGATAAAGAAGCAATAAAGTAAATATAGTGAGTGTGGAAAAGTGGTGGTAGGAGTTGTGAAATTGTCCCTAAGCAACTGACTACTTTACTAGACCCATAGCAAGTTTTATGTGGGAGAGGCATAAGCTAACATACTTTCTCTTCTTGGATCATATGAACTTACGATTGGAACTCTAGCAAGCATCCTCAACTACTAAAGATCATTAAGGTAAAACCCAACCATAGCATTAAAGTATCAAGTCCCCTTTATCCCATAAACCACAACCCCCTTACTCAGGTTTATGCTTCTGTCACTCAAGCAACCCACTATAAGCGAATCATGAACATATTGCAACACCCTATAGAGGGAATCCCTCACGCTTGCGCGACACGGACGGCACAATAGGACAGCAACATAACCACAAGCAAATTAAACCAATCATAGCAATTCATCAATTACCGATAGGACAACGAAAATCTACTCAGACATCATAGGATGGCAACACATCATTGGATAATAATATGAAACATAAAGCACCATGTTCAAGTAGAGGGTATAGCGGGTTGCAGGAGAGTGGACCGCTGAATATAGATGGGGGAAGGTGATGGAGATGTTGGTGAAGATGGCGGAGGTGTTGGTGTAGATCGCGGTGATGATGATGGCCCCCGGCAGCGTTCCGGCGCCACCTGAAGCAAGGGGGAGAGAGCCCCCCTTCTTCTTCTTCTTCCTTGACCTTCTCCCTAGATGGGAGAAGGGTTTCCCCTCCGGTCCTTGGCTCCCATGGCGTGGGCGGGGCGAGAGACCCTCCGAGATTGGATCTGTCTCTCTGTCTCTATCCGTTTCTTCGTTTTCACCATTTCATTTATATCCGGAGATCCGTAACTCCGATTTGATTGAAACTTTCGCCCAGATTTTTCTCCAAAAATTAGTGACGGAGTTTCGGACTAGGGGGTGTTCGGATGGCCGAACTATCATCTTCGGCCGGACTCCAAGACTATGAAGATACAAGATTGAAGACTTCGTCCCGTGTCCGGATGGGACTTTCCTTGGCGTGGAAGGCAAGCTTGGCGATACGGATATGTAGATCTCCTACCATTGTAACCGACTTTGTGTAACCCTAGCCCTCTCCGGTGTCTATATAAACCGGATGGCTTTAGTCCTTAGGACGAACAACAATCATACCATAGGCTAGCTTCTAGGGTTTAGCCTCCTTGATCTCGTGGTAGATCCACTCTTGTAACACACATCATCAATATTAATCAAGCAGGACGTAGGGTTTTACCTCCATCAAGAGGGCCCGAACCTGGGTAAAACATCATGTCCCTTGTCTCCTGTTACCATCCGCCTAGACCCACAGTTCGGGACCCCCTACCCGAGATCCGCCGGTTTTGACACCGACATTGGTGATTTCATTGAGAGTTCGTCTGTGTCATCACCGATAGGCTCGATGGCTTCTTCGACCATCATCAACGACGCAGTCCAGGGTGAGACCTTTCTCCCCAAACAGATCTTCATATTCGGCGGCTTCGCACAGCTGGCCAATTCGCTTAGCCGTCTGGAGCAGATCAAAAGCTACGCCCCTAGCCGTCAGGTCAGGTTTGGAAGTTTGAACTTCACGGCTGACATCCGTGGGGACTTGATCCTCGATGGATTCGAGCCACAGCCGAGCGTGCTGCACTGTCACGGCGGGCATGATTTAGCTCTGCAGCCGGACAGTGCCCTGGAGGCCGCACTCGAACTCGCTCCGATCTTCAATTCAGAGCCAACTGTGCAGATCGAGGACGGATGGCTAGACACCGCCTCGGGGGCTGCAACCTCTACGGCGATAGAGCCGAACACTGACCTTGTCCCTCATAAAGCTCGTGACTCCGAGGTGCCGGACTCCTTGCCGGACTCTGAACCTCCAGCGCCCCCTCCGATCGAATCCGATTGGGCGCCGATCAGGGAGTTCACCACAGCGGACATCTTTCAACACTCACCTTTCAGCGACATCCTGAGTTCGCTAAAGTATCTCTCGTTATCAGGAGAGCCCTGGCCGGACTGCGGTCAGGACGGTTCGGATGCGGACGACGAAGAAATTCAAAGCCCACCCACCACCCACTTGGTAGCCGCTGTCGACGATCTAACCGACATGCTAAACTATGACTCCGAAGACATCAACGGTATGGACGACGATGCCGGAGACGACCAAAAACCAGCGCCTACTGGGCACGGGAAAGCCACCCCAACTCATGACGTATACATGGTGGATACACCAAAAGGAAGCGATAATGAGGGAAAACGGGACGTGGCGAAGGACCACTCCCCTAACAAACAACCAAAGCAGCGACGCAAGCGCCGCCCGAAGACCGGCATCGATAAAAACGGCACCCATACGGACCCGGTCCTAGAGCAGGGCGAAGCAGTGGACGACGCACATGTCAACAAGTAGCCAGCCGGACATGAACTGGACAAGCAACCCATCCCCAGCGAAGATGATCTCAGATCACCAGAGCATATGAATCTTCATAAAAGGCTCGTCGCCACTGCAAGAAGTTTGAAGAAGCAAAAGCGAAAGCTTAAAACAGCGGAGGACGCACTCAGAATGAGATGGAGCAAAGTACTCAACAACGCAGATAAACATGGCACTAGTCACCAGACAAAGAGCTACCCGAAGCGCAAGCTGTTGCCCGAATTTGACGAGGAGGCCTTAGAGCCCCCATAGTCAAAAAAGAAAGAAGCCGCCTGGCCGGATAGACGACCAGATGACAGGCCAAGAGCAACAAGGGGCGCCGCACACAAGCCGGCACACGATCAGCATAAAGATCCTCGGAAAAGGGACGACCCAGTCAGATCTATTTATGGGCCAAAAAAGAAGACTCTAGGAAGCAACATAACCCGCCGAGCATTCAAAGACAACGGCACACCCAAATACAGGGGCGCCGCACACCCACTATGTTTCACCGATGAGGTACTGGATCATGGATTTCCAGCGGGATTCAACCCCGTAAACATAGAAGAATATGACGGAACAACAGACCCCGGAGTCTGGATTGAGGACTACATCCTACACATACATATGGCCAGAGGAGACGATCTTCATGCCATAAAATACCTACCCCTCAAGCTCAAAGGGCCAGCTCGGCATTGGCTTAAAAGCCTCCCAGAAAATACCATTGGATGTTGGGAAGAACTTGAGGATGCGTTTCGAGCAAACTTTCAGGGGACCTATGTCCGCCCTCCGGATGTAGACGATTTAAGTCATATAACTCAACAGCCTGGAGAGTCAGCACGCAAATTCTAGAACAGGTTCCTCACTAAAAAGAACCAAATAGTAGACTGTCCGGACGCTGAAGCCTTAGCAGCCTTTAAACACAACGTCCGAGACGAATGGCTTGCCAGACACCTCGGCCAGGAAAAACCAAGAACAATGGCCGCGCTAACAAGCCTCATGACCCGCTTTTGCGCGGGGGAAGACAGCTGGCTGGCTAGATGCAGCACCAGTGACCCGAGTACATCCGAAGTTAGGGATGGAAATGGGAAATCACGACACAGAAAAGATCAGCGCCGGAATAAGGAAAATGGCCCGAATAGTACGGCGGTCAACGCCGGATTCAAAAGCTCTCGGCCGAACAACAAAACACTGCCCCTCAAGGACAACTGTGACGAGCTATCCAACCGAAACAAGATTCTGGATAGACTATGTCAAATACATGGCACCTCCGGGAAGGCCGCAAACCATACCCACAGAGATTGTTGGGTCTTCAAAGTGTCCGGCCGACTTAATGCCAAACACAAGGGGCTCGACACACCAAGCGGAAGTGACGAAACCCAAAAGTAGCAATCCGGAAAACAAAAGACTTTCCCACTAGAAGTCAAAACAGTGAACTCACATCATGTGATAACACGAAAAGACAGCGCGGCACCTGCTATACCAGGACACCGCCCGCAGAATGGGGATAGACACTACCAAAATTCGCCGTAGCAGCACTTCCTTCAAAGGAGTGACGCAGGCCTTTAAGCCAATTATACAGGCTCGGTACCACCAGAGGTTGTGTTCGGCTCATCCGACAACCTCCGTCGTGAAAAGCTCACTCTACGTCGCCCCATTCAAACGGTAGCCCTTAAGCACTATTAGGGTGCGCAGCTATCGCCAGCCCTAATGCAATACCACATTATGTGTTTTTTACGCTTAAGAATGCCCGGTCAACGTGGCATGATTTCATTAAAAAGTAACTCCGCATGTTCCTTGACCACAGAGAACGTGACACTGCTTCAACAGCCACACACTAATCAGACCTTGCAGGTCAAAGCCCCTAAAAACAGGTCATTCGGACCTCGGACATGGTCAGGCGAGTCCGGCGTAACTAAACAAGGGGCTTCCCAGCCGCATACCCCCTTCATAAGGGGCCGCGTGTATAAATGATGAGAGCCAATAAAGCTCAACTTTCCTCATTTTATTCTATATTAATACAACTTCTGCACGATATTTGTTGGAAACTAAGTCCTTCTCTTTTTCAGATGAAGCACATGCTACACCCGTCCAGGATACAGCACAACGGAGACACAGGCGCAGACGTGCAGCAGGGACCCGTTGCAAGGATTCTTTTTAGATTAAGACCCTGCGTAAACCTTTCTTACTGTCTCTTGTTGATACACACCCCCCGGTTCCCCACCATAGCCGAGGAGGCTGGCGTTTTGGCATTGGCCGCGTCAGAAGTTCCCGCCTGTACCTGGACACAAGGGGCTTAGGGCATTGTTCTTCCCGGTATCATAAAGACCGAACACCTCAGGGAGTGCTCGGCGTCTCGAGTTAGGCCTTATATGCATCAGCTCCGAATCATGTCTTTGGTCAAATGTTGGGTTCGCCCGGCTCTTGTGTTTTGCTGCCTTATGTTCCGCATTATCGACTAACGCGGCACCAGGAGAACTACTGCGATTGTGCCCCGGTTCCGCCGGGCGAGCACCTCAGTAGAGAAAGCCGAAAACTGACTGTCATGATATAGCGAGAGACTGGTCAACCACTTGATCGACCATTGAAATGTTTAGAATTCCTCCGCTTTGACGAAGGACCGTTTCCCGGTCAGGCACATACGTGCCCCGAGTTCGGGAAGAGCGGTGCCACCAGGGGCTATATAGTAGCCCCACATTCGAGCTCCTATGGCTAAGTGAAAGTGATAAAGCATTATAGTCTGGTTGCCTAGTTTGCTACACTATCACCTCCTTAAAAGGACAAAGACGTTGGATTAAGTGTGAAAAAGCGCTTTTCTTTTTGCAAACACCCCCGCACCATGTGCGTGGGGGCTGAAGCCAAAGACTGCCATCTTTCAGATTATACATACATATACGGCCGCACAGGAGATAGTTCAATACTTGAACACACAAGTATAAAAAGTCATTGCATTATAAATATAATCTCAGAAATCATACATGTCATTCAAACATAACATCTTTCAAGCACTGCGACTCTATTATACGAGCGCCCGACATGACTTCCTCAAAATAGTGCTCGGTGGGGAATTGGCTTTTGTCCGAACCCCGGGATGCAACAGCGGTGGCATCCATCTCCGCCCAGTATGTCTTACCACGGGCGAGAGCCATTCGTGCACCTTCTATGCATGCCGACCGCTTCATCGCCCCAATATGCGCCACCGCCCCAAGGAATTGCTGCAACAAGCCAAAATAACTCTTCGGCTTGGGCCTTTTCGGCCACAGATGAGCGACCACATCCGTCATGGCTAGTCCGGACAATCTATTCAGCTCAGCCCACTCAACCAGCCGATCACTCAACGGAAGTGGACGCTCCGGACTATGGAATTGAGACCAGGAAAGCTCTTCCATTTCATGATCCTCCTGGCTTCGAAAGTAAACGACTGCGTCCGCCGCACTCGCCGCCAAGTCCAGATAAGGATCCTCCGCACCGTAAAATCGGCCCAGCTGAGCATACTTTGGATCCGTGAACTTCCTACGCAGCATAAAGGGCTTTCCAGCCACAATGTCTCCGACCTGACGCAGTTCCTCCTTCATAGCCCGCATCGCACTACGGGCATCCTTGGCTTCGGCGTCGGCCTTCTTCAGGTCCTCTTGCTCCGCTCGACGTTCTCCTTCGAGAACCTCCAGGCGGTCGGTAGCAACTTTTAATTTCATGGCCATTCCGGCCATCTCCTCCCTGCTTCGGCAGTGAGCAGCCTTCTCGGCTTCTAGCTCTTCCGCTGCCTTCGAGGCAGCCGCCTCGCTTTTTCTGGCTTGCTCCTTGGCCCGAGCAAGTTCTGCTCGAAGGCCTTCCACAGCAGCAGCACTATCTGCATCAGGCATACAAATCATAAGGAATGGGCGTCAGCTCCCTTACTAGGCGACCGCAGAGCAACCACATACCTTGTGACTCATCGAGTCGTTTATTGACCAGCGAGATGTCCGCATCTGCAATGTCGAGTTGCCTCTTCAGCTCGGCAAATCCTTCAGTCCGGCTGGCCGCCGAACATTCCGCCACCTGCATAGGAAAGGCGACAATCTATAACTGAGATTATGATCCTCAACACGCTGCCGCTTTTGACAGCATACCAAGTCTCAGGGGCTACTATCTATACAGGGCGCACTTCATGTGCAAAACTGTCAAAAGGTATGTCATTTTTTGCGTACCTCAAATCCCGTCAGCAAACTTCCGACGGCCTCACACAACCCGGTTTCGGCGGACGAGATCCTTTCAATCACCATACCCATTAATGTGCGGTGATCTTCTGAGATGGACACCCTCTTAAGCAAATCCTGCAGCTCCACCAGCCGTACTCCAATGGGTGCCGAACTCTCTGGCCCCGCCGGACTCGAGGAGACCCTCCGCGACGACACCTCAGGGTCGTCCGCCCCGCGCGACGGGGCGGCAGATGGAGGCGTTTCGCTCTCCATCATCTCCGGACGAAGGTCTCCCGAAGATGAGCTGTGCTGAGATGGGCTGAGGTCCGAACTACAAAGTGAAAACTTCGGTTACCCTTAGAAATTAAACAGGGATGTCCACTATTACAAAATTCCCCCTTTTACTTACGGCTCGCTAGAGGGCTGATTCCTCCGAGGAGACAGCTTGGCCGGGGCTCTTCCCGTCCCGGGACCTTCCGGTGCAGATTTCTTTCCCCGCTTTGAGGCCTTAACCTCCGGGTCTTCGGAAGCAGTCCTCTTCTCCCCCTGGAAGTAGGGACTCTCGATTCCTCCCTTACTGAAAGCCTCGGTGGCAGAGGTGGTATGTCTCCTGTGCCCTTCTTCGCCCTCCTCCGAAGGTGCAACCTCTGACATTTTGATTAACGCGGGATCCTGCGTGGTCTCAGGGAGGGGGGCCGGACACCGTATCAGTTTTGCTTGCGCTATCCACTCCTGTCCAAAGGATAGCTGGTTAAAAGGCAAACCCACAGTAAATAAATGGACGATGTGTCCGGACACAGGGCTACTTACTTGAGTCTCCGGGCGATTGCAGCTTAGGCCGGCATCCTCGGTCAACTCCGGACGCATCCCTTGCGATCCGAAGAACAGTTCGTACATCTCCGCGGGTGTGAAACCCATGAAGTGTTGAAGAGCTCATGGCCCCTCCGGATTAAATTCCCACAGGCGAAGGGGGCGACGTTTGCATGGCAGTAGGTGCCGGATCAACATAACCTGTACCACTACGGCCAGATTGATCTCCCTTTCTTGGAGGCCTCGAATCCGGTCCTGCAACAGGGGAACGTCCTTGGAGGGCCCCCAGTCACGCCCCATGTTGACCCACGAAGTCAGCCGCTGTGGAGGGCCCGAGCGGGAGACGGGCGGCAGCCTCTGCCTGCTGCCCCTCGGAGCGGTGATATAGAACCACTCCTGTTGCCACAAGCCGAGCCCCTCCTGAAAAGAGCCCTCGAGCCATGGAGCATCGGACCTCTTGCTTATAACCGCCCCGCCGCACTCTGCCTGACGCCCCTCAATCATCTTCATCTCCACGTCGAAGGTTTTGAGCCACAAGCCAAAGTGAGGGGTAGTGCGGAGGAAGGCTTCGCAGACGACAATGAATGATGAGATGTGGAGGATAGACTCCGGAGCCAAGTCATGGAATTCCAGCCCATAGTAGAACATGAGCCCCCTCACGAAGGGATCCGTCGGGAAGCCTAAATCCCGACGGAGGTGAGACACGAACACGACGCTCTCACCAAGCTCGGGAGTGGGAATAACTTGCCCTCGGGCAGGCAGCCTATGCGAAATCTCGTAGGTTAAGTACATGGCGTCTCTTAGCTTTAGCACGTCCTCTTCCATGATGGAGGAGGGCATCCACCGGCCTCGTAGGTCGGGGCCGGACATTGTCGAAGATCAAAGGAATATGGAGCCCTGGGTGTTGGAACTCGGGCCGAGGGGCGGGTTCGATAGAGGATTGAAGGAAAAGAACGGGCCTTGGTCTCATTATAAAGAGGGAGAATACCAAGAGCCATCCCCGTGACCGTTTGGAACCCACCTTCGATGGAGGGGGCGTGGCAACGGGCGCGGTTGGGTTACCCACGTCCGTATTGATGGGAATCCCGGAATAAGGGGATCACGATCTCTGCTTCGACAAGACGTGCCAAGGAAACCGCCTCGCTAAACGCGCGGAGGTGGAACAATAAAAACAATTCGAGTAAAGGCTTGGTAATGGTGTGACGTCACGCCATAAAATACGTCAGCAGATTGAGCTTGTGTGATATTATTCTCTCTACGGTGGTCTGTGCAATTTATTTTGCAGAGCCGGACACTATCCTGGTGTTCACAATCTTCTATAAATTATTCGGAGGAAGAACCCGCCTTGCAATGCCGAAGACAACATGCGCGCCGGACTCGTTGTCATTGAAGCCTGGTTCAGGGGCTACTGAGGGAGTTCCGGACTAGGGGGTGTCCGGATGGCCAAACTATCATCTTCGGCCGGACTCCAAGCTATGAAGATACAAGATTGAAGACTTCGTCCTGTGTCCGGATGGGACTTTCCTTGGCGTGGAAGGCAAGCTTAGCGATACGGATATGTAGATCTCCTACCATTGTAACCGACTTTGTGTAACCCTAGCCCTCTCCGGTGTCTATATAAACCGGATGGCTTTAGTCCTTAGGACGAACAACAATCATACCATAGGCTAGCTTCTAGGGTTTAGCCTCCTTGATCTCGTGGTAGATCCACTCTTGTAACACACATCATCAATATTAATCAAGCAGGACGTAGGGTTTTACCTCCATCAAGAGGGCCCAAACCTGGGGAAAACATCGTGTCCCTTGTCTCCTATTACCATCCGCCTAGACGCACAGTTCGGGACCCCCTACCCGAGATCCGCCAGTTTTGACACCGACAATTAGCTTTCTTCCGGCAAAAGAAGAGCGTCAACTGCCTTACGAGGGGCCCACAAGGGTCAGGGGCGCGCCCAGGGGATGCATGCGCGCCCCCTGCCTCGTGGCCACCTCGGGCACCGTCTCGCGTTGATTTTTCCTCCCATATTTCCCAAATATTCCAAAAATATTCTTTGTCCGTTTTTATCCCGTTTGCAACAAACAAGAACTGGCACTGGGCACTGCAGCAATATGTTAGTCCCAAAAATAGTATAAAAAGTTGCCAAAAGTATATGAATGTTGAATAATATTGGCATGGAACAATCAAAAATTATAGACACGACGGAGACGTATCAGCATCCCCAAGCTTAATTCTTGCTCGTCCTCGAGTAGGTCAATGATAAAAAAGATATTTTTTGATGTGGAATGCTACCTAGCACAATCTTGATCATATGTCTAATCATGGCATGAATATTAAGACACGAGTGATTCAAAGCAATAGTCTATCATTTGACATAAAAACAATAATACTTCGAGCGTACCAATAAAGCAATCATGTCTTTTCAAAACAACATGGCCAAAGCAAGCTTACCCCTACAAAATCATATAGTTTGGCCATGCTTCATTTTCATCACCCAAAATGCTCCCATCATGCACAACCCCGATGACAAGTCGAGTAATTGGTTCATACTTTTTAACGCGCTTCAGCTTTTTCAACCCTCACGCAATACATGAGCGCAAGCCATGGATATAGCACTATAGGTGGAATAGAATATGATGGTGGAGGTTTATGTGGAGAAGACAAAAGGTGAGAAAGTCTCACATCGACGCGGGTAATCAACGGTCTATGGAGATGCCCATCAATTGATGTCAATGCGAGGAGTAGGGATTGCCATGCAACGGATGCACTAAGAGCTATAAGTGTATGAAAGCTCAAACTGAAACTAAGTGGTGTGCATCCAACTTGCTTGCTCATGAAGACCTAGGGCATTTGAGGAAGCCCATCGTTGGAATATAAAGCCAAGTTCTATAATGAAAATTCCCACTAGTATATGAAAGTGACAATATAGGAGACTATCTATATGAAGAACATGGTCCTACTCTGAAGCACAAGTGTGGTAAAAGCATAGTAACATTGCCCCTTTTCTTTCTTTTGGCGGGCTTCTTTGGCCCCCTTTTTTTATTTAGGCTTATTTGGCCTCTTTTTTTTGTGGGGCAATGCTCTATAATGATGATCATCACACTTTATTTACTTACAACTCAATATTACAACTCGATACTAGAACAAAGATATGACTCTATATGAATGCCTCCGGCGGTGTACCGGGATGTGCAATGATCTAGCGTAGCAATGACATCAAAAAATGGACAAGCCATGAAAACATCATGCTAGCTATCTTACGATCATGCAAGGCAATATGACAATGAATGCTCAAGTCATGTATATGATGATGATGGAAGTTGCATGACAATATATCTCAGAATGGCTATGGAAATGCCATAATAGGTAGGTATGGTGGCTGTTTTGAGGAAGATATAAGGAGGTTTATGTGTGATAGAGCGTATCATATCACGGGATTCGGATGCACCGGCGAAGTTTGCACCAACTCTCAAGGTGAGAAAGGGCAATGCACGGTACCGAAGAGGCTAGCAATGATGGAAAGGTAAAAGTGCGTATAATCCATGGACTCACATTAGTCATAAAGAAATCATATACTTATTGCAAAATTTTATTAGCCCTCGAAGCAAAGTACTACTACGCATGCCCCTAGGGGGATAGATTGGTAGTAAAAGACCATCGCTCGTCCCCAACCGCCACTCATAAGGAAGACAATCAAAGAAACACCCCATGCTTCAAATTTGTCACACAACGGTTACCATACGTGCATGCTAAGGGACTTGCAAACCTCAACACAAGTGTTTCTACAATCCACAACTACCCACTAGCATGACTCTAATATCACCATCTTTATATCGCAAAACTACTGCAAGGAATCAAACATATCATATTCAGCGATCTACAAGTTTATGTAGGATTTTATGACTAACCATGTGAATGACCAATTCCTGTCACCTCTCTAAATAGATATAAGTAAAGCAAGAGAGTTTAATTCTTTCTACAAAAGATATGCCCACGCTCTAACAAATATAAGTGAAGCAAAAGAGCATTCTACAAATGGCGGTTTTGTATGTGAAGAGAAACAGGCAATCCAAACTTCGAATGATATAAGTGAAGCATGTAAAGCATTCTATAAAGCCATACTCAAAAGATATAAGTGAAGTGCAATGGGCATTCTATAAATCAACCAAGGACTATCGCATACCAGCATGGTGCATAAAAAGAAAAGTGAAAACTAAATGCAAAAGACGCTCCAAGACTTGTACATATCGCATGAACGAAACAAATCCGAAAACATACCGATACTTGTTGAAGAAAGAGGGGATGCCTTCCGAGGCATCCCCAAGCTTAGAAGCTTGAGTCTCCTTGAATATTTACTTGGGGTGCCTCGTCATCCCCAACCTTGAGCTCTTGCCTCTCTTCCTTTTCCTCATATCAAGACCTCCTCGATCAAACACTTCACCCACACAAAACTTCAACAGAAAACTCGGTAAGATCCGTTAGTACAATAAAGCAAATCAGTACTCTATGTACTTTTGCAAACCAATTCATATTTTTTTTGCATTTTGTATACTTTAATATAGCTTTTCCATGGCTTAATCCACTGATAGAAATTGATAGTTTCATCAAAACAAGTAAACTATGCATCAAAAACAGAATCTGTCAAAAACAGAACAGTCTGTAGCAATATGAACATTCACCATACTTATGTTACCCCAACAATTCTACAACAATTAGGAAAAATAAACAATTTGTATATAAAGATATTGCAAAAAGAATCAGAACCATTTTACGTTCCAGTAAAAAATGTAAAATCGTGCACTACAGACAAAAGTTTCTGTCATGGACTGTACAAACCAACAAGCATTGTAAACATCCTAAAGGCAAACATTGGCACATTATTTTTATAATACAATGGAATTGTACAAGGGGATAATTATTTTTGATGAAAAGTTTCTGTAATTAAGATTCACAAAGTTTCCGTGAGCATGAACAAAGTTCAAGGAGCTCTCCCACTTCAACAATGCTTGTCTCTCTCAGTTTCACTTTCCTTTTTGAAAAGTTTTGGGTTCCCCTCTTTTTTTTGTTTTTTTTGTTTTTAGACTATATGAAAGCACACAACAGAAATAAATGACTCTCTAAAACTTCTGGGTTGTCTCCCTGGCAGCGCTTTCTTTAAAGCCATTAAGCCAGGCATATAGTGCTCAAGTAATGGATCCACCCGGATCCCAAGGTATATCAAAGCCAATTTTAATTAACAATGATTTGTAATTTAGTAGTGAGCACAAAGTAACATTTATCATGCAACAACAAAGTCTAACTCTCTTCCTATGCATCGGTATGTCATAAAAGAACAATTCATGCACACCAAGTAATGGCCAATGCATAGTATAAGCAGTTTCTTGCAATTTTATCATATTGGAAATATAGAGAGGTGGATATATAGTTCCTCTCTCATAATAATTGCAAGAAGGAGCAACAAGCACATGCATATTATATCTATCAAAATCATCATGTGCAACGGTAAAAGGCAACCCATCGATATAATCCTTAATAAGTGCAAACTTCTCCGATATAGTGTAGTTTGAAGAATTCAAAAAGATAATAGGACTATCATGCGTGGGTGCAATAGCAACAATTTGATGTTTAACATAAGGAACTATAGCAAGTTCATCTCTATCGCATAATTCCGATTGGCATCTTGGCCACAAGCATAGCAAGCATCATCAAAAAGGGATATTTCAAGAGAATCAACGGGATCATGACAATCATCCTTCGGTAAGCATGAAGGGAAATTAAACAATGTGTGAGTTGAAGAGTTACTCTCATTAGAAGGTGGGCGTGGGTAGCTAATCCGCTCTTCCTCCTTTTGTTCTTCGCTCTCCTCATCATCTTTTTCATCCAATGAGCTCACAGTTTCATCAATTTCTTCTTCCATAGACTCCTGCAAAATATTAGTATCTTCTTGGACAGCGGAGGAGTCCTCAATATATGGTTTAACATAGGCATTAGAAGCATAATTATCATAAAAATATTTAAATATGGTAAATTTTTCAGATTTTTAGAGAGTAGCATCATACTTTTCAATCAAAGAAGCAATTACACAAGCACCCTTAAAAGCAACAAATTCTTCAATTTGTTGAACATCATAGTAATTATAGACACCCTTAGCATATGAAGATACGATTCCATTATCACTAAACTCACATTGGTAGGGAAGGTGTTTCTTAGGGTTTTCAGAACAACAAGTAAAATCGTATATTTCACATAAATTCCAAGCATAGCATTGCAAACAATGAATTTGATCCAGTAAAAGTTTCCCTTTTTCAGATATACGGTGTCACACATAACAAGCATGCTCATCTAAAGATTTGCCCTCAACTAAGCTACTAGGGGTTTTAGCATGATCACAAAGGGATCGAAGATGATCCAAGTAAAAAGCTTCAGGAGTGTGATTGATTTTGAGTGGTTCTTCAACCATTGGTTCAGTAGGTACAACTAATTTTTTTTTGGTATTTTGCGTTTCCTACCCATAACTAAAGATACAAAACAACTAAGAACAGCAAATAAAAATTACTTAGTGATAAAGAAAACAAGCACACATGAGAATATTCACCCCACGCTATGACTCCCCGGCAACGGCGTCAGAAAAAGGTTTTGATAACCCACAAGTGTAGGGGATAATTGTAGCCTCTTTCGATAAGCAAGAGTTTCAAACCCAGCGAGGAGCTAAAGGTAAAAAAAATATTCTCTCAAGTCCTATCTGCCGTTGATACGACTCTACGCATGCTTAGTGTTCGCTTTACCTAGAACAAGTATGAAACTAGAAGTACTTTGAAGGTGTTGTTGGATAGGTTTGCAAGATAATAAAGAGCACATAAATAAAAAGTAGGGGCTGTTTAGATAAATAAGAAATAAAGTAAACATAGCGAGTGTGGAAAAGTGGTGGTAGGAGTTGTGAAATTGTCCCTAAGCAACTGACTACTTTACTAAACCGATAGCAAGTTTTATGTGGGAGAGGCATAAGCTAACATACTTTCTCTTCTTGGATCATATGCACTTATGATTGGAACTATAGCAAGCATCCGCAACTACTAAAGATCATTAAGGTAAAACCCAACCATAGCATTAAAGTATCAAGTCCCCTTTATCCCATACAACACAACCCCCTTACTCGGGTTTATGCTTCTGTCACTCAAGGAACCCACTATAAGTGAATCATGAACATATTGCAACACCCTATAGCGGGAATCCCTCACGCTTGCGCGACACGGAGGTCATAATAGGACAACAACATAACCACAAGCAAATTAAACCAATCATAGCAATTCATCAATCACCGGTAGGACAATGAAAATCTACTCAGACATCATAGGATGGCATCACATCATTGGATATTAATATGAAGAATAAAGCACCATGTTCAAGTAGAGGGTACAACGGGTTGCGGGAGAGTGGACCACTGAATATAGATGGGGGAAGGTGATGGAGATGTTGGTGAAGATGGCGGAGGTGTTGGTGTAGATCATGGTGATGATGATGGCCCCCGGCAGCATTCCGGTGCCACCTGAAGCAAGGGGGAGAGAGCCCCCCTTCTTGTTCTTCTTCCTTGACCTTCTCCCTAGATGGGAGAAGGGTTTACCCTATGGTCCTTGGATCCCATGGCGTGGGAGGGGCGAGAGCCCCTCCGAGATTGGATATGTCTCTCTGTCTCTCTCTCTTTCTGCGTTTTCACCGTTTCTTTTATATCCGGAGATCCGTAACTCCGATTGGATTGAAACTTTCGCCCAGATTTTTCTCCAAAAATTAGCTTTATTGCGGCAAAAGAAGAGCGTCAACCGCCTTACGAGGGGCCCACGAGGGTCAGGGGCGCGCCCACCTGCCTCATGGCCACCTCGGGCACCGTCTCGCGTTGATTCTTCCTCCCATATTTCCCAAATATTCTCCATCCAGTTTTATCCTGTTTGGACTCTGCTTGATATGGGGTTTCTGTGAAACATAAAACAAGCAACAAACAGGAACTGGCACTGGGCACTGGATCAATATGTTAGTCCCAAAAATAGTATAAAAAGTTGCCAAAAGTATATGAAAGTTGAATAGTATTTTTTTGACCTTGAAGACTGCAGGGCTTGCACCCCACAACATTTTATTAATGCAAAGGAAAAAACAGAAATAATACAAAGTTTCCTCAAGGTGAGGAAAAGGAAAAGACTAAAGAATAGTATTGGCATGGAACAATCAAAAATTGTAGATACGACGGAGACGTATCACGCAGCTAAGCCCCCGAGTGGGATGATTGCTCTCCACTCAGAATGTTTTTAACTTAGGTGATTTCGGGGTCGCAGCTAAGCCCCCGAGTGGGAGGATTGCTCTCCACTCGGAATGTTTTTAACTTACACGATTTCGGGGTCGCAGCTAAGCCCCCGAGTGGGAGGATTGCTCTCCACTCGGAGTGTTTTTTAACTTAGGCAATTTCGGGGTCGCATCTAAGCCCCTGAGTGGGAGGATTGCTCTCCACTCGGAATGTTTTTAACTTAGGCGATTTCGGGGTCGCAGCTAAGGCCCCGAGTGGGAGGATTGCCCTCCACTCGGAATGTTTTTAACTTAGGAGATTTCGGGGTCATAGCTAAGCCCCCGAGTGGGAGGATTGCTCTCCACTCGGAATGTTTTTAACTTAGGCGATTTCGAGGTCACAGCTAAGCCCCGAGTGGGAGGATTGCTCTCCACTCGGAGTGTTTTTTAACTTATGTGATTTCAGGGTTGTAGCTAAGCCCCCGAGTGGGAGGATAGCTCTCCACTCGGAATGTTTTTAACTTAGGAGAATTAGGTTCGCGGCTAAGCCACCCACTAGGGGATTTGGACACAAGTGATTACGAGGAACCAGTCATTAAGATACTATAAAAATCTTGTCTTTGGAAAACAAACTGAAGTGCTTTTATTACAACTCGTTGGGTCGAGTGATTTTAGGTATAGAAGGACGAAGCAGCTCTGCATTCCATGCGCATGGCTCGTCCATCTTCTTGGCTACGTTGTAAATGTGGCACGCTCCATTGTGAAGCACCTTGGTGATGATGAACGGACCTTCCCAGGCCGGAGCGAGCTTGTGAGGTCATTTCTGAACCACTCAGAGCACAAGGTCTCCTTCCTGAAATGCTCAACCTCTGACGTTGCGAGCGTGGAATTGACGCAGATCTTGCTGATAAATAGTCGACCGAACCAAAGCCATCTCACGCTCTTCCTCCAGGAGATCGACTGCGTCTTCGCGTGCTTGCTCTGCTTCAGCTTCTGAGAAGAATTCCACTCGGGGAGCATTGTGCAGCAAGTCACTCGGAAGCACAGCCTCAGCACCATACACCAGGAAGAAAGGGGTTCGATCAGTCAACCGGTTGGGCACCGTTCTTAGTCTCCATAGGACTGACGGCAATTCAGTCACCCAAGCTCCAACAGCATGCTTAAGGTCGCGCATCAGTCGAGGCTTTAACCCTTGAAGGATCAAACCATTCGCCCTTTCTGCCTGTCCATTTGACTGTGGGTGTGCGATGGACGCATAGTTGAACCGAGTGCCTTGGGATGAGCAGAACACCTTGAACTCATCAGAATCAAAGTTGGAGCCGTTATCTATGATAATGCTGTGAGGAACTCCATATCTGAATATCAACTCCTTCATGAAATTGACAGCAATGCTTGCTCCAAGGTTTTTGATGGGCTTGGCTTCGATCCATTTGGTGAATTTGTCGACTGCTACGCGCAAATGGGTGAAACCACTCGCGCCGGTCTTGAAGGGTCCAACCATATCCAATCCGCAGACTGCAAACTGCCAGACGAGTGGAAAGTCTTTAGGGTAGATGCAGGCTTGTGAGACATGTTGGAGTAGAATTGGCAACCTGCGCACTTGTCGACTATATCTTTCGCTATCTCATTCGCACGGGGCCAATAGAATCCCGCTCGGTATGCTTTGGCCATGATGGTCCGAGTGGACGCATGGTGACCACAGGTCCCCGAGTGGATATCATTTAGGATTATTAGGCCTTCTTCCGGGGTGATGCAGCGTTGGGCCACTCCCGTGACACTTTCTCTGTAAAGCTGCCCTTTCATCATGGTGAAAGCTTTTGATCGACGAACTATCTGACGAGCCTCATCTTCATCCTCTCGGAGCTCCTTTCTGAGAATGTATGCAATGTACGGTACTGTCCAATCGGGTGTGACTACCAAGACTTCCATGATCAGGTCGACCACGGCTGGAACCTCGATCTCAGTCGGGTTGGTTCAACTTATCGGTTGCGGGGGCTCCTCCTTGAAGGGATCTTCTTGTACTGACGGGGTATGGAGATGCTCCAAGAACACATTGCTGGGTATAGGCTTCTGAGTGGAACCTATCTTTGCCAGATCATCAACATCTTGATTCTTGATTCGCGGTATGTGGTGGAGCTCTAACCCTTCAAATTTCTTCTCCAGTTTCTCACTGCATTGCAATAACTTGTCATTGTGGGACTCCTGACATCCCATTCCTTCATTACTTGGTCAATCACTAAGTCTGAGTCGCCATAAACCATCAAGCGCCGGACGCTGAGTGAAATGGACATACGCAACCCATACAATAGTGCCTCGTACTCGGCTTCATTGTTCGAAGAATCAAAGTGAATCTGAAGGACATAACTGAGCTTGTCTCCTTGACACTAAGACCACTCCTGCACCAGAGCTGTTCAACATCTTGGATCCATCAAAGAACATGATCCAATGTTCCAACTGAATTTGAATTGGGTGTTGTTGTTCTGTCCACTCTGCGAGGAAATCTGCAATTGCTTGAGACTTAATGGCCTTCTTTGCCTCAAATTTGATATCTAAAGGAAGAAGTTCAATCGCCTACTTTGCCACTCGACCAGTTGCATCTCTGTTATTCAGAATCTCTAACAATGGAGCGTCGTTGACGACTGAAATTGAGTGATCAGAGAAGTAGTGTGCAACCTTCTTCGTGGTCAGGTAAATCCCATAAACAAGCTTCTGATAGTGAGGATATCTCTGCTTGGATGAGGTTAAGACTTCTGAAATGTAATACAAGGGGCGCTGAACTTTGAAGGCCTTGCCTTCTTCTTCCCGCCCAACTGTTAGCACTATGCTAACAACTTGTCCCGTGGCTGCAATGTAAAGCAGCAGAGGCTCTTTGCTAATGGGAGCAGCAAGCACCGGCTGGGTGGAAAGCAGAGCTTTGAATTCCTCAAACGCTGCTTCAGCATCGTTATTCCACTCGAACTTGTCAGATTTCTTCATCAGTCGGTAAAGAGGTAGTGCCTTTTCACTGAGGCGTGAGATGAATCGGCTCAATGCAGCCAAACAACCAGTAAGCTTCTGTACATCATGCACCCGCACTAGGCGCTTCATTCGGAGGATTGTGCCAATCTTCTCTAGATTTGCGTCGATCCCTCATTCAGAAACAAGAAAACCAAGTAACTTTCCGCCTAGGACTCCGAAAGTGCATTTTGATGGATTGAGCTTGATATCATACCTTCTCAGGTTGGCAAAGGTTTCAGCAAGGTTAGTCAGCAGGTCGGAACCTTTGCGTGACTTAACCACTATGTCATCCATGTATGCTTCCACATTTGGACTGATTTGAGTGAGTAGGTGTAACGCCACGGATTCAATGTGTCAGGTGTCTACCAGTTATTCACCATCATTGCCATGTCATTTGCTTGCGTGTTGCATTTTATCATGTCATTATGTGCATTGCATTGCATTGCATTGCATACGTGTTCGTCTCATGCATCCGAGCATTTTCCCCGTTGTCCGTTTTGCAATCCAGCACTCCTATGCCCTCCGGCGTCCCCCTTTTGTCTCTCATTGTGTGCGGGTGTTAAACTTTCTCGAAATGGCCCGAGGTTTTCCAAGCGGCCTTGGTATAGCACCGGTAGACCGCCTGTCAAGTTTCGTGCCATTTGGAGGTCGTTTGGTACTCCAACGGTTAACCGGGCAACCGTAAAAGCCTCTTTTGTCTTGCAGCCCAACACCCTTCCAAAGTGGCCCAAAACCCAGCAAACTCCCCTCCATGCTCTCGGTCATTCGATCACGATCGCGTGGCCGAAATCCACTCCTCATTTGGACTCTCCTAACTCCCTCTACCTATAAAAACGTCCTCCCTGTCCATTTTCGCGGATGAACCCTAGCCTCCTTCTTCCTTCCGCCGCCGGACGCGTCCGCCCGACGGCCGGACATGTCCGTCCGCCCCCGTGCCCAATCCAGGCCTGCCGCGTGTCCCGCAGCTCCTCCCCGCCACCGGGCCCGCTTGGCCCATCGGTCGGCCCACCCCGAGCCGCGACCGGGCCCGATCTCGCGCCCGCTTCCCTAGCGCCGCCGCCGCCGACCGTCCTCGCCGCCGCCGCGCCTC